>NC_048228.1:78795813-78883697 GCF_002007445.2 Ailuropoda melanoleuca
CAGTCAAAACTAGAGGCTCTGACGGCCAGGGTCACCGAGGCAGAGGAACGCGTTAGCGAATTGGAGGATGGGTTAGTAGAAGAAAAAACGAAAATAGAAGCTGGTCTTAAAAAAATCCACGCCCACGAATGTAGATTACGGGAGATTACTGACTCTATGAAACGATCCAATGTCAGAATCATCGGCATCCCTGAAGGGGTGGAGAAAAACAGAGGTCTAGAAGAGATATTTGAACAAATTGTAGCTGAAAACTTCCCTAATCTAGCAAGGGAAACAAGCATTCGTGTCCAAGAGGCAGAGAGGACCCCATCCAAGCTCAACCAGGACAAACCTACGCCACGGCATGTCATAGTGCAATTCGCAAATATTAGATCCAAGGATACAGTATTGAAAGCGGCCAGGGCAAAGAAATTTCTCACGTACCAAGGCAAAGGTATCAGGATTACGTCAGACCTGTCTACAGAGACCTGGAATGAGAGAAAGGCTTGGGGGGGCATTTTTAAAGCTCTTTCAGAGAAAAACATGCAGCCAAGGATCCTTTATCCAGCAAAGCTGTCATTCAGAATTGATGGAGAAATAAAGACGTTCCAAAATCGCCAATCATTAACCAATTTCGTAACCACGAAACCAGCCCTACAGGAGATATTAAGGGGGGCTCTATAAAGGTAAAAAGGCCCCAAGAGTGATACAGAGCAGCAAGTCACAACCGATACAAAGACTTTAAAGAGAAATGGCATCATTAAAATCATATCTGTCAATAATCTCTATCAATCTAAATGGCTTAAACTCTCCCATAAAACGCCACAGGGTTGCAGATTGGATAAAAAGACATGACCCATCCATTTGCTGTCTACAAGAGACTCATTTTGAACCCAAAGATGCATTCAGACTTAGAGTAAGGGGATGGAGTACCATCTTCCACGCAAATGGACCTCAAAAGAAAGCTGGAGTAGCAATTCTCATATCAGATAGACTGGATTTTAAACTAGAGGCCATAGAGAGAGATACAGAAGGGCACTATATTATTCTTAAAGGAAGTATTCAACAAGTGGATATGACAATTATTAATATATATGCCCCCAACAGGGGAGCAGCAAGATACACAAGCCAACTCTTAACCAAAATAAAGAGACATATAGATAAGAACACAGTAATAGTAGGGGACCTCAACACCCCACTATCAGAAATAGACAGAACACCCTGGCAAAAACTAAGCAAAGAATCAAAGGCTTTGAATGCCATACTCGACGAGTTGGACCTCATAGATATATATAGAACACTACACCCCAGAACCAAAGAATACTCATTCTATTCAAATGCCCATGGAACATTCTCAAGAATAGATCATGCTCTGGGACACAAAACAGGTCTCAGCCAATACCAAAAGATTGAAATTATCCCCTGCATATTCTCAGACCACAACGCTCTGAAATTGGAACTCAACCACAAGGAAAAACCTGGAAGAAACTCAAACACTTGGAGGCTAAGAACCATCCTGCTCAAGAATGACTCGATAAACCAGGAAATCAAAAAACAAATTAAACAATTTATGGAGACCAACGAGAATGAATACACAACGGTCCAAAACCTATGGGATACTGCAAAGGCAGTCCTAAGGGGGAAATACATAGCCATCCAAGCCTCACTCAAAAGAATAGAAAAATCTAAAATGCAGTTTCTATATTCTCACCTCAAGAAACTGGAACAGCAACAGAGGGACAGGCCTAACCCACTGACAAGGAAGGAGTTGACCAAGATTAGAGCAGAAATCAATGAATTAGAGACCAGAACCACAGTAGAGCAGATCAACAGGACTAGAAGCTGGTTCTTTGAGAGAATCCATAAAATTGATAGACCACTGGCAAAACTTGTCCAAAAACAAAGAGAAAGGACTGAGATTATTAAAATTATGACTGAAAAGGGAGAGGTCACGACCAGCACCATTGAAATTGCAAGGATTATTAGAAACTTTTATCAACAGCTATATGCCAAAAAACTAAACAATCTGGAAGAGATGGAGGCCTTCCTGGAAACCTATAAACTACCAAGACTGAAACAGGAAGAAATAGATTTCTTAAATAGGCCAATTAACTATGAAGAAATTGAGTCAGTGATAAACAACCTTCCAAATAATAAAACTCCAGGCCCAGACGGTTTTCCTGGGGAATTCTACCAAACATTCAAAGAAGAAATAATACCTATTCTCCTAAAGCTATTTCAAAAAATAGAAACAGAAGGAAAGCTACCAAACTCATTCTATGAGGCTAATATTACCTTGATCCCCAAACCAGGCAAAGACCCCCTCAAAAAGGAGAATTACAGACCGATTTCTCTAATGAATATGGATGCCAAAATCCTCAACAAGATCCTTGCTAATAGAATCCAACAGTACATTAAAAGGATTATCCATCATGACCAAGTGGGATTCATACCTGGGATGCAAGCATGGTTCAACACTCGCAAATCAATCAATGTGATACATCATATCAACAAGAAAAGACTCAAGAACCATATGATCCTCTCAATTGATGCAGAAAAAGCATTTGACAAAATACAGCATCCTTTCCTGATTAAAACCCTTCAGAGTGTAGGAATAGAGGGTACATTTCTCAATCTCATAAAAGCCATCTATGAAAAGCCTACTGCAAGCATTATTCTCAATGGGGAAAAGCTGGAAGCCTTTCCCTTAAGATCAGGAACACGACAAGGATGCCCACTCTCGCCACTATTATTCAACATAGTACTAGAAGTCCTTGCAACAGCAATCAGAAGACAAAAAGGGATCAAAGGTATCCAAATCGGCAAAGAAGAAGTCAAACTGTCTCTCTTTGCAGATGACATGATACTCTATATGGAAAACCCAAAGGAATCCACTCCCAAACTATTAGAAGTTATAGAACAATTCAGTAAGGTGGCAGGATACAAAATCAATGCCCAGAAATCAGTTGCATTTCTATACACGAATAACGAGACTGAAGAAAGAGAAATTAGGGAATCCATCCCATTTACAATAACACCAAAAACCATACGTTACCTTGGAATTAACTTAACCAGAGACGTAAAGGACCTATATCCTAGAAACTATAGATCACTTTTGAAAGATATTGAGGAAGACATAAAAAGATGGAAAAATATTCCATGCTCATGGATTGGAAGAATTAACATAGTTAAAATGTCCATACTACCCAGAGCAATCTACACTTTCAATGCTATCCCGATCAAAATACCGAGGACATTTTTCAAAGAACTGGAACAAATAGTCCTTAAATTTGTATGGAACCAGAAAAGGCCCCGAATCTCCAAGGAACTGTTGAAAAGGAAAAACAAAGCTGGGGGCATCACAATGCCGGATTTCGAGCTGTACTACAAAGCTGTGATCACAAAGACAGCATGGTACTGGCACAAAAACAGACACATCGACCAATGGAACAGAATAGAGAACCCAGAAATGGACCCTCGGCTCTTTGGGCAACTAATCTTTGATAAAGCAGGAAAAAACATCCGGTGGAAAAAAGACAGTCTCTTCAATAAATGGTGCTGGGAAAATTGGACAGCTACATGCAAAAGAATGAAACTTGACCACTCTCTCACACCATACACAAAAATAAACTCCAAATGGATGAAAGACCTCAATGTGAGACAGGAATCCATCAAAATTCTAGAGGAGAACATAGGCAACAACTTCTATGACATCGGCCAGAGCAACCTTTTTCACGACACATCTCCAAAGGCAAGAGAAATAAAAGATAAAATGAACTTATGGGACTTTATCAGGATAAAGAGCTTCTGCACAGCCAAGGAAACAGTCAAAAAAACTAAGAGACAGCCCACGGAATGGGAGAATATATTTGCAAAGGACACCACAGATAAAGGACTGGTATCCAAGATCTACAAAGAACTTCTCAAACTCAATACACGAGAAACAAATAAACAAATCATAAAATGGGCAGAAGATATGAACAGACACTTTTCCAATGAAGACATACAAATGGCTAACAGACACATGAAAAAATGTTCAAAATCATTAGCCATCAGGGAAATTCAAATCAAAACCACACTGAGATACCACCTTACGCCAGTTAGAATGGCAAAGATAGACAAGGCAAGAAACAACAATTGTTGGAGAGGATGTGGAGAAAGGGGATCCCTCCTACATTGTTGGTGGGAATGCAAGTTGGTACAGCCACTCTGGAAAACAGTGTGGAGGTCCCTTAAAAAGTTAAAAATTGAGCTACCCTATGACCCAGCCATCGCACTACTGGGTGTTTACCCCAAAGATACAGACGTAGTGAAGAGAAGGACCATATGTACCCCAATGTTCATAGCAGCATTGTCCACGATAGCTAAATCGTGGAAGGAGCCGAGATGCCCCTCAACAGATGACTGGATTAAGAAGCTGTGGTCCATATATACAGTGGAATATTACCCAGCTATCAGAAAGAACGAATTCTCAACATTTGCTGCAACATGGACGGCACTGGAGGAGATAATGCTAAGTGAATCAAGCAGAGAAAGACAATTATCATATGATTTCTCTCATCTATGGAACATGAGAACTAGGATGATCGGTAGTGGAAGAAAGGGATAAAGGGGGGGTAATCAGAAGAGGGAATGAAACATGAGAGAATATGGACTATGAGAAACTGAGGGCCTCAGAGGGGAGGGGGGTGGGGGAATGGGATAGACTGGTGATGGGTGGTAAGGAGGGCACGTATTGCATGGTACACTGGGTGTTATACGCAACTAATGGAGCATCAAACTTTACATCGGAATCTGGGGATGTACTGTATGGTGACTAACATAATATAATAAAAAACCATTAAAAAAAAAAGAAAAGACAGCTACAGGTTTGGGCTAAGTTTACTGGCAGAATTTGAGACTCTCCTTCTGTGGCTTTCTCCCTTCTGGGAGTTAATAGAGTTGATTCTAACTCTGTCCTCTAGCCTGGTGGTGTATTTGAATTATAATAGTTCATTTATCTCATTTTCTTGCAAGGTAGTTGCTTGTTTTTATATTTTTCAATTTTCAGTGTAATGAATAGAAGCATATTTCTTTTTTTAAAGATTTTATTTATTCACTCCCCAATTTGTTTATTTATTTAGTGCACACATGAGTGGGGTTGGGGTCAGAGGAAGAGAGAGAGAATCTCAGCGCGGAGCCTGATGCAGGGCTTGATCTCACGATCCTGAGATCATGACCTGAGCTGAAATTAAAAGTTGGATGCTTAACCAACTGAGCCGCCCAGGTGCTCCTAAGATTTTACTTTCAAGTAATCTCTACACCCATCGTGGGGCCTTGAACTCAAAACACTGAGATCAAGAGTCACATGCTCTAACCAACTGAGCCAGCCAGGCACCCCTAGAAACATTTCTGTCTTATAATTGGTTACATTTTTTTTAATCTGCTTTCTTCTTTTTTTTTTTTTTTTAAAGATTTTTTATTTATTTATTCGACAGAGATAGAGACAGCCAGCGAGAGAGGGAACAGAAGCAGGGGGAGTGGGAGAGGAAGAAGCAGGCTCACAGTGGAGGAGCCTGATGTGGGGCTCGATCCCATAATGCCGGGATCACGCCCTGAGCCGAAGGCAGACGCTTAACCGCTGTGCCACCCAGGCGCCCCTTAATCTGCTTTCTTGATGCTTTTTGGGAAAATTTAAATGTTAGGTTTAGTTAACATCCATTATCTCATATAGATATAGTAAAAGGAAAAGAAATTTCTCCTTTGATGAGAACTTTTAGATCTACCCTCTTAACAGGCTTCCTGTGTATCAAATAGCAGTGTTAACTGTAGTCTTCATCTTGTATATTACATCCCTAGGACTTATAACTAGAAGTTTATACCTTTTGATTACCGTCCTCCAGTTGTACCTCCCCTCACCCCGTGCCTCTGCTAACCACAAGTCTGATCTCTTTTTCTATGAATTTGGTATGTTTTTCAATTTGTTTTAGAGTCCATATATAGGTGAGATCATACAGTGTTTGTCTTTCTCTGACTTAGTGTAATGCCTTCAAGGCTCATCCATGTTGTTGCAAATGGTAGGATTTCCTCTTTTTTTATGTGTATCACAATTTTGCCCTTTCCTGCTTTGATGGTCACATTGGTTGTTTTCATGTCTTGGCCATTATAAATAATGCTTCTGTGAATATGGGTGGTGCAGATACCTTTTTGAGTTAGTGTTTTTGTTTCCTTTAGATGTATTTCCAGAAGTAGAATTGCTGGGTCATATAAAAAAAAATTTCTTTGAGGAACCTCCATACTGTTTTTCATAGTGGTTGTACCATTTTATAGTTGCACCAGCAGTCCAGAAGGGTTCCTTTTTCTTCACATCCATGCTGGCGTTTGTTATCTCTTCTCTTTTTGTTGGTGGATCTGGCTTATTCTTCAGTTTAAGTAGGGCATTAATGACATTTTGGGCTGTATAATTCTTTGTTGTGGAAGACTATCTTGTGCTCTGTAAGATGTTTAGAAACATCCCTGGTCTACCATCTACCCATTCAGTCCATTCCCCCCCTCCCCCGGCCCAGTTATGACAAGCAAAAAATGTCTCCTGGGGGGGGGCAGAATTTCTGAGCTCAAGTCTAATGAGAAAAAAACATTTAAGTTATATAGACTTTTTTTTGTGTTCTAATTACACTGTGATGTTTACAGGTAAATAGTTCTTGTAAAGAAGATGACTCTAAACAGAAGCAACCAAACAAGAAAAAGAGGATCATCTATGATTCAGGTAATATTTCTTCTGAGGAGCTTTGAACTTTTAAAATAATTTTGTATCCCTTTGAACAGTGTTTTCCAAACTGATGTTCTGTGACACACAGCTCTCTCTGATGTTATAATAGGTCCTGTGAGGAGAGGGCTGTATGGTCAAAGTTGGAAACAGTTTTATTATACTGTAGAACTTATCAGAGCTGAAATGTGTTACTGTGTTAAATGTTCGGGGGTGGGTATATAATATATATAGCATATCTTAGACTTACTTTGAATATGGCATATTTATTTTTTAAAATATTCATACTAACTTCTCTTGCAGCTGAGCTTCTTGGAAACTGAATTTGAAAAATAGTGCCTGAGAATATTGCTTTAGAAACAAAGATCTTAAATTTAATTTTTGTGCTTTTAGTCTGGTCCTTTTTTGTTGCATTTAAAATGGGACAAGCACCGTATACAATATTTGAATACACTTCTAAGATGAGGAGCGTGTATTTTTATGCATGCCTTTGATGATATGTTAAAATAATGGTAGAATTCAGAAAGTTTTGGGTTTTACTTTTGTGGAGAAGATCCATCTGGTGTGAATTCTTAAAATTAAAAAGGTAAGCATTTATGGATTGTTAGGATTTGACAGTGATAGCAAAGATTCTGACTCCATCCTAAAAATACTTGAGTCTTTATTTTGAGTCTTTTACCGCTGTATATCGTAAGGAATTTGAAATAAATACACATCCCTATTTCCTGGGAGTTTCTGTCTTTTGGGAAACTGGAAATTGAATTGTTTGATGCAGTTTAGGATAATATAAAACAGGATTTATAAATGCATGGTTCAGAGGAAAAGGAAGGATACTAAAGTTTATGAAACTTCTATTTTTGTACTACTTTGTCTTGGTTTGTATTTAAGTTTCTTGGGTGGTTATGGTTCGTTCGGTAGACAGACCAGTGCTCCAAAAGATGTCCACACCCTAATTCCTCGAACTTGTGAATATGTTAGGTTACATGACAAAAGAGAAATTAAAGTTGTAGGTGGCATTAAGGTTGATAATTAGATAACCTTAAAATAGGGAGATTATCATGGATTATCTGGGGGTGGGGCCATTGTATTCACAAGGAAGGTGGAGGCAGGAGAGGGTCGGGGAGAGCTAGACAGTGGGAGAGATATTAACTGTGGAAGAAAGTCAGAGAACCAGAGAGATGGCAGGATGAGAAGGATTTTGCCTGATGTTGCTGGCTTTGAAGATGGAGGAAGGGAGCCATAAACTAAGGAATATTAGCAATCATTAGAAACTGGAATAGGCAGGGAAATGGATTTTTCCCTAGAGTATCCAGAAAAGGATCATAGCCCTGCTGACACTTTGATATTAGCTAGTGAGACCCATATGGGATTTTTAACCTCAGAACTGTAAGATAATATATTTATGTTGTTTTAAGCCACTAAATTTGTGGTGATTTGTTATGGTAACAAAAGAAAAGTAAGACAAAGGCTTAACACAAGTAGAAGTAACCTGTGAGAATTCACAGTAAGAGTTTTGCCTTGAAATGGGCCTTGAGGAATTGGTTAACAAAATCACTTTAAAAACACACTGTATTTTACTGTTTCTTTTGAGAATTTTGTTTGATTTTCCTCTCATGTACAGATTCAGAATCAGAGGAGACAGTGCAGATAAAAAATGCCAAAAAGCAACCAGAAAAATTGCCATTGTCTTCTAAACCTGGTAAAATTCTGCGCCAGGATCCTGTTACATACATTTCAGAAACAGGTAAGGTACTGAATATGTTTATTGTTTTAAAGAGAAGTAGTGTGTGTTATGTTCTTGAGCTTCTCAGTCTGGATGTACCTCTTTCACTTTCAGTGGAATTTCTGTTGCCTTTTTTGCTTTTTTGGTTTGTATTTGTCAGAGGAAGGCTGTTATCATTATCTTTGGCATTTTCTGTGGGTTAAGGGCCATTGTAAGGACCAATTACAGGAGAATTAGCCTTGGGATTTTTTTAGGTGATTTTTTTTTTTTTTTAAGATATATCTATTTAGAGACAGAGAAAGAGATTGTGTGTCAGCATGAGTGGGGGAGGGGCAGAGGGAGAGAGAGCATCCCCAAGCAGACTCCCCACTGAGGGCATAGCCTGATGTGGGCCCGATCCCAGGACTCTGAGATCATGACCCAGTCCGAAACAAGGAGTCAGCCATTTAACCGACTGAACCACCCAGGTGCCCCTAGGTGTTCTATATTGAATAAGCTGAAGTTCTATCTTGAATCATAAATTAAAATATTATTGGTGTGTTTTAAAACTTATTTTTTATGTAAGTTTTTTATCTTGCATTCTAAAGTCATAATAAGCTAAGTATATAGTGGTTATTCATATTTGTGTTTTATAAAATCTAGCACAGGGGCACCTGGGTGGCTCAGTCAGTTAAGCGCCTGATTTTGGCTCAGGTCATGATCCCAGGGCCCTGGGATCGAGCCCCTTGGCAGCTCTGCACTCAGCAGGGAGTCTGCATGTCCTTCTGCTCCTTCCCTCACTTGTGCTCGCTTGCTCTCTCTCAAATAAATAAAATCTTAAAAAATATGTATAATCTTGCACAGGTGTGACCTGAATTCCTTGTATTCTCTTGTGACACTAAAGACTTTAGTGCTGACTTTTTAAAAGATTGTTTTTGTACTTAAATTTGTTTGATCTGTTTTGAGTGGTCAAAAAGCAAAAGACATTTGTAAATAATTGTACACTAATCTTAAAATGGTAAAATAGTATAAATGATTGTTTCATAGATAGTATTCATTTATGGTGAGGAACTCTGAAGTGTCATCTGAGGAAAAAAACTCAGATGCGTTCATTGTAAAGTCATTTTGATTCTGGCATTGTTAACTGCTAGAGGAGACCATAACAGGAATGCAAGGTTAGATGTAGTAATCGTCAAATTCACAGAGCCTGTTGAATGGGGTCCTGCATAGAAATGCTTGCGGGGGCCGTGGAAACATCTCATAGGTTACTGATTTGTTTATATTGAAGAAAACCTCTGAAACTATTATTTTTAGCACTCTTTTACTTGTATTGCTAGTGAAGTGAATACACCTGGTTTGAAGAGACAGGGTAAAAGCTACATAATTATTTTGGCACAGCATATTACAACTTATATTCAAAAACCATTTATCGAGTGTTTTTTACATCCCGGATACTAGGTGCTGTAGATACAGAAGATGACCAAAGACTCCCAAGTACTGTAGGAGTCGCTGGAGGCAGCGATAAGTAGTCAGGCAGAGTGCGTAAGTGTCAGATTTGATCTGGCCTTTGATGGATGCGCAGGAGATGGAGGGAAGAACGTGTCAGCTTGGGGAGATGACATTATTTAAGGCATAGCATTCAGCACAGGGGTCGGTATGTTCATAGGACACAGAAGAGACTGCTTGCCCACATGATGGGGAGTGGTGGGAGGTAGAATGAAGGAAGACCTTGAAAGCTAGGCAGATGAATTTAGACGTAACATAGCAGGGAAAAGGGAACCTTTAAAGTGTTTGAAGAGAGTTGTGGAATGATGAAAGTAGTATTTAAGGGTGATTGATAGATTGCTAGTGTTCAGGGTGGGATGGAGAATATAGAAATTGTAATGAGGGAAGTTGAGGCATTTACTAGGAGTGAAGTAATGAGAGACGTAAAACGTTTGCAATAGCAAGGGACTGATTTATAAACATTTTGGAGAAATGAGTTACAAATTAGGTGTTTGGATTACCTATGGTACTATTAGGATAATTGGAGAATTGATGTCATTAGCATGTTTAAGGGTTTTTTTTGTTATTTAAAATTTTTTGAATATTATTTTATTTATTTATTTATTTATTTATTTATTTAAGAGATTTTTATTTATTTATTTGCCAGAGAAGAGAGAACAAGCAGGGGGAGCAGCAGGCAGAGGGAGAAGCAGGCTCCCTGCTGAGCAAGGAGCCTGATGCAGACTCCATCCCAGGACCCTGGGATCATGACCTGAGCTGAAGGCAGATGCTTAACTGACTGAGGCACCCAGGCGTCCCTATTTTCTTTTATTTTTTTAAATAATCTGTACACCCGACGTGGGGCTTGAACGCACAACCTTGAGATCCAGAGTGTCATGCTCTACTGACTGAGCCTGCCAGGTGCCCTTTGTTTTTTTTGTTTTTCTTTGTTTTTTTTCCCCCCAATTACAGCTTTATTGAGATACACAGTTCACCTCTAAGATTTTAATAGTATTGGAATTTGTGGATATAGGTCCAAGTTTTCGGAGATATAAAACTGTACTTACAGTTATGCGCTGTTACTTGAGAGTGTGCGGGTACTCATGGTAGATAAATTGGTCGGTAAGTAGGGAATGCAGTGGGAAAGAAAGTCCTTGTGTTGTAGAAGGAACCTGAGCCTGGAAGGTCAGAAGCCCTGCCTGAGGGTCCATCTTTGGTTCCCATCTAACAGCTGTTTGAGTCTGTCTCACTTTCTATAAAGCAGAAACCTAATTGAATAGGCTTGTAGTGGAGACTTACTGGAATGATGCATAGGAAAGGACCAGACCCAGTGTCTGAAGGCAGTCCAAAGGAAAGGCGGTCCGAAGGAAAAAAGAAAAAGAAAAACAAGAAGCCCACAGATGAGCTTTGTAGGGTCTCAGAGACATTTATTTGATAAAATTGTTCAAATGATCAAAAACATAATGTAGGTGACATGGACTATTTTCTGTAAACTTTTTGGTAAGCTGAGATATTTCTTCATTATGGCAGAGGCAGACTGACTCTTTAACCTTTTTGTTCTATTGCTAAATATCTGCTCAGGCACATTGTGCAAATGCACTCTTCTATTAAGAGATCCCCCTCTGAGCTCTGGCCACCTTTGTGAGGTTTTGAATATGTGGGAGGGATACTAGAAACAGTATGGTGATAGGTTTATTATGGAACTGAAGGTGGTGTGATCAAGCTTTCCAGTGACACCCTGGAAACGTCAAAGTTAGTGTGCAGACAGCCGTGGCCTTCAACTGTGGATCAGTTGGCTATCCTTATCTTGTGATTTTAGGTACACAGAAGGGTCAGACGATTTAAGCTCTGATTACAGATTTTCTTTAACATGGGATCGTTTATTTCAGACTAGGTATTTTCGAATGTTATTTTCTTTCTTTTTTTTTTTTTTTTAAAGATTTTATTTATTTATTTGACAGAGATAGAGACAGCCAGCGAGAGAGGGAACACAAGCAGGGGGAGTGGGAGAGGAAGAAGCAGGCTCATAGCAGAGGAGCCTGATGTGGGGCTCGATCCCATAACACCGGGATCACGCCCTGAGCCGAAGGCAGACGCTTAACCGCTGTGCCACCCAGGCGCCCCTCGAATGTTATTTTCTGAAGAGATATCCAGCAATTTATCTGAAATTTCTGTGAACGTTATCGGTGTTTATGTCATTATGCTGGTGGCATGTACATGGGAAAGTGAACATTGTCCCTTTGTTGTAGCTGAAAATCTTGGTGTGGGATGTACCTAATAGGATGTTCGGTATTAATTACATAGTATTCTGTTTTTTCTTAGAATTAAGATACAGGAAAAAGCTAGTTCTTTTCTTGCCTGTATTTATCTTTTCGTACTTTTTTATTCCTTGAAATGACAGGTGTATGGGAAGAAAAATAAGCCCTTTTTAAAATTTTTCTTCCCTCTATAAGAGAATGAACTGTTAAAAAGCAGTCCATAATAAAATCAGAAATATAAAGAGTTTTAAGAAAGGTGCAGCTTCTTGAAATTAGTAAGTTGGAAAATTCTTCACCTTAAAATAGTTTTAAAAAATGATTTTTTTTTTTTAAAGCTAAAACTATAGTTTTTCAGTACTGGGTCATGAATAAGTTCACATTATAAATGTAAATATTTACATTATTAGTATAAGGTTAAATAGAATATTTGTGGTAATAATAAATTTAAAAATAAAAATTCTAACCTAAAATGTATTGATTGGGAGCTTGGAGCATCTTTTGGAAAAGGATTATATACAACACATTTAACCACATTCTCACTGAAAAAGAAGTAAACAACGAGAAAAATTTAGGAAATAACCTATATTCAATTTTAAAAACCTGTTAGTAACAAAAGAAACAGGGGCACCTGGGTGGCTCAGTTTGTTAAGCGGCTGCCTTTGGCTGCGGTCATGATTCAGGGTCCTGGGCAGCCCCTTTGGGCTCCCTGCTCAGCAGGGCTCTCCTCTTCCCCTGCCCCGTCCCGGATCAGCTCATGTTCACTCTCTTTCTCTCTCAAATAAATAAATAAAATCTTTAAAAAAATTAACAAAAGAAATACTTTTGCTTCATTATTCCCTATTTTATTTTTTATGAACCAGTTTTTGTTTGATACTTTCCTTGCAGTATAGTATTTGTAGTGTTTAAGAGCATGAGCTCTTGATTCAGACTGGCTGGGTTAACCTTCATTTACCTTCCCCATGTCTTAGTTTCCTCATTTGTGAAATGGGTTTATTATTAGTGCCCACATCAGAGGCCTTTGTGATGATCAAATGAGATAATCCTTGAAAAGCATTTAAAACAGGGTCAGGCATATAGTAAATGCTCAATATGTATTAACTGTTAGTTTTACATTTTAATTTGGTTGTATCCCTGCATATGCCTTTAAAGACTATGCTGAAGACATTTTGGTTTTGCTTAAGTACTTAGGACCTTCTATTGATTATGTAACTGTGCTTCAGAAATTTAGAAATTGTATGTGACCCACTTATGTTATGGCTGTGCACTGTCCAGTATGGCAACTACTAGTTACTTGTGGCTGTTCAGCGCTTGAAATGTGACCAGCTCAAACTGAGAGTATTTTAAGTGTAAGGTACAGATTTCAAAGGATTAGTATGAAAAAGAGGTAAATTATCATAATTTTTTAGTATGGATTATATGTTGAAATGATAATAAGTTGGATATGTTGGGTTGAATAAAATATGTTGTTAAAATTAATTTCACTTGTTTGTTTTTTCCTCTTTTTAAATGTGGTTATGAGAAAATTTAAAACTCTCTGTGTAGCTCACGTTTTATTCCTGTTGCATAGGGGCTTTATATAAACAACGAGAAAAATTTAGGAAATAACCTTAATTTAGAAAATAACCTACTTCATTCAAGTGCTTTTTAAAATATTGTTATACAGTTCTTTAGGCTATATCATACTGATCTTTACGCTTATTGTTTAGCTCTAGGACCCATTTTTCATCATCACTTTTATTAAATCTGTCTTCTGTTGATTTTTAAAGTACTTTGATTACATTAATCTCCCAAATTACAGGGAAAGGAAAAAATGGCTTATAAACATCTTCATAGCTAACCACTGACTCTAGTAAAATGTTATTGTAAGTTGGTAAAAACCCAAATACTTGTTGTACTGGGTAAATATATTTACTTTTAGCTGTTTAATGAAATGAGAGACCTTGAGTTTTGTTTGGCAAAGATGACCTTTTATTAGGCAGTTTCATCAGGGGCTGGTGTTTGCTTGAGAATGATGGGGGTTTTTCCCTGTCTTGAAAGTCGTTTATGAGTGGTAATTTTAATTGAGCACATAATTCCAAAGACAGTGTTCTTGAAGTTATAATGATTTTTGGGATGTTAAATGGGAAAAAATTGGGAATGTGGTGTTCTCCAATTCACCACACAATACTAGTGACCTGTGACTTGGGAAAATAGTAGGCAGAAAATATTGCTGAGGATGTGTGTGTAACAATCCCTTTTTCTGATTTTTAGAGGCATATAGTTTTGCTTACCAGACAATGGGGATAGATGATGTATAGGATAAAGAAATTTCTTAGATGTTTTCAGGAAAACTAGGGTGATTGAGCCTGAAAATTTCTTTGAAGTGAGAGGAAACTAAGAACTGTGTATTACAATTCTTTGATTTTACTTGTTTGAAAATTAATATTGATTTGTACACTAAGACTCTATAAAAAAAACTAAATTTATCATTTTAGGGGATGAGAATTTAGATTAATATTACTTTAAATTACCTAAGTAACACATTTAACCACATTCTCACTGAAAAAGAAGTAAACAATTCAGATGAAAATGTTTTATTCCCTCATTCATCCCTTTTGCCTTAGGTAGCTATATAAATAAAAAGTATATACACACATCCGTATGGATATACACACATGCGCACGCACTTGTATTTGAGTGGCCTTTTATTACAAAATTTCTGTAGCTTGCTTTTTCATAACTTAATGTCTTTGGGGGCACCTGGGTGGCACAGCGGTTAAGCGTCTGCCTTCGGCTCAGGGCGTGATCCCGGCGTTATGGGATCGAGCCCCACATCAGGCTCCTCTGCTATGAGCCTGCTTCTTCCTCTCCCACTCCCCCTGCTTTTGTTCCCTCTCTCGCTGGCTGTCTCTATCTCTGCCAAATAAATAAATAAAATCTTAAAAAAAAAAATAATGTCTTTGACTCCCTCTTTCCCTCCCTCCCTTCTTCCTTCCTCTCCTTGTCTCCCTCCTTGCCCCTTCCTCAGCTTCTGCCTCTCTGTTGCAATACACAAAGATTCCTATCTCATTCTTTTAAACTTCTGTATGAAATTTAATAGTGTGCATTCAATTTTTTTCATGTTCTTATTTTGGATATTGGATTATTGATGTGTACACATACCTGTTTATGCTTCATTGCAATATAATATATTTAACAATAAATGGGTGATTCACAATGAAGAATATGATAATTTAAAATAGTATTTCTTTTTTTTTGTTTGTTTTTTTATTATTTATGTTAGTCATCATACAGTACATCCCTGGTTTTTGATGTAAAGTTCGATGATTCATTACTTGCGTATAACACCCAGTGCACCATGCAATATGTGCCCTCCTTACTACCCATCACCAGCCTATCCCATTCCCCCACCCCCCTCCCCTCTGAAGCCCTCAGTTTGTTTCTCAGAGTCCATAGTCTCTCATGCTTCATTCCCCCTTCTGATTACCCCCCTTTCTTTATCCCTTTCTTCCCCTACCTATCTTCCTAGTTCTTATGTTCCATAGATGAGAGAAACCATATGATAATTGTCTTTCTCTGCTTGACTTATTTCACTTAGCATTATCTGCTCCAGTGCCGTCCATGTTGCAGCAAATGTTGAGAACTCGTTCTTTCTGATAGCTTGAGTAATATTCCATTGTATATATAGACCACAGCTTCTTAATCCAGTCATCTGTTGAGGGGCATCTCGGCTCCTTCCACGATTTAGCTATTGTGGACATTGCTGCTATGAACATTGGGGTGCATATGGCCCTTCTCTTCACTACGTCTGTATCTTTGGGGTAAACACCCAGTAGTGCAATGGCTGGGTCATTGGGTAGCTCAATTTTTAACTTTTTAAGGGACCTCCACACTGTTTTCCAGAGTGGCTGTACCAACTTGCATTCCCACCAACAATGTAGGAGGGATCCCCTTTCTCCACATCCTCTCCAACAATTGTTGTTTCTTGCCTTGTCTATCTTTGCCATTCTAACTGGCGTAAGGTGGTATCTCAGTGTGGTTTTCATTTGAATTTCCCTGATGGCTAATGATTTTGAACATTTTTTCATGTGTCTGTTAGCCTTTTGTGTGTCATCATTGGAGAAGTGTCTGTTCATATCTTCTGCCCATTTTATGATTTGTTTATTTGTTTCTCGTGTATTGAGTTTGAGAAGTTCTTTGTAGATCTTGGATACCAGTCCTTTATCTGTAGTGTCCTTTGCAAATATATTCTCCCATTCCGTGGGCTGTCTCTTAGTTTTTTTGACTGTTTCCTTGGCTGTGCAGAAGCTCTTTATCCTGATAAAGTCCCATAAGTTCATTTTATCTTTTATTTCTCTTGCCTTTGGAGATGTGTCGTGAAAAAGGTTGCTCTGGCCGATGTCATAGAAGTTGTTGCCTATGTTCTCCTCTAGAATTTTGATGGATTCCTGTCTCACATTGAGGTCTTTCATCCATTTGGAGTTTATTTTTGTGTATGGTGTGAGAGAGTGGTCAAGTTTCATTCTTTTGCATGTAGCTGTCCAATTTTCCCAGCACCATTTATTGAAGAGACTGTCTTTTTTCCACCGGATGTTTTTTTCCTGCTTTATCAAAGATTAGTTGCCCAAAGAGCCGAGGGTCCATTTCTGGGTTCTCTGTTCTGTTCCATTGGGCTATGTGTCTGTTTTTGTGCTGGTACCATGCTGTCTTTGTGATCACAGCTTTGTAGTACAGCTCAAAATCCAGCATTGTGATGCCCCCAGCTTTGTTTTTCCTTTTTCAACAGTTCCTTGGCGATTCGGGGCCTTTTCTGGTTCCATACAAATTTAAGGACTTTTTGTTCCAAGAGAATAGTATTTCTTGAGGTTCATTTTAAGGATGTACTTTACCTACCTATATTATGAAGAATAGATAGGGCTTCCACTTTCTGCTCCAGGGCACAGTGCTCTTATGAGGGTTCCGGCCCGCACCTCCACCAGCAGCATTTGTATTTTCCTTTTGGCTTTTACTAACCTTATTGATCAAAGCACCACTAATAATATGTATTTTTTGAACATGTGCTGCTGTTAAGTCAGGTCTTTTCCAGTTTTCAGGCCCAGAAAAGGGGGACTTTACACTTACCTTTATTAAATTTCTTTCTGAAAGAAACTCTTAACATCTTTTTTTTTTCCTTAAGAAATTAAAAAAAAATTATTAGAGAAAGCACTCATGCACACCTATGTGGTGGGGGGAGGGAGAAAGGGAGAGGGAGGGAGAATCGCAAGCAGGCTCCGTGCCCAGTGCGGAGCCTGATACCAGGGCTCAGTCTCACGACCCTGAGATCGTGACCTGAGCCAAAATCAAGAGTTGGAGGCTTAACTGACTTAGCCACCCAGGTACCCTGAAGCTCTTATATTTTTATCTTGTTTGATTCCAGGCTTTTGTATCCTCATCCAGTCATTTATTTAATAATACTTAACAATATTAAATCCTCACTAATTTATTTATTCAACAAACATCATGTGTTCACTGTATGTACATAATAGTGTACTGGATAATCTATGAAAATAAAAGAATAAAGCATAGTCTTGTCTTCAAGGGCTTAGAGTTCACTGGGGAGATAAGTGTTTTATATAAAAATTATATAAGGAAAAAATTAACAGTGATAAAAATATCTTCTAAGGATTTGAGGAGAGAGGTAACTTGTATTTTGGAGGTTCAGGAGACATTTCCTGGTGGAGAGAGAAGTTTGAGATAAATGTGAAAGGTTTGGAAGAATTTAACATGGAGATTTAGATACTGTGTGTACTAGAAAGAGACAATAATGTGTGAGCTTGGAAATCAATAGCGCTGTTTCATATGCATTATTCATTATTTTCTAACCTAGTCTAGAAAGAAAATCTATTTTAAAAATTCATCTTATAAACTTTTACAGATTTACATGATTAATACTACCTAGTATTGTAGCTTATATGTATTTTTTTAATGAAGAAACATTTTTTTAAAAGATTTATTTATTTTAGAGAGAAATAGTGTACAGCGAGTGAGTGGGGGTGGGGTAGGGGGAAGAACAGAGGGAGAGGGAGAATCTCAAGCAGACGCCATGCTATCATGGAGCCTGATGTGGGGCTTGATTTCATGACCCTGAGATCATAACCTGAGCTGAAACCAAGAGTCAGATACTTAACTGACTGAGCCACCCAGGTACCCTTGTAGATCATATTTTCTTAATTATGGGATCTTCTACATAGGAGTCTCTTACTTTATTTGAAAGTAAAGAGGCGAAAGGCAGGGAGAATTCTACCATAATAAAAAAATAAATTTCATCTTGTATATTACTATACATTTTTTTCCCAAAACATTTCTGACTCCATGGAATGGAACAGCATTATTGTATGGCTTATAATATCCATCTCATTTGATCTTCAAATCTACCTAATATTAGGGACGACTTCTTAACAGAAAGCTTAAGGAAGCAATTTTGAATTCTAAAGTTGCACAAAGTTTTACTGTGCAGTAGTTCTTTGGATGTTCCTCATGTACTTATTTTTTCATATCATCTGATTTCATATCTTCTACAAATTTGATAAACATATGTTTGTATTTCTTTCTGAAGCATTGGTTAAATTATTTAGTATTAAGAGACAGTTAAAGAAACCTTTTCCAAAACTGACATGATCTATTATCAGCACCTTGGATATAGCTTTTCTGTTTCTCATGAATGGTTGTTCAATTACTTATGGGTCTTAATGACCACTGTTACTTATCTTGTATTTCTTCAACTTGCCATAAATCAGTGCTTCTCAATCAAGGGTGACTTGCCTCTCAGGGAACTGTTGGCAGTATCTGGAGACATTTTTGGTTGTCACAGCTGGCAGGTGCTATGGTGTCTAGTTGGTAGAGGCTAGAGATGCTACTGAACATTGTACAATGTGCAGGAGAGCTCCCTACAGAAGGATTATTTGGCTCAATGTCAATAATGTAGAGGTTGGAAACCCGGCCTTCCCCTGTCAGAATTTGGTGAATGTTTTGTTGAACTCCAGATAGTCCTTGTGTCTGGATTCATTTCATCTGCTAGTCCTGTAACTTCTAAAATAAAGAAGCGCTTAGGTCAGCATAGTTTATTCCTGGTGATCTCCATCTTCTGTTGAATATTCCTTTTTTTTTTTTTTTTAAAGATTTTATTTATTTATTTGAGAGAGACAGCCAGCGAGAGAGGGAACATAAGCAGGGGGAGTGGGAGAGGAAGAAGCAGGCTCCCAGCAGAGGAGTGATGTGGGGCTCGATCCCAGAACGCCGGGATCATGCCCTGAGCCGAAGGCAGACGCTTAACGACTGTGCCACCCAGGCGCCCCTGAATATTCCTTTTGACCTGCTCTTGATGTTATTGCACAGAATTGTCACTAAACCTTTCCTTTTCTATAGTTCTGTGGTTGGGGATCTGCCTTTCTCTTTTTGGCAATGAGGATTCCATTTCTTGTTTCAGTCTTTAGAGACTTCTTCATTTTATAGGTGATTCAAAGGTCACTGAGACTGCTTTAGGAGTTTTAGCCATAGATTCACATTAACTGAAATACCTTTATAAGAGCTAGGTGCTTTCTTACACTCTTTTTTGCCTGATAGTTTGTTCTTCAGGCCTCTTTTAATAGTGTGTATTGTGAGACCTGAAAAAACTAAGTGGCATACGGAGCACCAGAGTATCTGGAATGATTAATGAGGTTCTGAAGCATCTTTGAAAATGAACAGACTTTTGTTTTATTCTTGTGACACATATCTTACTGTCAGGCACTTGTGAAACTATGAGAGACACAGGATTGTATTCTAGAATGCTAAGGAAACAGGATTATATTAGGAAAATATAATTAAATACTAATAAAATAATATACAGGTGATCTATACGTGGCTTTAGTACTGAGACAGTTTTGTTACCTCCTCTGCTGTGTGGGTAAGTGGAACGTGAATGGAAGTGGGGAATTGCATTGCCAAACCACTTCCTTTACTCTTCGTGGCCAGTCCGGTTTCCTTCTGGTGCCTGTTTCATACTGAGGAACTGTAAGAAGCTGTGTGTGATGTACCTGTGATACACCTGTGTGCTCCTGTCCAAGCCTCCCCCCACAACTTACTGCTCTGGTGGGGCCTTGACACCTGTGTGGTGGGTAACATCACAACACAGGCCGCTACTTTCTCTCTTATTTATCATTACTCACCTCACTAGGCCTCACAAATTATAAAATGGGTTTATTTAAAAGATACAATGAACTCTGTTTGACTGAGAGGGTTTATTGGTACTGAACCATGAGCTCTCTTAATTTCTTGATTAAAGATGAGCAGTCTCAGGTTTATTTAATTATACTGAAGAACAGAGTCTTAAATTCACCACATAAATGGTGCAAAGATGGTTATGTTTAGTTTTTCTCCCATCTACTTAACAAGTATTTATTGAAGACTTGGCATATGTATGAACCTTTCTCTGTTTCCAAAACCAAAATGACAGTTTGGGTTTTTGACCCAAGGATGTGTTGAAAAAGGAACTTTGTAGGAAAAGGCTCTAAAAACTCAGATCCCCGTTTTAGTTTTTGACTAGTCATTGCTAAATAAATTATTTTTAATCTCTGTAACCAGATCTCTCTTGAGATCTCCATTAATTTGGTTTTTGTGTGTTCCAGACTGAAGGAAAGAAAATCAGAATCCCAAACTCTGAGCAGGATGAACTTCATAATTAGGTTTTTTTTCCTTTTTGGTTTGTAAATAGATTTCTGTATGGACCTGCACATTGTTTTCTTTCTTTTTCATTTGTTATCCTTTCTGAATAAATGAATGTATCTTACTCAGAGTGGCAAAGCAATCTTCTCTCCCAGGCAATTCCTCTGCTGTATGTTGGATAGTGCTGGTTTACTTGGTGATTGTTACCACATTTGAGGTTATGTTGTGTATAAATAAAAATAAATGGTGTTTTTATAAGGAGACATATCCTGGAGGGAGATTCTGAGTGTTCAATTGCCCATGATTTTCAACTAGGTCTAAGAAATTGGAGTTAGATCTATTTATCATTATTGTATTATAAGTTTCTGGGGAGAAGAGAACACAGTTTGCCTTTGGCTTCTGACAGTGCAGGAACAAATTTAGGCTCATTAAAAAATAAGAACAAATGTTAAAAAAGAAAAACAATCATAACTTTATCTGGAATGTTTTATTTCTACACACTGTGTAGGATTGTAAAATATTTATTTTACGTGAGGATGGTCATGGCAGCACCTGTTAAATGACTTGTCCTCTGCAAGCAGCTGATTGCATTGTTCTTATCTTTGGCCTCTTTTGCCTTCTTTTTCCATAATGTATTGGTATAGCCTTTGAAATATTAAGGGCTAGAGGAATTTTAAGACAGCCAGTTCAGAAGTCATAGTCGAAAGACAATAGGACTACTGCCTTCTTCAGGTTTTCTGGTTTTCTAAGGCAAGATGACAGAATGCTTTCAGATACGTCTGTGAATTTATAGAACACCTTATTTTTCTATATTCTCCTTAATGAAATCCTCTGAATTTATAAGAAATATCTCCTATGCTTGGGATTGTGAGTTTACTTTTTTTAGTGTTTTCCCCATAACTGTAAGGAGTATGACGGAGTGCATAAATCACAGAGTACTAAATAAGTGTCAAATCAAGCAAGCCAGTCTTCTTTTTTTTTTTTTTCTCTCTTTTCACAACTGTATTTCACTTGAATTGCTCGTACTTTCCAAGGGGCCTGGAGAGCTATTTATTTTGTGGTTAGCAGAGAAAAAGGGGCCTTGTATGCAGTTTTAGCTCAGTACAGTACAAACATAGTTGAAAGTTTATGCAGAACACTTCCATATTTTCTTGAAAATTCATATGTAATTCCATTTTTACTCAGAAATTATGAAAATGCTTAAAAATTATGTCTGTGTTTGGGTTATAGTACATCGTTGGATCTATAGCTTGAAGACATTAAGTTTAAATTAGTGTATTCTAAGCCAAAAATTCAGAGAAAGGCTCTATTACCCTCCACTGTTATAAAAGAGATCTCTAGTAGAGAAGGCTCATGAAAAAGAAGATCCCCTTTTAGGGGTGACATTTATACCTGTAATGTTAAGGCTAACCTAAAAGAGCAAAGTGATGTATTTCTCTGTGTGTGTGTGTGTGTGTGTGCGTTTTGCCAGCTTAATTTTACTGTTACATAATTTTGAGCTTTGAAATTTAGGATTAATTTTTAATGACTACATGGATCCATTGTATGGCTAGAGCACAATTTATATAGCTCTTTCCCAGTTTTGATTATTTCTATTGCTTACATTATTCATGTTCGTAATAATGTGATGAATGTGTTTATATACAGATGTCTGTCAGTACCTGTGATTATCTCCAAGAACCATTGGGCTAAAGGTTATGAACATCTTTAACGCTCTGTGTCTATTTTGCCACATTGCTCTCTGGAAATTTATACTAGTTTATGTTTTCTCAGTCAGTGTTTATATTTGAACAAATATCACAAATTCACCAATATTGAGCATAATAGTTAAAAAATCTGTAAGACTTTCCATAGATTTCTCAAAAATATAGAAGGAAAATCTTTAGAATTTGGTCCAGCATTTTGCAGAGGAGGACAGTGAAGCCCAGGTAATAAAATAGGGGTGACTGGCTGGCATATTTGGTGGCATGTGCTACTCGTGAGCTCAGGGTTGTGAGTTTGAGCCTTGCGTTGGGTGTGGAGATTACTTAAAAATAAAAAAAAATCTTAAATAAAATAAAAATAGTAAGTTGAAGTCAGGTTAGAATTTTTATTAATTTTCTGGAATTCTGGTTCAGTGTTTGGATTAGAGATCACTACTTTATTATTTATTGAATGTCTGTTAAAACATGGCTAGGTGCTATACTGGGCACTTTGCTTTTAAAAAAATCTGATCTTCCCAATAACCCAAACGGTGAATGTCTTGAAACTGTTTTAACCATTTATACGGACGAGGACCAAAGGAAGGAATGAGGTCAGTGTTCAAATGGTCAATGTGAAAAAGGATGGAGTAAGGAAAGAGGAATTCACAGGGGAGTATTTTGGCTTAGTACCAGGAAGAACTTTTTTACTAAAGAGTACAGTAGTGCTAATCACTGAAGAAAGGGAAGGTCACATCAAAGGACATTGCTGTGTGTTTGGCAGAAATGTGGAAAATGGGGTCCGTGGGTTGGGTAAGAGAGGGAACTAGTTGACTAAAGATAATGCATTATAAAGAATACATTAGAGTACCTCGCCGGTAGTTTAATGCTCGATAATAATAACTATTATTAATAGAAATTAGATAAAAAGATACCATGAACTCTCTGAACCTAGTGACAAAATAAGCAAAGATGCTGATAAATATTGAAAGAAGTAAACAAAGGAAGGTGGAAGGGAGGGAGAAAACTAAAGCCAAGCCTTTTCTGTCTCAGAAAGCCCAAGGAGTCAGAGAGTTTCCAGAAGATAGTCAGTTTGTTGTAAAATATTAGATCAAGGTTGAAAAGAAAGAAAAGTGTAATACACAGATGAAAAAGTGAAAAATCACCCATAATCTATCCAGAGATAAAAATTGTTAACATTTTATTGATTCTTCTCAAATCTTTGAATGTGAATTTCAAAGTATATTTATAAATATATATAGATATAAATGTGTCATTAAACATCCTGTTAAGTCACCTGCTTTTATCACGTAATAAACATATGAAGACAACAGTAAATTTGGATATACATTATAATTTTCTGTTTCATAGAATTCCATTATGTGGTTGAACATACAATAGATATTTCGGTTATTTGTTTTCCCGTTGTATAAACACTATTCACTTACCTCTGTGTTTGGTGCCACTGTCATAGTTGAGGCTATCTTTTTTTGCCTAAACTGTATTAGTCACTTAATTTTCCCTTGTCCTCCTGCAGGCTCTTCTCTATACTTTTGAGTGAACAAATGCTGTGACAAGCATTTTGGTGCATATATCTTTGTGTGCTTGTTTATTTGTTTTGTTTAAATTCTTAGAAGTGGAATTGCTGGTCCAATTAAAAGGTATGCATATGTAAGGTTTCACTACATATTGCAAGATCTTCCCCCATAAAGATTTTTAAAAATTTACCATCATTGCCTGTTACGTATGTGAAGGTCCCATTTCCCTACATCCTTGCCAACAGTCTTTTTCATGTGATAATCTTAGAAATTTTTGATCTCACTAAATTTCATGTTAGCCTGTTACCTGTAAATATTTCCAAGATTGCTGGAGAAAGGATTAAACTAGGGATTGCAAGCATCAGTACCAATATCATTCCCCATTCTGAGCCTATACCAAATAGCGGTGATTGATCTTGTCTGAAGTTCTAAAGACAGATAAAATATTTTAGATAATCAGGAGTTCTTGAGTAATTAGAGAAGAACTGTAACAGAAGAACAGTGATTGACTTGGTCCATTTAGTTCTGGGGTTTCCTGTCATACTGCTTATAAGCATGGTTGGATGTAGTGGAAATGGAATGTTACTGTTTTTGGCATTTTTAAAGTGGGGGGACAAACTAGTAGTGAATTATCATTTTGCAGAGACAATGTAATTTTGTTCTTTTATCATTAAGGTAATCGCTCCTCAGAAATAGAGTTGTTGAACTTAAACCATGTGAAAATTGTAAAATTTAATAAGCTCTCAGATAAGATTAGAAGCCTTATCTTATATACACTGGGATATGTTTTTAATTTTGCACTTACTGCCTAAGGAGATATATAGGTTGTCTATACTTAGCAGGTTCCGGTTTTGTGTTCGTTTTGTTTTGTTTTGTTTTTAATTAAAGTCAGGATGTCTACAGTGTTGGTCTTGTTTTGAATCTTCTTTTAAGGGTGCTTTGCATAATTTTTTTTGACTGCTAAGTAGAATAGTTTGGTGAATGCTGCTGGTTTGGTTATGCTTCAGCTTAACTGAGTCTAGGGGTTTAAAATCAGCCATAAATTAAAAATATTATTTGGGTTTCTGTAATATAACAATTCATTATGTTGTTATCTTACAGAAAAGGAAAAGAGTTTCAGATTATATTCTTAATGGTTATTAGGATTTTTAAGGGTGATTTTCGTGGCTGTTGTACTTAGGTGGAATGGTGATCATGTCGCCTCTCCTTTGCAAAATGATCTGAATCACTTTTTCCCACATCTGGCAGAGACAGAGGACTGATTGTAGGAAGTGAGAACAGATATATGAGTGACTGAGCCTGTTCTGCTGGCTGACTCCTAACAATGTCTGAAATCTGTTAAGTATATCAAGCGGTGGATGTGCTTAGGAGGATTTATGAATGAATTTTTATTTTAAGCTTGAAGGTAGATTGACCGTAGTTGAAGATAAATAAAGCAAGTATGCTTTAATTAAAATCTTTTGGTTGCAGGTTAAAACCTGCTTACCGTAAAAAAAGAAAAACAAAAAACCTAGCTTAATATAAGCAAAATGGAATTTGTTAGGCCATTGTCCCATCTCACTGAATGCAAGAATGAATCTTTATTACCTTAGACATGTTCAGCAAACTGATCAAGGGTAAGATTGGCCCCCACCTTGATCAAGTGCCTACTCCTGGTCCAGTTGTTGGTGGCAAGGAGCATGGAGCCATCTTTTAAATTTATCCATGATTATTGCAGGCCTTTGGGGGATAGCCTGAGGTGTAAATTCCTTGGGAATTTATAGTGAACAGTTCGTTTATAGTGAATAATTCATTCGTAGTGAGTTTGCTTTAAGTGATGGATTACTTTTTATGTTTAGTAATCAGAAACCTGTAAGGGTTATGCTTTGTAAAGTTCATAGTTTCATTTTAACATAGTAATTAGAAAGTAAGACTAAATCCTTTTTGATATTTACATATCTTAGGTACTTTCTTCTTTGAGATGACAACCACAGAGTAACAGCACAGTGCCTGGCAAATGCTCTTGGTTGAATGAGGGAGTACTTGAGAGGAAGTGACTCACTCATATGGGGCCTTGCACACCAAATTTATAAAGTGACCCCCTCCATCCCCAGGGACCTAGTCTTCACAATTGCCTGTTAGATTTTTCTTTTTATTGGATTTCTTTTGTTATTAGGTCAACACAGAGCTTTTTATCTTGTGAATTACTGAACCAAACAAAAAATGTTTATTGAGGTCCTTTTGATGTACATTGTTGTATCTAAGCATTAGAAAGACTAGAAATGTAACAAAGCAGATGCTTAAAGTCTGAAAACGAAGGGGTAGGTAATGCTGGACAGTCCACCTTCATATATAGCTAGACTCTGACAACTTCTTGCCACCTCTGCAAATACCACCTAGTCCAAGGCGTTAGCATTTCTTCTGGAACAGCAGTAGCTTTCAACGTGGTCTTCCTGCATTTGCTTTTACCCCTTGACAGTGTGTTCTCCAAAGGGTAGGACTTATGTTGGATCACTTACTACTCTGTTAAAATTTTTTCAGTGGATTCACATTCTAAAATAGAACCTAACATCTTTCCATGACCTAGAAAGTCCCACATGATTTGGTCCCTCCTTCTGTCACCTCAAGTCTAGTGCTGTAACCCCTTCATTGTGCTGCAGTCCGATGACCTCCAAGCACACCACATTAAGCTTCTGCACTTGAAGTTTTCATTGCCGGAGCTGTCTTCATTGCTTTTCAAAGAGGTTTTCCCTGACAACCATAACTGATAGAGCACCGCTCATTTCTCTTTACTTCTTTCTTCCTGTTTTACTTTTTCTTTATAGCAGTTACAACCTGACAGCATACATTTGTTTACTTCTAAATCTCTTTCTTCTTCTGGACTCCAGGCTTCATGAGGTCAGGGATTTTGTCTTTTTATTCACTGCTATGTCCTCAGTGTCGGCGCATAATGGGTGCTCTGTAAATATTTGTCGAATAACATGAGTAAATAAATATATTTGTGTACTCCAGGTGGTAATTGGTGGAAATTGTTTTTTACATCTGTGGTACCAGTAAATGTGAGGATGAGTATTGAATTCAGGAGATAGGAAGAAAAGAAATCAGCATTCTGTAGCTCTGGTGTTCTTTTTATAAAGCTCGTGAAAGTGGTTGCTTTATATAATTAGAATCGATGTTTTATAGTATTTGGTTATATTCCATTTAAGATGAAGAAGATGACTTTATGTGTAAGAAGGCAGCCTCTAAATCAAAAGAGAATGGAGGATCTACAAATAGTTTTCTTGGAGCATCAAACATGAAAAAGAACGAAGAAAACACTAAGACCAAGAATAAACCTTTATCACCAATAAAACTTACCCCCACGTCAGTGCTTGACTATTTTGGAACTGGAAGTGTCCAAAGATCAGATAAGAAGATGGTAGCGAGCAAAAGAAAAGAGGTGAGTGTTCTACATGCAAGCAGGAATGTTCAGGATTTGTACCTAGTCACTGTTATATTCATAAGAGAAATTTGGATGTTAAAAATAGGCCAATATATTTTATTAATGAAAATAATTTTTCCTGTGATTATGGATAAAACATATTGCCATAATTTGAGAGGATGAAGAAGTTAGAATATTGCACATTTAATTTTTAAGATTTTATTAATTAATTTGACAGCACAAGCAGGGGGAGCACCAGGCAGAGGGAGTGTGAGAGGGAGAAGCAGACTCCCCACTGAGCAGGGAGCCTGATGTGGGGCTGGATCCTAGGACCCTGGGATCATGACCTGAGCCAAAGGCAGATGCTTAACTGACTGAGCCGTCCAGGTGCCCCTGCACATTTAATTTTTTTTTATATTTGAAAGTGGGAAGAGATAATTTAAATCATAAGGATAAATTGTAATTCTTAGAATTTAAATACACAGAATGCAAACTCACTTTATCATTGACCTCAGCCAGACCAAATTGGACAATAACCTTGTTCCCAAATGAGGTTATAAGTATATAACTTATAAATAGGGCTTACCTGTTATACTTTTGACCTTTTTCTTTGTCTGATGTTGGATTTATTTTTTTCTGGACATTTAGGAAACAAATACAGATAAATTATAGTGAAAGTAGTCTCCTGAATTCAGCCCTTCCCAGTAGTGTGTATTTGTTGATTTCATTAGTGCCTCCATAGGACAAATTAACCATTCACACATACTGGTTTGCCAATTCTGGACTATTTCCGAAGCCAAGATGTTGGTCTACAGGTCTTTGGGGGGGGGTACTTCTTTTGAATATTTCAGTAGAATTAAGTGAGAACCATCTGTTTGTGGGATATTTGCTCATTAGGAAATTGGATATGGTCAGGGAGTAGCTATGAACATAACTTCTAGCTGGTATGCACTGAGACTGTTTTATAGCATAAACTTCTCTCTCATTGGTGTATTTAATTACCTACAGTCAAGAAAAAGCACCTTATTTTTAACTTAAGGTTTATGCTGACCTTGCTTGATTTTTCTCTGAAATACAGCCTTCACAAAATGCAGACGATTCCAGATTAAATGATGAAGCCATCGCCAAGCAGTTGCAACTTGATGAGGATGCAGAGGTATTGGCATTTTGTTTAAGTATCTTTAACAACTTGATGTTGTGCCTTGCTGTTTAGTACTCAGGCAAACAGTCATGATGTTCTAGTTTAATTTTGGACTGACTGTCATTGTAAGAGTTGTGCGTAAAATAAGTTAAAATCTAATATATAAAAACCTAAATTTATGTAAAAGATAAATGATCAGAGCAGGGGATAATTATTTAAAGATTTATTATTAGATTTCTTCGAATGGAAGCCTTCTTTAGGTAAAATAATTTAATTTGGTCATATCCATTTTCTTTTCACTATGGGCAATTTCAGTCCATTCCTATGTCTGTAAGTTCTGTATATATGCTGATGATCCCTAAATCTGTCCCAGTTCAGAGTGCTGTCTTGAGTTATAAACCTGTTATATTCATTCAACAAATATTGAGCCCTTACTGAGTGTGTGACCCAGTTCCAGCTAGGTCTTAACGATACTGCAGTTTAAAAAATATGTCAGGTCATTATAACTGCTGTGAAGAAAAGTAAAGGGATAGATAGTTTTGCGGGTGATTAGTGGGGTTATGAGTGTTCTCTTTTAAATAGAGGGGTTAGGAAGGTCCCACCGAGGAAGTAACATTGGGGAACAAAATGAAATGATAATGGTGAGCCATGGGGCTGACTACCTGGAGGAAGATTTCCTCTAAACAGAAAAGCAAGTGCTTTTCTAGAGGTAGAAACATTTGAGTTTGATGAATTTGGAAATTGTGTTAAGTCATGACAAGTCTCTGGAACCTACCAAAAGGACTTGGAATGGTAAGGATTTTGGATTTTAGTCTCTGAGATGAGAAGCCATTGGAATGGTTGAATACAGAAGTGACATGATTTGATGGATCTTAAAATTATGCTGGCTGCTGGGAGGCTAATAAACCATGGTGGGGCAAGATCAAAAGCAGATTGGTTTGGAGACTGTTATGGTTGGGTAGGTGAGAGACGATGTTGGCTTGTACCTGGGTGGTAATGGAAGGGATAGTGAGAAGTGGTCGTAATCTGTATGTGCTTTGAAGGTGCAACGTTCCAGTTGCTGCTAACAGATTGGGTGTAAGGTAGGAGGGAAAGAAAAGATGCAAAGATGACTCCATGTTTTTTGGCTCAAGCAGCTGGATGAATGGTGATATCATTTATTAAGATGAACACTGGTACAAAGAAAAGAATTCTGTTTTGGACATGCTAGTTTGAGATATCTCATGGGTTTCCAAATGGGGATGCAGAGTAGGTGTTTGGATAGAGGAATCTGGAGCTGGGGGCAAGGGGGAGGGTGTGGAGTGGGGGGAGATCTAAACTAAAGATGTATGTTTGGGGATCATTAGCATTTGAATGCTATTTGAAACTCGTGTAACTGGGTGAGATGACAGGGAGAGTATGTAAACAGAAAAGAAGTCTCAGAATTGAACTCTAGGGTACTATTAACATGTAGAGGTCGGGAAGAGGAAGATGATCCAATGAAGGAGATTTAAGAAAGTGGCTAGTGAAGTAGGAAAATGAGGAAAGCTTGGTATTTTCTGGAAGTCAAATGAAAAACGTATTTCAAGGAGGAGTGTTTGTCTCTGTCAGAGGCTCCAGACCTTGATATCTGATGCCTGAACTCCCTTCCTGTTTGTTAGCTTTAGTGTCATTTTCTCGTACTTCCTAAACTATATTAGAAGCCCCTCCTACATACTGTGTCGTACCCCGTTTTTTAAACATTTATTATAATTGCTATTTATGTGTCTCCCTGTATGTAGGCTCTAAGCTCCACCCACCCGGGCTGTTGATGTTGCACTCAGCCTTTGTGACATCAGTGCTTATTTTAGTGGTTGGCATGGAAAAGGCTCTTACTAAATGTTGTGAGAGAACAGTATTCCAGTTTTCTGAAATGTATCTGATCACATTTTATTACTTTGGCAGTTTGTAATTTGTGTTTTCAAAATCTTTTCCATCTTAATTCGATTACACTGAATTACATAAACTATAATGCCGCAGTCACCAATAAAGAATTTCTAATGGGAGTATTTATATTTCTTCTGTTCCGCCTTCTCAGATCCTTTACTAGAAGTATACTGCATAGTGTGAAATTTGGGAAAAATGGTGTAGAGTTCAACCAGAAATCCTTGCAGGGCAATTGGAGGTTTAGAGTTTGAAGGACCTTTTGATGATGCAGACCTTTCATATTGATTTTAGTGTTAGATGTGTAGTTCAGTTATGGTAAGTATATATTAGGCAACAGAGACTGTATTGATGTGCATCTGTCTGGCTTGCTCATGGTTCTGTAGCTTGAGTTCATTTTAGAAAAAACAAGAAAAGGCTTGGTTACTGTGCTGTCAGGAGGTATATGCCAATTTCCAAGCCTTTTCTTTTGGATTAGATGGATTTGGACGTTCTTTCCTTTGTTTGAATAATATAAGGAGGCTTTTGTTTGACGTTACATTAAGCCATTTTATCAGGGGGCATAACACCAATTATTTTGTAAATGAGAAATATATTCCACTGCTACACATTCTTTTCTGGAAAAGCTCCATTTTGCTGCAAATGAAAACACTAGAAATAACAACAAAGTAATTAGAATATCTGTGTGTTACATTAGCATGTTAGGAAAACTTCTGATATGATCACTTAAATTTTCAAAAGTCAGAATAGATACATTTGAATTAGTAATTAAAAATTAGAGTTTGATGATTATAAGTGATAGTTACATTTGTATATATATTATTGAGTGCAAAGAAAATTACAAGTTTCTTGATTTCTTAGATTTACTTTTTTTTGTGCCCTGCAGACTATTGTTTTTCTGTTAGGGTGAGAGTCTTTTCCGAGCTCTTCGTAGAGTTCAAAATAAGTAGAAGTAAGAGATCTTTAAGTGTTGTATTGGGACCGTTAAGGAAAAACTTAGACTTTGAACTTTATAAGTGAGAAATGTGACTTTAAAAATATGCTCAATTTGTCTATTTCACCTGTAAAACTAGAAATAAATGTTCTGAAATCTGATTTGGCTTAATGAAGCAAACCTGTGATACTGAACTATTAGAATTAAGTAGAAGAATGTCATACTTACTTTCTGGAAAATATTTTTTCCAGTTTCTTGTAAGTATCATGACTCAGACATTTAAAAACTTTTATTTACAGAAAGAAAGAAAGCAACTTATTCTGTTGACACTTTTTACAGCTGGAGAGACAACTGCATGAAGATGAAGAGTTTGCCAGAACATTAGCCATGTTGGATGAAGAACCCAAGACCAAAAAGGTGGTGTTTCAGCAGGCTGTTTGTTTTTGCACTCTGTACACTGCAGATCAGTGTTCCCTTTCATCCACTGTGTATTTAGGCCCTGGAGATACAACCATGAGTCACTCTTCTAGAAAGAAGCTAAATTAATTAATTTATAAAAATGTTTTTGGAGAAGCTCATTGAGAAACTTATTCTTGCTAAAGGCAGGTTGAGCCAAAGCCAACCAGAACCCTTCTTCACAAAACAATGAATTATAACACTTACTTAATCTTTGTCACAGCGGGTTCTTATGTACTTGTTTGGAGAATAACACAAAGGTTCCTAAGGAACTTAAACTTTAATAACTTTAGTGTTAATTACTGTCTTTTTGGGAGCACAGTTTTGCTATTTCTAATTAGCTAACTTTAAGATCTGTGTTAGGACAGCCCCAAATAATAATGAGTATATTTTTGGGAATCTTTAAAAGTGTCAGTGTTTTTTTTAAGCACTTGATCTTCAGAAAATTAGCCTTGTTTCCATTGAATCATATTCTATTAATATTGTCAGTATCACTATCTATTTTAAAAGACTTTACAGAAGGTGGGTATAAGTCAATTAAGGAATTGGGGGGACTTTGTCGGCAATTTGAAAAGCCTTACTCCCCCTAAAAGCATTCAAATTATACTATTTTAAAAAAATACTGTGTTATGCATCCCAATCTGTGACCTCTTTGTAAAAATGGAGATTTGAGGGAGCAGTGGAGAGAGTTTTCCTCTCTTGAGAAAGTGCTCTGTCTTCTTTTGAGCTTTAGATTGTTTTTTTTAATTTAGTCTTTTGGGTTTAGATGCAGTTTTCAGCTGCATAATACTAACAATTTGAGAATTGAGATGAAAGAAACAGAAGCAAGTCTTCCATTCTCACAAGTTGGGAACAACTGTGATAATTTTTTATAGATGTATTTTTTTATAACCTTTTATCAGTTTCCTCGTCTGTAAAGTTAAATGTAAGAAAAAATGCTTCATTTTTCCCAGAAATTGTATGGATGAATGAATGAAAATTTAATGTATTGTTTTCTTGCTTTGGAATGTGACCCTTAATCTTAGAATTAAAACTTAAATTAATTAAAACTTTGGCCAATTTTATCAACAGATTTTGTGGTAGTAGTTTTCCTATTATTTGTCACATTTGACACTGTAAATTTTCTTAGGCTCGGAAGGACCCAGGAGAGAGAGAAGCATTTTCACCTGTCCAAGCCAATTTAAGTAAAGCAGAAAAACATAAATCTCCTCATAAAGGTAAGACTAACAGAGAAAAGTAAGCTGGAACATTTATGGAAGAAAATTCGTGATAACCTGTTTAAACATTCTATTCAATAATTGCCTTGTATTGTTAGGTAGACATTATTTCATAGGGATATTGAAGCATGTTCTTCTTAGACACTTTGAAAGCTATATTTGGGTATTAGCTCATGTTCAATGCCTGTCTACTCTATGATTGTTGTAAAAAATTTTTCAGTTCTTGGTTTCATGTTAATTTCCAAGTACAGTGCAGCATGTGGGCTTCAGTGTATGATGGCAAAGAACTAGATGTTTCGAGCTCATAGAGTTGACTCGTAGTTGTCCAGGTCATCTGAATCTCTCCTGCTGATTGTCTCTGGGTTTTATTTTTTACTGGTCCTGATAATCTAAGCATCTGCTAGTATAGATGGTCTTAATCCTATAAGTAAATTCATTCATATAGTCTGAAATTACAGGATTTGGGGCTTTCAGACTATATTACAAACACAGAAAATTTTTAAAAATATTAGAGAGAGAGTGTATGTGCTCAGGTGAGCAGGGGAAGGGAGAGAATGGGAGGAAGTGGGAGAAAGTCTTAAGCAGACTCCACCCTGAGCAGGGACTCTGATGTGCAGAGTTCAGTCTCATGACCCTGAGATCATGACCTGAGCTGAAACCAAGAGTTGGTTGCTTAACTGACTGAGCCACCCAGGTGCCCGTACAAACAGAATTTTTATGTGATACTCTACTCAGTAAGTTTTCTCTGTGAGTTTCAGATCATTGAAGTTTATCTGTGGAATGACCATGTCCTTAGATGTAATTTACTATATCATTTGAAATGAGGAGTCATTTATATTTATTTATTTATTTTGGTGGGGGGAGGGGCAGAGGGAGAGAGAGAATCTTAAGCAGGCCCCATGCCCAGTGCGGAGCCTTACACAGGGCTTGATCTTACAACCATGAGATCCTGACCTGAGCCGAAATTAAGAGTTGGATGCTTAACTGATGCCCCGTAAGTCACTTATATTTAAAAAGTCATAACAGGCACCCCATAAGTCACTTACATTTAAAAAGACAGCTCCTCTAATTTGAACTGATTATACAAAAACTTACAAATGTTAGTTTTTTAAAATAATGTTCTGTGTAAAGAACTAAAATCTTAATGTGAATGTTAAGAAATCACGATATGACATTGTGTGCTACTAAGATTGTTCAGTTGAAAAATGAAAAAAAATCTCGATTTGGGGTATCATTTTTTCCCAAAGCAACAGTCATAATCTTTTCTTTCTTCCTAGTAAAAACAGAACAATTTTCAGATGACAGAAAGAACTGCAGCCCCAAGAAGCAAACTAAATGTGAAAGTTTGATAGGATCTCAGCAACATTTGAAGTCATCCCCTCACAAAATAGGAGAAACTTCTCCAAAAGCCAGTTCCAAGGTGGCCCTTTTGAAAAAAAAGGGAGAGAGTTCTTATAAAGAAACAGAGCCTATGGTTTCAAAAAGAAAAGAAAATGCTGTTGAATTAAAAGGACAGACAAAAACTCCTAAGAAACCCAAAAGTTCTCCAGCTAAAAAAGAGGTAGAAATTTTCTAAAAGTATATCATTTGGGGGCTATGTGTTGGTTTGGGTTTAACTGTTTTTAAGTTTTATTTTTAGCCTATAAATCATTATAGTACTTTTAAGCTATCTGACTTAGATGCTGTTGCAGAAACTAGCTTATTAATATAGCTAAATGAGCCAGTATTTATTATTGAGTGTATTAGATATTGCACTCATACGGATGGTATCTCATGTAATTTTCACAGCAACCCTGTAAGATGATTTACTTTTATTATTCAGTTTTTAATGACGAGGAAACAGGCTGATGAAGGAGTTAAGTAACTTTCCCAAGATCAGCTAGCTAGTAAGTAGCAGAGCCAACTTTAAACTCAGGTCCTCTGAGGCCCAAAAAACAGCAGTATAATAACACAGTGGCTCTGAGCATGGACCCTGGAGCCATTTTCAGATCACATAGCCCTGCCTTTGAGCCGATGTGTTACTTCCTGTCTCTCTGCTTTGGTTTCCTTGTTTGTAAAAATAGGGATAATAATAGTATCTGAGTTAATATTGGAATAATGCCTGGTATATAATAAGTGCTGTGTTTTGTTTTGTTTTTTTTTTTAAAGATTTTATTTATTTGACAGAGATAGAGACAGCCAGCGAGAGAGGGAACACAAGCAGGGGGAGTGGGAGAGGAAGAAGCAGGCTCATAGCGGAGGAGCCTGATGTGGGGCTCGGTCCCATAACGCCGGGATCACGCCCTGAGCCGAAGGCAGACGCTTAACCGCTCTGCTACCCAGGCGCNACAAGCAGGGGGAGTGGGAGAGGAAGAAGCAGGCTCATAGCAGAGGAGCCCGATGTGGAGCTCGATCCCGTAGCGCCGGGATCACGCCCTGAGCGGAAGGCAGACGCTTAACCGCTCTGCTACCCAGGCGCCCCCCCCCCTTTTTTTTAAGATTTTATTTATTTATGTGACAGACAGCCAGCGAGAGACAGAACACAGCAGGGGAGTGGGAGGGGAAGAAGCAGGCTCCCAGCAGAGGAGCCCGATGTGGGACTGATCCCGGAACGTGGGATCACACCCTGAGCCGAAGGCAGACACTTAACGACTGCCCTACATAGGCGCCCTATGTTTTTGCTATTATTATTAAAATAATTTGGATTTGCCCTGAGCGTACCCCTTTTTCCTCTTGTATAACAGTGTTGAGATAATGAAATCAATTGCAAAGGCAAAAAGCAATGAAATAATACAGAATGGTTTTCAGAATCTTTGTTTTCATATATATATTTGAGATTTCTTAGAATCTCAAATTTGGAACCACCTTAGATTCATAGTGAGAAACCACTATTTCTTCAAGCCTCTTAGGCACTTAGAATTAAAAGTAGAATATTGTCTATTTTAACTGCTTATCACCATTATTTTTTAGTGCAGAACAGTGAAATGGTGATTTCTAGATGCTTTTGTTTGTGGTCAGTGCTCATAAATATGCCTAAGGGAACAATTAACTTTTTGGTCTCCAATTTTTTCTTCACTAAATATTTATCTGGTGGATGAATGTTTTTCTTCAGGCACACTAAGCATGTTGATTTTATAGAGGCTTGTCTATTTTTATTAAAGAAGAAATCTTTAAATGTTACTTTACTCTTCACCTTATTTTTCAAAGTTGGAATAGAAATGACTTAGAACTTTAGCAGTTTTGGGAATATCAGTGTTTAATAAATTCAGTCTACCTTGGTTAAATAATTTTGACTTCATGAATGGGTGTGCTTCAGAGTTACTTTAGAAGGTGTTTATTATTCAGAATTATGTTTTTCATAGAATTAATCTTACAAATGAATAATTTTCCCATTTTGGTATGCATTGGACTCTCCTGTGAAGCTTGTTAAATACATGGTTTTGTAGTCTGGACAGGTGTATTTCATTAAGCTCAGGTGGATACAAATGCCCACCAGCGTTTGAGAACCACTGTTAAAAAGTAGGAGTCTAGGGAGCACCCTCTAATGGCTTACTTATAACCAAAGCAGCTTACTTATTTTATTGATTAATTTATTTGTATTAAAGTAATATTTTGCCTATTCTCAAAGGGATTTGAGCTGGATTATAAGTTAAAAAAAAGTGAAATGGGAAGTAGAAAGAACAAGAGACCCTTCTTGTAGTGGTTCTCAAATCAGAATTATCTAGGATGTTTTTCCCCCAAATACCATGCCCTAGCCATACCCCATATCTCTGAATCAAAAAATTGGAGTGAGTCCAAGGATGTAGAGTTTGAAAAGTTTCCCCAGGACTTTCTGAGATGGACCCATAGTAAGGTCCCCTGAGAGAAACAGAATAGGAGAGATTAAACCTGGAAAGGGGGTGGTAGCGTATAGAATGTGTCTACTTTTTGGAGTAATGCTTGCCTGTTGTTTGAACCTGCTGTGTATATGAAGCCATCAGTTCTCAGCCTGTTGTGCTCATATACTCAGAGGTATAGGTCCGTTTACTTTGTTTTAGGGGTATGGACGGGTTTAGGATAACATGGGATATCTTCTTGTGTGATCAGGTATACTTGGGGGGAAATTAATTTTTTCATTAAAATATGGATGGCTATATTATGGAAAAGAACTTGAAATTCACATGAATTTTTGAAATAAAATACACTTTTTTTGTTTCTTTGTTTGGGGCTAGCAGTTTGGCCTGTGTACCTAGTCTGCCCTTGCAGTATGTGCCTTTCAAGGGTCACAAGGCTTGAGAAGAGCTGATACAGGGAGGTTTATTAGCCAGGCATGTCTAAACTGGAGAGTACCTGTGTAGCTAAAAATGTTGATTTCAGGACCAAATAGAAGTGACTTAATGTTTACTTATTGATATGTATTTTTAATTTTACATGAATTTTGCTTGACTTTATTCATTGTTTTTTTTTTTTTCCCTTTCCCCAAAGTCTGTAAGTCCTGAAGATTCTGAGAAGAGGCGCACCAATTATCAAGCTTATCGAAGCTACTTAAATCGAGAAGGCCCCAAAGCTCTGGGCTCCAAAGAAATACCAAAGGTATGAATGCCAAGAGGGCAGGCTGTTCTGTCAGGGCCTCTGGCCCCTGGGTCCATGCATGTATTCACCATATTCACAGAAGCAGAGAATTGAGAATTAAAAATTAACAGAGGGGTGCCTGGCTGGCTCAGTCTGCGGATTGTGTGACTCTTGGTCTCAGGCTTGTGAGGGTTAAGCCCTATGTTGGATGTAGAGATTACTTAAAAAAGTAGAATCTTAAAAAAAAAATTAACAGGAAAGGCTTAGTCACTGTCTTTGTGAATTAGGGATATTTATTCACGTTATGAATTATTGCTTGATATTATAAAGAAAAATTTTTCTTTAACCCATAACCCTAGAGGGGCTCAGTTTTGAGGAGTATGGTAGTCACAAGACCGGTACTTTTTGCTGATAGTCTGGATCCACCGGAGAGGGAGATTGAAGGCATACCAGAAGGAGAAGGATAACCAAATGTAGTATGAGATTTCTGAGAAGGTAGAAGGGGAGGGGATTCGGGTCACAAATGGAGATTAGTAATTTCCCTAATAGGGGTGAGGGTGAACCTTAAGGGGCTAGTGGGTTGTGTCGGAGGGTAGAGGAAGATGTCAGCCTTGCCTATTGCATGTGGTGTAAAACAGACTCTAAGAAAGATTCAGCAAGCTCCTCTGCTTGAGAGGACTTTTTTTTTTTTTTTAGGTTTTTTTTTTTTTTTTTAAAGATTTTATTTATTTATGTGACAGAGAGATAGCCAGCGAGAGAGGGAATACAGCAGGGGAGTGGGAGAGGAAGAAGCAGGCTCATAGGGGAGGAGCCCGATGTGGGACTCGATCCCGGAATGCCAGGATCACGCCCTGAGCCGAAGGCAGCCGCCTAACGACTGCGCTACCCAGGCGCCCCTTAAAAGGTTTTTTTTAAAGGTTTTATTTATTTGAGAGAGAGCACACAAGTGGGGTGGGGGGGGTTGGGGCTGAGGGAGAGGGAGAAACAGACTACTAGCTGAGCAGGGAGCCCGATAATGGGGCTCAATCCCAGGACCTTGAGATCACGACCTGAGCTGAAGGCAGAAGCTTAACCGAGTGAACCACCCACGCGCCCCTGTTTGAGAGGACTTTAGGCAAAGTGGAATCCTTAGGGGACTCAGTGAAGGCAAGGTAGTGGAGGGAATATTGAGTAGAGGTTGGGGATATTGGGTGGCTTGCTGGTCCCGCAGTAAGTGTTCTAGAGTGGATGACTTTGGTTGAGAGGCTAAAAATGCTGAGATTGGTTGTAAAATAGATATTCAGAGCCACAATGGGTTCAGAATAGATGATTAGGGTGTGGGATAGAGGCTTGCATGTGGACTTTTCCAGGGTCATTTTGAATTTGTTGAGAAGAATTTAAATACTTCAATGTTCACAAGATCATTTCAGTCCTAGAATCATAGGGCTTGAAGGGACCTTGAGATGTTGTTAATCAAACCTTTTCTCTCCAAGCAGATTCATAGCTTTTTTTCCCCCCACCAAGAAAGATTCTTCACCAGGATGGTGAAGGATTGAACTTGTATTGGGGCAGTCTTTGAATTTTGTTTAGCTTCTTCTTTTAGGCCTGTTTTAAGTCTATGTTGATCTCAATTCTCTATTGAAATTAATAAGTAACTTGGAGTGGTTTACATAATTTTCGTTTTGCTTGGTTGTATCATTTTATTGAACCATTGCAAAAATTTTAAAAAGTCTGTAACTGTACATAGTTCCAATTAAGATTAAATGTTTCCTGTACCCACTTCTCTTTGGCCAGTGTTTTTTGTATATCGAGTTATCTTTCTAATCAAGAGATAATATGATCTTGCCTTTAAGTTACTCGCAGGTTGTTAGATTTTCTGTCGTGGAGTAAACAGCTGGAGAGAAGGGCAGGAGCTCAAACTTGTTGAGGCTTTTTAGAATCAGATCTTTCCTTTTTTAACAGTAACAAGAAATTCTGTAGGTGGATTGCATCTAGTTTTATTTAAAGTTTTGTGAATTAACTAGTGGTTTAAATATTAAAAAAACATGAGAGTAGTACGAATGGATAATTTTAATAAGTTTTGTGAACTCTGTTGATGTATATTTTTCATTGCTGGTTTTGTAAGTTTATTAAATGCTAACCTACATAAGAATTTCTCAGGATTTAATTTCAGGTTCTGCTTATTTGCTGTGAATTTCCTGCAAATTTTTCATGCTGAGATTATTTATGATGTCAAATGAGAAAAATCAACTTCCTGCAGTTTTGATGCCAAATATTTTTTGGAAGGCTACCATGTAATTTCCTCTCTGCTTGAACATTTTGGTTTTTTAGGGAGCTGAAAATTGCTTGGAAGGCCTTACATTTGTAATCACAGGAGTGCTGGAGTCCATTGAACGAGATGAGGCCAAGTCTCTAATTGAGCGTTACGGGGGAAAAGTAACAGGAAATGTCAGCAAGAAAACAAACTACCTTGTCATGGGTCGTGATAGTGGACAGTCCAAGAGTGATAAGGTGGGTTCTGCTGTCTTCTCAACACAGTGAAATAGCCTGCTTGCCTTGGCAGGGTCTTACTGGGACCATTTGTTGTAATGCCCTCTACACAGAATTAGATGAAGAAAAAAATTGGTAAAGTAATTTCATGCCTATATTATTTCATCCACAGAAGTGTTCTTGGCTTCAACTTCAAGATTTTCGTTTTCCAGTTGAAGGCACAGTTCCCGTTTAGTTGACTTTCTTAGTGTAGTATTCTAGTTTAGATCATTTTTCAAAGATAGAAGCAAATACAGTTTTCTTTTTCTTGTAGTCCTAAATATTCCTATATATGTCACTGTAGACTCCATCTGAAGTTTTGTTTATTGAAAGCTTTTTTTGTGTTGGGGAAAATTATATTTAGCTCCAAGTAACAGAATATCTAATAAGTGTGGTTTGGCGAATAGCTGTTTATTTTCTTACCCAACAAGAATCCCCAAGGTAGGCAGTTGCTGGGGATGGCCCACCAGCTCAGTGATGTAGCTAGGCTGCTTCCGTCCTCCGTCTCTGTCACCCTTATTCTGGTAGCTTTAGTCTCCGTGCACGTGCCTTGTGTTGCAAGGTAACTGTAGCTGTAGGCATTCAAGTCCACATTTAAGGCAGGAGAAAGGAAGCAGTGGCAAGATGTCACACTAGCTGTGATTGGCCTGGAAATAGCTCTTGTAGAATTCCTCTTAAGTCTCATTGGCCAGAGCTGTCACATGGCTATTCGTAGCTTATAAGGGAGTTTGGGGGGAGGATGAGGACTTTTCTGATTCTTCAGTCATTATTCATCACTTGGAGATGGACACATTGGAGTTATTTTAACAGGGAAGATGGTGGGAGAAAACAAAAACTTCAGATGAGTCCATCTTGGAAGGCCCTAGTGGCTTTGCCCCTCCTAGGGTAGAAGACAAGATAAAGCAATCCACAGAAGTGCTCGTGTGGCACCTCCATTGCCAGCCTGCCACTCTTAGGGGATGTGTTTTTTATTTTCTCTATCTAATGGTACTTTTTCATGAATATGGTTTTTAAAAATATTGCAGTCTTTCTGATTTACAAATGTGGTTTTCACTTACGAACAGACCCTAGAATTATTATTATTTTTTTTAACAGAAAGAAATGGTTAGGATACAGTTTTAATGATTTGTCTTTTTAATCCATAGGCAGCAGCCTTGGGGACAAATATTATTGATGAAGATGGCCTGTTGAACCTGATTCGAACTATGCCAGGCAAGAAGTCTAAGTATGAAATAGCCGTTGAAGCCGAGGTTTGTATAAAATGACCTTGATCAAGTTAGTATATATAACAGCTTTCCTATTTCATAGAGATGTTTCGTGAGTGGCCACAGGCCTGTTGCCTAAAAGATTAACTTTCCCTTCTACCACAGATGAATCTACCTTATTTCCTTCTGAGCAGGTGGATTCTGCTTTAGGCTGTCGTCTTTGGTATATTTCCTTACCTTTCTTAAAAGAATATGAGGAGACCGAGAGTACGGTGTATTGCACTTACCATATCTACTTAATAACTTTCCATATTCTTGTAGTGACTTTGTACAAAGATTGTTGCTTTTAAGAGTTCTTTAAAGGGTATGTCATAGGAATCAGCAGTTAAGTTCATTTCCATTTAGAATGTATTGGGACTTCTCAGTTGTGACAGAAGCCAATGTTAATTTTAACAAAAAGGAAGAAATGTTGGCTCACATAACTAAATTACGGGCTGGCTGATCTGATGTCAGAACTACTGGATCTGGAGACCACAGTGCTTTCAGGACTCTTTCAGTTTCTGTTGCTCTTCTCTGCTTCTCCCAGTGTTCTCCTTCATTTCCACTCCACTCAGGTTTTTTCCCCTGTACAGGACACAAGGGTGCCAGCAAATCCCAAGTTTAATGTCTCCAGCTCTGTCACCCAGGTGGTGAGGTGGTATCTCATTTATTGCAGTTAGAACCATCTTGGGAATGCTTTGGATTGGCCCTTTACCCAGTGTCCCTTAATGTTAGCAACTTACATAACCATAGAGGTTATCAAAGCCAGGGGTGCCTGGATGGCTCAGTAAGTGAAGCGTCTGCCTTCGGCTCAGCTTATGATCCCAGGGTCCTGGGATTGAGCCCCGCATCGGACTCCCTGCTGAGCAGGAAGACTGCTTCTCCCTCTCCCTCTGCTTGGTGCTCCCCCTGCTTATGCTCTCTCTGTCAAATAAATAAAATCATGAAAAAAAAAGTTATCAAAGCCAGGAAATTAACGTTGATACCATACTGTTAACTAAAAGTACAGGTGTTACTTGAACTTCACATTTTCCCACAGTTGTCCTTTTTCTCTTCTAGGATCCCACACTGCATTTAGTTGTGGTATCTTCTTTATCTCTTCCAATCTGTGACAGTTCCTCGGCCTTTCCTTGTCTTTTTAAGGCCTTAAGACTTTTTTTTTTTAAGATATATTTCTTTTAGAGAGTGAGCGAACAGGTACACATGAGCAGGGGGACGGGCAGAGGGAGAGGGAGAGCAGCAGACTCCCCGCTGAGCACATAGCCTGATACAGGCTTGATCTCATGACCCTGAGATGACAACCTGAGCCGAAATCAAGTCAGACACTTAGCTGACTAAGCCACACAGGCAACCTGGCCTTGAGAATTTTTTTTTTTTTTAAAGATTTTGTTTATTTTAGAGATAGAGAGTGTGCAAGCAGGGGGAGGAGCAGAGGGAGAAGCTGAGTCCGTGCTGAGCACAGAGCCCAAAGCAGGGCTCGATCCCAGGACACTGAGATCATGACCTGAGCTGAAATCAAGAGTCAGATACCCAACTGACTGAGCCACTCAGGCGCCCCCTGGACTTGCAACTTTTGATGAGTAGTAGTTAGTTCTTTTGTAGACTGTCTCAAAGTTTGGGTTTTATGATGTCTTAAGATTAGATTGAGGTTATACATTTTTGGCAGGAATTCCAGAGAAATGATATTTTGTTCTTCTCTGCATTATATTAGATGTGTATGCTAATATGTCTTTTTAATTTTTTTTTTAGAGAGTTGGGGTAGGGGAGAGGCAGAGGGAAAAAGGAAGAGAGAATCTTAAGCAGGCTCCATGCACAGTGTGGAGCCCAACATGGGGCTTGACCTCACGACCCTGAGTCGATATGTCTTCTTATTGGTGATGTTAATCTTGATTTAGGTGGTTTCTGACAGGTTTCTCCACTAGTAAAGTGACTTTCCCTTTGTAAGTGATAACTATCTTGGAGGGAGCTTTAATGCTATGGTAATACCCTGTTTCTCCTCAAACATTCACCCACTAATTTCAGCATCCACTCACTGGCAAAGAGGCACTATTTTTTTCTTTTCTGAGACATTCACACCATAAGTTCACCCTTTTAAATGTATGTCAGAGATTTTTAGTATATTCACAAGATGGTACAACCATCACCAGTATCTAATTTTAGAACATTTTCATCACTCCCCATAGCCAGTTAGCCATCATTCCTCATACCCAGCCCCTGGCAACCACTATTGTATTTTTTATTTCCGTGGATTTGCCTAATCTGGACATTTTTTCTAAAGAGAAACATGCAATTTGTGACCCTTTATGTCTGGCTTCTTTTCACTTAGTATGGTTTCAAGGTTCAGCTGCACTGAAGTGCATGTGTCAGACCTTTACTCCCTTTTTTTGGTGATTAATACTCCATTGTGTGTGCATATCACATTTTGTTTATTCGTTCTTCAGTTGAAGGCCATTTTGGGTGGTTTCTATCCTTTGTCATAATAATGTAATCATGTAATTATAATTACATATAGTGCTGCTGTGAATATTTGTGTACAAGTTTTTGTGGAGGTGTTAATTTATAATGAGGCAGAAAGCTGGAACAAAAATGTCTTAATCTTTTATCTTGGATTTCAGACTGATTACAGAATATTTATTATTCGTAAACTAGTATGGTCTCACTAAAAAATACTGCATTTGGGTGCTTTTCGATGTATTTGTTGTTAATTTTTATGAAGTTTGGAAGGTGGTGATTTCCACAATAGCAGGGTTCATTGTGAAAAACCAGACCCTCGTTGGGCAGCTCACTTGGGATATCCCAGATTGCCCTATAGAGTATGTTTAGCATGATAGGTATTCTGTATATCTTATTAGGTTTCTTTTTTTCCTCACTTTTCCAATTTTTAAGATGAAGAAAGAAAAGTCCAAATTGGAAAGAACACCTCAAAAAAAAGACCAAGGAAAAAGAAAAATTAGCCCAACTAAGAAGGAATCAGGATCTAAAAAAAGCAGACTGACTCCCAAAAAGGACAGCTCTATAAAGTCAGTAAAAAAGGAAACAAGTGTGCTTTGGAGATGCCTGGACTTCAAGGAGGAGGTGGCCGAGGGGACAAATGGTGACAGCCGGGCTAGGAGTTTGGCTGATGACAGCCCTGAAAACAAAGTGGAAGATTTGCTCTGGGTGGATAAATATAAGCCAACCTCGCTCAAGACCATAATTGGACAGCAAGGTGACCAGAGCTGTGCCAACAAACTCCTGCGCTGGCTCCGGAACTGGCACAAGGGTCCGTTGGAAGATCAGAAACGCGGTGAGTTTACGGCTTCATTCATTTTCGTGTGTGTGCCACCATGTCATTGCTCAGTTCCACACGTGTGAGGCAGTATACTAGTTGGTTCATTCGTCTCTCAGCAAATGGTTGTTGAAAGCCCGCTCTGGGTGCAGGTGCTGTTGTGAACAAAACCGTCTCCCTCTGTGTGCTCATGGTCAGTCACAGAGATGAACCAGCAGCTAGGAGATGCGGTCGAGCACTGTTGTAGGGGAGGGGCAGGGCGCCAAGAGCATGGAGCTGTGTGCTCAGGGACGTGGCGGTGTGCTCCCGTCCCTGGAGGAAGGGACAGTAAGTGAAGACTTGGGAACTAAGTAGGAGGAAGCTCGGTGAAGGGAAGGAGGAGTGTTGTGTGGGAGAGAAGACAGGTACCAAGGCCTGAAGATGTGTGAGCGAGCCACTGAGCGTGCCGGGGAGCCTCGGGGGAGGAGAGTGCAAATTAGCAGCTGAGGCACACTTCCGGACCGGGGAGCCTGAAAACTGCAGAGCGCATTTGCATTTAGGAGCCTCTGCTCTGGTTTCTGCGCTGCTTCACCACGCATTTACTGTGGAAAAGAAACAGTACAGTCTGTGTGTAATGTCCGGGGTATTAGTGAAACCGAGGCTTTAGATCACAGATGTCAGGAGTGTGTTCTTGAGCTGCAGCCGCTGCCCTGGAGGATATTATGTGAGAAGTAAGAAGGCAAAATTCAGTGAACATCACAGTCAATTCCCAGAGTGATGACTGGGTTATTAGTGTCCATCTGGTCACTAGACATTGGCCGATGTTGCCAGCTTATTTATGACAGAGGCTGTAATTGTAATGATACAGAGTTAAATCTTACTCCTTTTCTCTTTTTTTTTCTTTTAAAGAATTTACTTATTTATTTATTAGAGAGAGCACACGGGGAGCATCAGGCAGAGGGAGAGGGAGAAGCAGGTTTGCCGAGCAGGGAACCCTATGTGGGGCTCGATCCCAGGACCCTGGGGTCATGACCTGAGCCGAAGGCAGACGCTTAACGACTGAGCCACCCAAGCACCCCTCCTTTTCTCTTACTAAAACCACATAAAATCTACGTTAAAGGGACATATAGTGCTTTGTATGCCTGGAGAAGACTTTATAAGGCTCAGGTGAACTGTAGTCCCTTTACCCATGCCTGTAGCAGGTTTAGCCATCTCTCTCCAGTCATCGTGTCTGTATGGAGCACCCTTGATGTGTCAGGCACCATGTGATAAGGGGAGAAGAATGCTCTAGAGTTGAGCTGGGCAGGAAAGTTGCAGACACACCATCTTCAATTCATTCTTTTTGTGATCAAGTAGCTGATTATGCTCGTTGACATTTATTGAGATGTGCCTGGCTCTGTGATCAGCATGTTCACTCTTACAGTATCCCTGCCAGGCACATTACTATTGTTACCCTCATTTTACAAAGAAGGAAATAGGCCCAGGAGGTTAGATTACTTCTCCCAGCTGGTGAGCGGTGGAATTAGCAGAGCTGGAGTTAGGACTGAAGCCCAGATACTCTGCTCCCTGACCTGTGCTTTTGTACGAAAGGAAACTCATAAAATTATGGTTGTACATCAGAATTTCAGAGTTGATTAGTTTTAGTGTTTTATTTTGGGTGTAAGTGAGGTAGGCAGTAGAGTTTCACTACATGCTCTGGAAACTGTTGTTTACAGTTTGTAGAAAACAGTCTGCAAATTTGGAGGTAAACTGGAGGACTGCTCTTGATTTTCAGCTTATGCACAGTGATTCCTGCCGTTCCTGAATTTCTCTTAGGTAATAGAGGTTAACACTCTGGAACTTCTTTTTTCCCAGCAGCAAAGTTTGGTAAGTTTGCTGGCAAAGATGATGGCTCTAGTTTTAAAGCAGCGCTGCTCTCAGGCCCTCCAGGTGTTGGCAAGACAACCACAGCTTCTCTGGTTTGTCAGGTGAGTGTTGTGTCGTAGTGCAGTTGTAAAGCTAATCCAGGAATAGATTAGGAGATACATACACGTGTGTGTGTTAGTAGGTCTGTGCTATATGTATTTTAACCTTCTGTGTATATACTTTCTGAAGTCAGACTTCTAGAATTTACTTTGGTTCTGGGGATGTCATTTTCATCCTTTTCTTAATATTGGTAATTAAAATAATAGGTAATATTTACCTGTGTGCCGGGCAGTGTGCTGAGCCCTTGGGTGCATTATCTTTTAGGTAATATAAATGTCTTATAGACTCTTAGAAATATTTTATATACTCTTCTAAGAATTGTCTGTACCGAATGTATGTATTCTTACCATCCTCATGTGACAAATGAAATGGGCTTACAGAAGAGGGTGGTGGCCCAACGAGTCTGACTCTCCACTGCTCTGGGAGCCTGCCTTTGCTTTTGTCTCTATGGCTCATATCTAGAACGGGAGAGGAGAAGACACCAAAGCAAACCAGAGTTCATGTTACAGAATGTGAAATGATACGTGAAGTGGTATCGGAATGATAAAATGAGAGGTTTTATTTTTTATTAATTTTTATTTTTGTGAAAGTTAAAAACTCTTGCATGAGAGCAAGAGAGAGAGCACGAGCAGGGGGAGTGGCAGGCAGAGGGAGAAGCAGGCTCCTTGCTGAGCAAGGACCCCCCCCAACCATGGCGGGACTTGATCCCAGGACCCTGGTATCATGACCTCAGCTGAAGGCAGATGCTTAACTGACTGAGGCACCCAGGTGTCCCAAAATGAGGGATTTTAAACTTATTTTAAATATACTACTGTATTTCCCAACCCTTGTCCTATAACCTGGTGGTTTTGTTTTGTCCTTGTTTTATGGACCAGAGCATAAATGTTAAGCTGGTGTAACAGCTGTATGTTTTCTATTCTATTACAACATTAAAAAAAAAAAAAGATTTTTTTCCCTAGTCTCTACAATTGTAAACATGACTCTTTTCTCCCTTTATCATCATCATTTTGGAGGGGAATTGCATTAAGGCATTTTATATAATGCTTATGATCAGTATAATCAATTGGGAAATGAGAATAACGTGATTTTTCACAGCTTGGTAAGAAGATTATGTATCAAGATGGTTTGATAACAAATGATTTAACTTCATATTGAGTCAAGAATTATTTTTGGTATCTTATAATAATAGATTAATTCTATATTTGATATTGAAATCTTGGGATGGGTATATTTAATTCTTTATAAGACTTTAAGAAGCAAACTTAGTAAAATTGCTTGTTCAGGTATACTCTTCTAGATTAGTTTTTATCAGCTGTGGTTTTAAGATGGATTTATGTTTGTGTGTGTATGGTATATATGTATGTCTTTAAAAAAATCTCTTAATATTTATGAGGCATATTATCTCATTGTCTTTGTCTTTTTTATCCATGGTTCTTTATGTCATTTTTGTGCTGTCTTTCTTCATTAATTGCCTTGTTTTTTAGGAGAGTTAATAATTTGCATTGTGATAGTAACGGTTTCCGATATTTTGATTAGGAATTGGGATATAGCTATGTGGAACTGAATGCAAGTGACACTCGGAGTAAGAACAGTTTGAAGGAGATTGTTGCTGAATCACTGAATAATACCAGCATCACAGGCTTTTATTCAAGTATGTGGGTATTTGAACTGATTTCTTTGGTTATGTAAGGAAAACAAGTTCACTTCAACGTTTAGGAACCAGTATTGAACATTACTATGTGCCAGGCACCGCGCTAAATAAATCTTGGCGCTAATGATGGAACTCTTATAGGACAATAGTTTGTCTTAGTGGTTTCTAAGAATGTGTTAAAATACATATATGGACATGTTTATGCATTTTGCACATTATTTTAGAGGATTCACAGCTGAACCTTGTGAAGAGGGAGAGTAAATAAATTATTCTGATTCAGTGTGATGAGTGAGGTAATAGAGGCCTGTAGATGAAGAAATGATTTGATTTGGGGCACTGGGGAAAGTCAGGGTAAGGGTAGTATTTGTTCAACAGGCCTTGGAGGAGAGGATCATTTGTGGTGAAAGAGGTCATATAGGCAAAGATAGTACCAGAGGAGAAGAAACTGTGAAGGGGACACTGTGAAGAAGAAACTGAAGGTTTTAGGCTGTAGCTGGTGGTCTGGTATGTCTTGAGTCTATGGGAAAACTAAGATGCTCAAACTACAGACTCAACAGTGCAGATTTAGAACTTATGGTGGATATTGCATGGTCACCTGAATTTTTGGTACTTTCAGTGGTAGCAAATCATTATTAAAAAGAATTTGCTCAGGAAACGTCACTCTGGCCGGTGGGAGTGTTAGTTAATTGATACTACTCTGGAGAGTAGTCTGGCAGTATTTTTCAAAAGTTACATTATGTAGTCCACAGCCATACCACCCTGAACGCGCCCGATCTTGTCTGATCCTGAAAAGTTACATTATGTAGACCTTTTAGCCCTTAAAATTCCAGCTCTTGGAATTTAGCAATTGATATACTTGTATATATGCAAAATGACATATATATAAGGATATTCATTTAGGATGATTTACAATAGAAGGTTGGAAGCATCTTCATATTTTATCAATAGTGATTATGATACATGCGTAAAATGGGATATTATTAAACAGCCTTAAAAAAATGAGGTGTTGCATATCTACAGATAGGGAACAGATCACCAAAATATATTGAATGATAAAACCAAGATGTATATTTTTATGCACGCATGTTTTAAGTGGGAGGGAGAATGTCTTTTCATCTGCATATGCTTGTGCCTCTTGCATTTTGGTTTAAGATGTTTTACATGTTTTTTTAATAAAGCAGCAGCATTTGAACAGTTGCTCTTTTTTGTCCCATCCCATAGCTTCGCAGCATGGGGCAGACGGAGCAGCCCATGTAAGCACGAAGCATGCTCTCATCATGGATGAAGTAGATGGCATGGCAGGCAATGAGGACAGGGGAGGAATTCAGGTAATGAAAGCACTGTAGTTGTGCAGTTTTACTGTTGATTTTTAGTTTGCGTGTGTGTGTTTTAATATTTAAAGAGCCAATTATGCTATAATAGTTACAGCAGTTAAAAAGCATGTTGCTGAGGTTTCAAAACCTGAAATACATACATTGTATAGTATTTTTGTTGTTTTTTTAAAAATAATTATTTTTGTGTTGCAAATTTGCCTTTTAGGAATTAATTGGTCTGATAAAACATACAAAAATTCCCATTATTTGTATGTGCAATGATAGAAATCATCCCAAGATTCGCTCTTTGGTTCATTATTGTTTTGATCTTCGTTTTCAAAGACCACGAGTTGAACAGATTAAGGTATGCTGATTGGAATTTTTTTCTCCATCACACTCTCCTGCTTATTTTTTGGTCAGTATTTCTCAAAAGTTACCTATAAAGGTACCTGATAAATATCCTAAAAATATCTGATTATGTAAATTTAAAAAAAAAATTATGATTCCCCTTTGTTAATTTCAGGGTGCTATGATGTCTATTGCATTTAAAGAGGGTTTGAAGATCCCCCCTCCAGCTATGAATGAAATAATTTTGGGAGCCAATCAAGATATCAGACAGGTAAATTAAATACATATTATGTAATAGTTGCTGATTCTTTTGAATTAATGCCTTCAACTTTTCAGAGAGGAGGAGTGGCATTATTTAATACTTAACCATGTCTTATTTATGATTTCTGTTAGGTTTTACACAATCTGAGTATGTGGTGTGCACGAAGTAAGGCACTAACCTATGACCAGGCCAAGGCTGATTCTCATAGAGCCAAGAAAGATATCAAACTGGTAAAATAAATTTCCATTTATTAGTTACTTTCTCAAGCTAAAGCATTTCTTGTTCTGCTTATATTAACTTAGTAGAAGTGGTTATTATAGTTCCTTGACATACCTGTTGAACCTGTGGATATTTATAAGAAAGCTGCTAAAAGGTTTTCTAATTCAAGTGAATTTTTCCTCAAGTACTGTTAATGTACATTGTAAATTATGAGAAATGGAAGTTTTAAATTATACTCATGCTTCGGTAATTATAAAATGGCCTTTTTAGGGTCCATTATGAATAGATTTCATGTTTTGAAGTTTTGGAACTCTCAGAATTTCAGATGGCTTATAATTTAATGACCTCTCTGAAACGAAACTAGAAGTCTGTATTAATTATCTGTGTTCTATGTCACCTAGTCACTAGTCAGAACTCATTATTACAGTTAGAACAGTGATTAAGTAGTGTTTGTAACCCCCTCTCTCCCTCTTTTTTTTTTCTTTAATTTTTTTTCCTAAGATTTTATTTTTTTAATTGTCAGCACGCACACAAGCAGGGGGAGTGGCAGGCAGAGGGAGAAGCAGGCTCCCTGCCTTGCAGGGAGCCCGATGGGAGACTTGATTCCAGGACCGTAGGATCATGACCTGACGGAAGGCAGACACTTAACCGACTAAGCTGTCCAGGCGTCCCTAAGTCAATAAACTTTTTAAGAGCACTTTTAGTTTCATAGCAAAATTTAGTGCAGGGTACAAAGACTTCCCTTATTATCCCCTGCCTCCAGTCTCCTACAACCTCTTCCACTATCAATATCCCCCCGCCAGAGTGGGACAGTTGTTACAGTTGATCCCACACTGATACATCATTATCACCCAAAGTCCATAGTTTACATAACGGTTAGTTCACTCTTGATGTACATTCCATGGGTTTTGACAAATGTATCATAGCTTGTATCCACCATTGTATATCACGCAGAATACGTTCATTGCCCTAAGAATACTTTGTACTCCTGTTCATCCATCCCTTCCCCCAACCCCTGACAATCACTAATCTTTTGTTTAGATTATTTATTTTAGAGAGAGAGAGAGCATGAGCAGGGGGAGGAGCAGAGGGAGAGGGACAGGCAGACTCCGTGCTCAGCGTGGATCTTTTTAGTGTCTCCATAGTTGCACCTTTTTCAAAATGTCATGTAGTTGGAATCATACAGTATATAGCCTTTTTAGTTTGGCTTGTTTTTGTTTTTTGTTGTTTTTTGAGAAAGATCGAGCGAGTGCGAGCCGGGGGAGGGACAGGGAGAGGAAGAGAAAATCTTAAGCAGGCTTCGTGATGCAGGCCTTGATCTCACGACCCTGACATCATGACCCGAGTGGATATTGAGTCAGATGCTTAACCAACAGCCACCCGAGTGGCCCCAGATTGGCTTCTTTCCATTAGTAATATGCATTTAAGGTTTCTCTGTATCTTTTCATGGCCTTATTTTAGCTCATTTCTTTTTTTGTGCTGAATAATATTCCAGTGTGTGGATGTACCACAGTTTATTCATCTTTTGAAAGACATCTGGATTGCTTCCAAGTTTTCTCAGTTATGAGTAAAGCTGCTGTAAAGATCCATGTGCAGGTTTTCTGTGTAGGATGTTTTCAGTTTGTTTGGATAAATACTAAGGAGGACAGTTGCTGGATGGTATGGTAAGAGTATATTTAGTTTTGTAAAAAAACTGCCAATCTGTCTTCCAAGTGACTGTACCATTTTGCATTCCTACTAGCAGTAAATGAGAGTTCCTATTGCTCCACATCCCTGCCAGCATTTGATGTCCGTGTTTGGGACATCGGCCATTCTACTAGGTGTGTCCCTCCCTTTTTTTAGGGCCCATTTGACGTTGCCCGGAAAGTGTTTGCGGCTGGAGAGGAGACCGCTCATATGTCACTTGTGGACAAGTCAGATCTCTTCTTTCATGATTATTCGATAGCACCCCTCTTTGTCCAGGAGAACTACATACATGTGAAACCTGTAGCTGCAGGGTGAGTGTTCAGAGCTAGTGAGGGGTACAATTGGTACCCTTCTGGCACAGTGAGGGCCAGATTCCTGGGAGAGGCGGGTAGGAGGTATGGGACAGTGGTGTAATCCAGACTGCTCTGTTTATGCAGGGGTGACATGAAAAAGCACTTGATGCTTTTAAGCAGAGCAGCAGATAGCATATGTGATGGTGACCTGGTGGACCGTCAGATCCGGAGTAGGCAGAACTGGAGTCTTCTGCCCACACAGGTAAGCACAGGGCTGTCCTTAAGATGCACACTCCGCTTTAGGTAGACCGGAATAGCTGCTAGCTCCTGGAGTTACGTGCAGTACCAGAGAAACACTATGGCTCTTCTGGAAAAAATGAAGTCTGTTCTAGATTAAAACACTCTGGGGGCACAATGGTCTATTTCTTAATAAAAATAAAACATAAAAATAGCCTTACTTTTCAGGGTTTCAAAATGTTTTTATGTAAGTGGACATACGGAATTAGGAACGTTAGAGTCTGGACATAAATAAGATAGATTCTGGACATAAATCACAAGTTAGTCAAAAGTTTTATTTGTTCTGTTTTACCTTAAGAGTCCATTTCTTTTTTGTCATTCTTGGCTCTCCCCGATGGTGACTGAGTAAGTCTACTTGAGGTAATGCAGCCAGTGGCGGGTCAGCGGCTGCTTCTCTCACCTGTGAATTCTGAGTTTCTTCTTCCTTGCCGAAGAGGCAGCTTTATACTGGGTACTTTACTTAGGTGGTAACTTCCACTCAAAACTGTTTTGAGAACTTTCATAATTTAGAGTGTTAACTTGTTCTTGAGTTTTGCATATATATATACTGCATTATTGGCTTGAGTAGTAATAAGTAAGGGACTTCTGGAGGGCCTACTGCTGTCTTGAGTCTACCCATACATTGTTGGGAAACAAAAAGCAGATTCATTCTGGATATAAAGAATTCGTTCTCTTTAAGTTTTACCTGTGTTCATTTTTTAACCTAATAATTGTATCTTTAAGAATTTATGCTAAAGAAATAACTTTAAACATAGGAAAAGCTTTATGTACAAAAATGTTACGAGTTTTGATACTATAAGGAATTGGAGAAAATCTCCATGTCTGGCAATAGGAGAATGATTAATTAGGGTAAATACTCTTGATGGAGTTTATGCAGTTCTTAAAATTATTTATAAAGATTGTCTAATATGAAAAATGCTTATGAGAATATTACTAGAATAAAGCAAATACGAAATTTAATAATTCCAACTTTAAAAAGTGTGAGCCCTGGATCTTAAAGATATTCAAGGATACCTTTTAAAAAATCTTTTCTCAAGTGCCAGTTTACTTAATACTCTCTTCAGTTTTCCACGTTTTGATCCACCTGTTGTCAACAGTTTATGTTAAAAGACAGCCATTTTCCTCTTAAAGTCTTTTCTGCATCATGAAGTAACTGGTATGTTGGGATCAGTTGGTCGAGGAGGCCGAGTTGCCAGATGATCTGAGGGCCATAACATGTTTTGGACTGATCGTTGTTTTGTCCGGGAGGAGTTTCCCATACCGACAGATGAAAGACAGAGGAAGAGGGAAAGGGTGTGATGCCCTGGAATTAAGGACCTGGGACAGTGTTGCTTCGTTTGCTCGAGACTCCTTGGAAGCCAGTAGCTGTGAAGGAAGCAACTTTGTACTGAATTCAAATTGTGGACTGCAATTGATTTTTTTTCAGGCCATTTATGCCAGTGTTCTTCCTGGAGAGTTAATGAGGGGGTACATGACCCAGTTTCCTACGTTTCCAAGCTGGTTGGGGAAGCACTCATCTACCGGAAAACATGATCGTATTGTACAGGACCTCGCACTGCACATGAGTCTCAGGTAAGTGGTGTTAATCCATGTCTGGCATTTTCTCAGTGTGGCGTATTTAGCCTTTATCCAGTGAGGATAGCATAAGTCAAAAGATCTGTGTTTTAGTTTTGATTTTATTGCTAACTAGGTAAGTGATCCTGGATAAGTTCCTTATATTTTGTGGGCCTGAGTTTTATTATCTATAATCAGTTATAATACTTGTTTTATCACTTAAAAGGATACTTTGGAGAATAAGCCCAGTTGGTAGATGTGCCATAACTTTAAGATGAATTTTAAAGCTATGTAAATCTGAGGTAGTGCTATTTATGACTATGCCTATTACTAGTAGGCATACATAATGTCTCAGCTTCCAAATAATTTAATAGGAAAAAAGAGGACTATTTAAATAAATGAACTAGTTTTTACCTATCCTAGTAGTAAACTGACCTAGTCATTTAGGATGGGGGACACAGTTTAACATGTAACATCAGAGGGCAGACACACAGATGACTGAAAATCAGTGTGCTTGGAGAAGTTTAATGAAGTCCAAAAATTCTTGTTATTTGGTACAATTTTTTTTTTAAGTTTAGAAACTTAGAAAATGGGCATGCACACAAATATTAAAGTGAACTTTAGGAATTTATTTTTAACCATGAAGAACTCCTTGAGCAGTCTTATTTCTCTTTTCTGATCTCTGGAAGGAATATTAACATTGGTCCACTCTTAACTTTTGCTTGAAGCTGAACTGAAGTGGTTCTTTTCTTGTAAAATACTACTTTCTACTGTGTTCCCTCTTCCTCGCCTATGGCATGGGTCTTTTTTTTTTTTTTTTTTTTTTTTTTTTTAACCACTTCTGTATTAGTTTCCTGTTGTTGTTGTAACAAATTACCAAAACTTACTGGTTTAAAATAACACAAATTTACTGTCACCTGAAGATACAAAGAATGTCCTAGATTATGTGGGCAGGCCCAGTGTAATTACAAGGGTCTTTACCAAAAAGAGAAAAAGGGATGCAGCGGTATCAAGTCAGAAAGAGATTTTAAGATGTTACATTGTTGGCTTTGAAGATGGGAAAAGAGACCATGAGCCAAGGGATGTCCATGGCCTCTAGAAATTGGAAAGGGTTGCTTTTCCCACTGCTTTTCTCATTGCTCAAATGGGAGGCCTGGCTCTGAGCTCTTTTCCTACTCCCTGCCCTCTGCTTTTTAAAAAGGTGATGCATCCCTGTGCCCCAGAGGTCTGCCTTTTACACCCCCACTGTATTCATGTAGATTGTGACCACTGGACTTCCACTTTCTTTTGTGGCTGTGCTTTTATATGTCTGTCTCCTTCTTCCATTAGACCGAACATTTCTGGTGGTAGGAACTGAGGCCTACTCATCTAGCATATAAAATTGCTCAATAATTGTTCCTTAATGAATCACATACAGGACATTGTCATCATCAGAGGACATCTATAGTGAATTTCACAATTTTGAAAGTAAATTAGGACCTTCCTATTTAACTTTTTAACTCCGATTAAGTCGTCGAACTTTTATAGATTTCAGTTTCTCTTTAAAAATGGAAGTGCGATTTTATTATTATTATTTTTTTTAATTTTATTTATTTATTCGACAGAGATAGAGACAGCCAGCGAGAGAGTGAACACAAGCAGGGGGAGTGGGAGAGGAAGAAGCAGGCTCATAGCAGAGAAGCCTGATGGTGGGGCTCGATCCCATAACGCCGGGATCACGCCCTGAGCCGAAGGCAGACGCTTAACCGCTGTGCCACCCAGGCGCCCCCGATTTTATTATTAGTTTTTGTTGGGGTTCTAGATGCCTTTGAGAATCTGAAAGCTCTTTGATCTTTATTACCCCCAAATGCGTTAATGCACATAATGCTAGGGGGATTACAGATTTCTGAGGTTAAGAACCCTTGATTTAGGAACTCTAGATGATACCTTTAGACTTTTCTAGAGTTGAATTTTCTGTGATTCTAAGTAGAAGGTAACAGCAATGTAACAAAATAGAATACTTTTGAAAAAGATTTCATGATTTTCTTAGGCACTGTGGCTTAGGGCTCATACTTTTAAGTACTAGTTGTGCTTGATTATGGAAGACTGAATCTAGAGGAAATGGGTGAATTTAAAAATAAGAGTTTTTTGGATTCTTTGCCTAGGTAGTAAAACAGTTGGGGGCAGGGTTCTAGATTTCTGATCAAGAGGACTGTTCAGACTCAGTTACCTGAAGGCAAGAGCAGGACCCATTAATAATTTTAAAATTTTTATGGGTTCTGAAGCCCAACAGCTTTTGAGGTTTCTTGTTTGGAGTGTGCACACATATAACTGTCTCATTTGATGATGGAAGCAGCTGGATTGGAAAGATTTAGATTGGTGGTATTTTGTTTTGTTTATCTATTTTCTGTCTTTGACAGTATTTATGAGCAAGGGAGAAAGTCACTGTAGTTCTCAGCAGACTTTTTCCTGAAGCCTTCCCCTCACAAGTATGGACCACCTCGTGATTCTGCAGGGACATTTTCTGCAGTTTTCTCAGTTTGGGGAAAGCCCTGCTCTAGAACTAAAGATTCCAGAGTAACCATACTAGGAAATATGAGGGAAACATTCATACATAATTTTATATGTTATAATCAGAGATCAGAAGGTATTACAGACCCTCATGTAGGAAATAGCAATGGAACTTGAGGTAGGAAATCTCACTGCCTTTTGCTGATGCTTTTAATATTTGGAACTGGGAATGAGTAGTCTGTGGCTGTATTAAGTATGAGCACACAGAAGTCCTGTCATTGCCCAGGCCTTGAGAGTAGGTTGGAAGTAGAACCTACATTTGTATTTTTCGTTCACTGACCCAGATAAGTAGAGAGTTCATTCCCTGTGAGCACCCTGGTGTGTCCGTGCTCCTGACGGTGTCATGCCACGCTTTCTCTACCAGCTGTTAAACAGTAGACATTACACTGGGCATTATTAAAAGTGGATTGAACTTCACGCTATGACTTGAGTTGGTGGTAGTTTGCCACTGACTACAATTATGTCTCTCTTGTTTTGGTTTAAGAACTTATTCCAGCAAAAGGACTGTAAACATGGATTATCTGTCACATATAAGGGATGCACTTGTACAGCCCTTGACCTCACAAGGGGTAGAAGGAGTACAGGATGTTATTGCTCTGATGGACACCTACTACTTGATGAAAGAAGACTTCGAGAATATCATGGAAATTAGCAGCTGGGGAGGCAAACCTAGTCCCTTCTCCAAGCTGGACCCCAAGGTAAACTCTGTAATTCGCTGGTTCTCCATCACTTTGTAATTGCCAGGTTTGTAGTAGGAGTATTTCAGAGATGTTGTAGGTGCTTTAAAAAGGTTTAATTTTTTCCCCTTAAATGCTTTTTACTTCTTAGGGCCTATGCTTTCCAAAGATGATATTTGAGTGCAGTATTAAGAATGGATTTCTGGATTTGACCTTAACAATTTGTAGTTTTATCATTGTTTTATGTTGAGTGGAAAAGCCAGACCTGAAATCTGAGAAGCCAGTATAAATGTATTCCTTGTAAAGGTGGGTAGATGAGCCTGGGGAAGTAAGTCAGGTGATGGTAATACATTATGAAAAGAAAGACGTGTTTATTGGCTGAGGATTTTTATACTTTTTCTCAGTCTACCTAATCTGTATATTATATATAATTTAGTATGTATTAGTAATTATATATATAATTTAGTATTTATATATATTATAGATGTATTATATTACATAATAGAGTGTCCAGCTATAATATCCCCTACTTTCTTTATATGAGCATGAAAAAACTAAAATGACATAACATGAATTTGTAATATCCAGTACCTCACACTCTGCCTGTTTCTTTGGTGCTGTTTTAGAAGATAATATTCTCTATGGCTTGCCTTCTCTAGAATTTTGATCTGACTTTATGGTTATGGGTAAATCCTCTTCAGAGACCTCCCTTGTTGGAATTCAAGGACTCATTCTACAATTATGTTTAGAAGCTTTAAGTTAAGGCTTTTCGAGTTACTTAGTATTTTGAATTAACCATTATTATGATAAAAGTAATTTATGTATTTTGTGGTAATTCATGGCCAACTTTATCTTGTACCTTATTGTAAGTCTTTTTGATTTATTGATTCACTATACTTCTTACTTTGTAGAACTGTGGAATGCACTAAATAGGCAAAAATGCTGAGTTAAAGTTCCTTTTTTTGCCTGCCTAATGTTCCCAAATACTAGTTCTTATTTTTGAGTCATGGGCTCAATTAAGGATGTCTTGAAAAATACAGAACTTCTCCATAGAAAAATGTACATAAGTACACTTACATGCATAAATATTTTGCAAAATATTTCAAGGATCTTGCAGGATCTCACAAAACCTTTAGTTTAAAAGTATTGTTTGGCACTTGTATTTTTAACAGCCTCTTTTATTCCTTTCCTCTAGGTGAAAGCAGCCTTCACAAGAACTTACAATAAGGAAGTCCACCTTACTCCATATTCACTTCAGGCGGTGAAGACACCCAGACACAGCACAGGCCCAGCACTGGATTCTGAATACAGTGAAGAGTTAAATGAAGACGACTCTCAATCTGATGAGAAAGACCAGGATTCTATGGAAACTGATGCAATGATCAAGGTAGTATTTTAAGCTACAGACAGGAAATGCCATGATATCCCCTCAGTAGTTTTATCTTTTCTTGTGTACAGCTTACCTTCTGGAATTATTCAGGGCCTGTTTAAGTTTTTATGTTCATCACATTGAGGGTGGATAAGGTGTAGATTTTAGTCTTATAAACAGCTGCTTATAATAGTGGAAGAAGGCAAGAAAATAGGCCATCATATTGATAGTCATATGCTGTGTTAGAAAAAGTACCATTTTTGTTTGGTCATTGGTGTGTGCTTTACCAGAGGCACGTATTTTTACAGTTTAATTAAGAAAAACATTTTCAGGGAAACTGTTTCTCTCTTCTGTAATTTGTTTTGCTATAGCCATTGAATTGCCTATAGAAGTTTCTCAGAATGAAACAGTCTTATCTTGTGCTAGGAAAGATTAAAACCATTTATGGTATCAGCCCACCGTTTATCTTTGGCAAAGGCAAAGGAATCTAGTCTGTGTTCTCTTCTGTCCTTAGTGTGTGTCATTCTTGTCCCTCATTTCTGTTTTGTATGTGCAGGGTAGGGAAAGCGGCCTTCTCCAGTGTAGCTCTCTAGTCTTGTGTAGACATAAGAGGTTGTCTCTCTCTCTCCCCTTCTCAAACTGAACATGTTTAGATCTCTAATCTGAAACTGAAAGAAAAGGAAATTCTTCATTAAAACATTACCGTATGAGTACGTTATCTCCTGCTCATTTTGTCTTTCCTGAATCTACCTATCTCCTAAGTCCAAGAAACTGTATGCCTGGGGAACATATCTTAGTTCTAGATTCTAAATAGCTTTTCGGTAGTTAAAGGCTCCAACTAGCCCAGTTGCTGCTTGAAAATAAGCTCATTAGGTGTAGTGGTAGTTGAAGATGTTTGCAAACTTTCTTCCTGTTAAGTTGCAGGTAAAGATTTGTTTTATTGTAGAAATAGACTTATTTCATTGCCTCATAAATATAGCTATTAACTGTTTTGTCCATTCTTCTCTCCCAACAGAAAAAGACAAAATCTTCAAAGCCTTCAAAATCAGAAAAAGATAAGGAGTCCAGAAAAGGAAAAGGAAAAAGTTCAAAGAAATGAAATGAAACTGTTTTTCACTACTGACAGCCACTTTTTACTCACCCTGTTGACCAGTCTAGCTTGTCTAGATAATGCCTTGTTTTTTCCAAAGGAATCCTATTTTAGCATAATGGGGCAACTCAGTGGTCCCATTATAAATATATGGTGGTACAGCTAGAGGGATGTAACCAGTAGGCTAACATACACCTCTTATAGAGGTTGATAGGACTGCTTGGGTCCTCCACTGTCCCCTGTCAATCTAATTAGATTGTGCTTCAAATTGACTGTATAATCAGAAACTACATGTGGGCTTTGGAGTCAGATTTTAGTAAACGATAATATGCCTGGGAACATTGGTAATAAGGCAACTTTTGTAGGCTTAAGAATTTATCCTAATGGCCTTTATAGGACCGATGCTGATTTTTTTAAAAAGGTAGTTATTATGTGGTGAAATTTTGTAAATAAATCATAATACAAAACAATCACCACCTAGAACTGGTATTCTTTGTATATTGTCAAATATCTTACAAAATGTAAATTACAAAATGTTCCACATGCCATATGTGCAAATTCTTAAGAATGTCATCTTGAACAGTAAAATAAGATGTTGGTAGATTACATTCCTTATTAGTTTGCAAATGATTGGGTAAAACGCTAACTCTTTTCCTCACTAACCAGCTGTGTGAAGCAGAACTTTGGCAGATGGACAGTCAGAACTCTCATTCCCAGCTCGATTACATCTGTGAGTGCCAGCCGTCTCTCTGTTGTGAACAGCATGTCATGGAGAGGCCTCTGTGGTATCACTGCAGGGTACCGGGGGCGGGGGGCTGTAAAAGGATTGCCATATTTTTATTCTTCCAGAGTCTCAACTCACCAGGTTCAAACTAGTAGGGTCTAGTCTGGGTCAGAATCTTAGTCCCACTCTGGCTTAGGACAAAGTGAATGCTGGCTTTTTTTGTTTTGCCTCTGGGAGCTCTGGTTCTGCCCTGTGACTGATTCCACAAACTGTACTGGAATTTTAGGTTGTACCTGTTACTGTACTTGTTGAGTGGCTCTGAGGCTGTGAAAGTAGCCTGGAATTTAGTTGTCTAGCTATTTTGAAATTTTGTCAGTAAATGCTCAGAGTTATGTGCTAAAAGGAGTATAAAATTAGGATACTATTTCCTCCCTTTAAGTAATTGCCAGTCTGGTTTGGGAGGTGAGACATAAAGTTCTTGAGATATTTAAAGTGTATTTACGAGTGTGAAAAATATCTTTCATGTAGACTAAGTTCATCATGGGAATAAAATGTTGCCTTCAGCCTTGCCCTCTCTTTGTTAAAGCCCAGCTTGAAACTTCTGCTTGTGAAGATCTCCTTGATTGACGACTGCCTCACCTCACCAATGGGGTGAGCATGGCTTTCTTTCACATATTCTTTTGTTTCTATTGCTTTTTGATATGAAAGTCATGTCTGCCTACTTGTTTTCTACTCTCCAGGAAAGGGAGTGTAATCTCCTTGCAGCCAGAACAATGAATATGAATTTACTTGTAAATTATGATTTTGTTATTAATTCTAAATGCTCTGTGATCGGCATAAATCAGTGTATAAGATTTTTATAAATAACTTTTAGAATTCGAGATTATAAATATGCTCTTTAAAATAGGAGGACAGCATGGATCTTGTGGAGCTACGTGTGCCACGTGTCTTTGCAGAATAAAACTGCGTACTTCTTTTGAGATCCATTGTGTCTTGGCCATTTTGGAAGCTGTAACAAACTACTGTGCTTTATCCTTCATCCTGTTACGTTTTTGCGGTCCATTACTGCAGCGACATTATTTGGCCTCTTGAAGTTATTAACAAGGAGCACTGTTGTATGTACTGGGAGGATTAGCTTCCTAAATAACTTCTGGTGTAATTATGCTTATTCGTGAATGTTTAAAGCCCGTAACTCCTCAAGTATGATGTGCTTTACTCTTACAGATCCCAAGTGCCTATGCTTTTACTCCTATAACTTTACAATATCCCTCATGATAATGGGAAAACAAGAGGATGATAGGTGGGTTTAATGAGGTTTGTATCACTTAGAAAAGCCAAGGCCTCAGGCCTATTCTTTAGCCAGCCTTTGCGGGAGGAAGATCATAAAAGTTGGAGGCATCATATATGTGGATACTTGGATGCAGTAAAACATTATTGTCACTTGGGTATTACCATGGGCTTGCAGGTACCTTTGTAATACTCAGGATGCTGGTGGCTACTGTAAGACCCTATCATCTGAAACATTCAAAGTTAGGCTATATGACTTATTTCTGCCAGCTGCTCAGACATTGGTGACATTGGCTTTGGATGGCAAGGAAGCCTATACTGATGTAGGAAAAATAGGGGGTGTGTGTGATATGGGGAAGATTCTGAAAAATGTACTTCTTCAGGGGAAGTCAAATGACGTAATTTTGTGAAAGGAATTAATTAACAACTCAGGAGATATGCGCTTATGGTTTAGTTTCATTCTTTCAAATTGATGTTTTTATTCTAAGACTGATTGTGCTAAACTTCTCATTTCAATGTCTGCGCTGCCCAGACTTCACAGTGTTATCTCCTTTTTTCTGCCTCCAAATCCAGGAAAACATTATAAATATCTAATCAACAATTTTATTTTAAAGGAGATATTTCAAAATATAAAAGTTATCAAAAAGTTGGATATTTACAGTTACATCATAGGCTACTATTAACAGTGAAGTGCACAGAATATGTAAGACTTTGAAGAGGAACTCTATGAAGTATAATAAACAGCTATATGTCGTCACTGTTTTGCCATTCTACATGTCTGTGACCTGGAGAGTCGTCTTTTTCTGTATCCAGAAACCACCAGGGGTAGAAACTTGGCCTCCTGTGGAAAAATGATATCTTTTCAGGAACATTATCTCTAGAAAAGACAAACCCACGTCTTTAGAAGTGTTTCCAGTAACTGGCATGCAGTAATAAAGCCAAGCTATACTAAAGTTTTTGCTCATTTCTGGAATGTGGATCAGGATGACTATTCAAGTTAGAAACCTCCGGTCTATAAGCAGTATTGAGTTTAAATCTTGGCTTTGACTGAAGTGTACAGGCAAACTGTTATTATAAAGTGAGGGTGATGATAATAGCCACTTTACTGGGAAGAATGGGAAAATGAAGGTAAGTGCTCAGCAATCTGTGAAGATTTTCCTGAAACTAAACGGTCATTAATGGTTCCTTGTCTAAAAGGAGTCAGTGAACAGTAGCCTCAACCAATATTCATTGTACAATAAGACATTCATAGTGACTTTCTCAAAAGGTGGTGCATAATCAAAACATACTGAAGCATGTCTGCAAGTATATATGAACCATGGGGCTAAGCCTCCGCTTTTATGCAGAGATGGTGTTGGGAGAGAGTCTATGTAGGATTATTAAAAACATAAGCAAGATCCTCCTTTGGCAGAATTGCAGATTATCCTCCTGCAGATAACAGTTACAAACTCGGGACAGAATAAAACCAACTCTTCAAAGGCATTGGAAGAGCAACCAAAAGCTGGTAGAAATTGGAAAGGTGTCAACTCTTGAAAGAAGAGAAGTCCAGTGGGTAAGATTCATCATCATATGTGTTTACACCTGAGGTTAAGTCCATGAGGACAGTGAAGTCATAGTCTTACTAGCTCAGAGAGTCAGACAATAGAGTTTGGGCCTGCCAGAATTACTGAAATATGAGAGATAATATCCTGAAAAGGGCATTGCCCCCCCAATCTGCATATAAACTCCGTGTAAACCCTTGAACTTCACAGGCTTGGAAGAGACGTTTATGCTGGACTAGAAGAAGCACAGTTCCACGTTGTAGGGAATGCTGTGTGTTAGAAAACTGAGGGCTGCTTCTAGGATCTGAGGGCCTTGGTACTCTTACGGTAAAGAATGGAGTTCCACCAACAAACAGGCTGGACAAGCGTCTCACATTAGATTGCAGCTCCAGCCAGCCGCAGCCTTACGAGACCCTGAACAGAAGGCTCTGCTAAGCCATGCATGTACTACTGATCCACAGAAATTGTAAGATAGGTTCTGGTTCAAGATGGCAATGTAGGAAGGTCCTGAACTACCTCTTCCCATGGACACAGTGCATCTACAGCTACATATGGAACAAGTCCCTTTGAAAGAGATCCAGAAGCTAGCTGAGCAACTCCTGCACATCAGGTGAGCAAGGAAAAAAAAACCCCACATCCGAATGGGTAGGAGAGGGTGAGAAAATCTTGCCATAAACCCCACCGCCAGCATGATGACACCCAACAGGAGGGAACTAAACAACTACCTTCTCCCTAAGAAGTGAAGGATTTGGACCCCACATCTGGTGCCCTTTTAAGACTTCCACCTGAGAGATGGGCCTCCAAAACCTCTACCTTTAAAAGGCAACGGGCCTCCTATCCATGAGAACTAAAAGGTTGTGGCAAACTAAAAAACAGTTCAAAATGAGATCACGGGGACCCACTGTGGCTAATCCCCCAGGGCCCAGCTCAGAGGCAGCAGACTGAAATATACCCAGTCTGTGAAAAAGGCCCATTATCTTAAAAGCTTTGGCCTGAGGGGCAGGCTTCTAACTTAACACATACTTAGGGGCCAACTGCAACTCTGCTGAGACTGCAGAGGCTGGCAGGCACCATCTTTGTGTTTTCTCTCTGCCTTGTCCCAGGTGGCCAGTATCTCTCAGAAAGGAGGTTGTGTACAAGTCTGGCACTCCAGTTCTTGCTGCCACCCCAGGGACACCCCTTAATCACCTAGCTCTGGTGGCCAGCAGAGCTTTACGTTTGCAAATCCCAGATGGACTGTCACAAACAGAAACCGTTCGGAACGGAAGAACCAGGACAGTGCTCATTAGGCTTATTTCCTACATGCGGCCACTCCTTAAACACTGGAGAGGTGACTGTTTTAGCTAATGTGTAGAAACCAACAGAGAGTCGAAGATGAGGAAACAGAGGAATATGTTCCAACCAAAAACAAAAACAAACAAAAAAAAGGTAAGACCTCATTAAAAGAAACTTAACAAAATGGAGATAAGTGATTTATGTGATAGAGTTTACAGTAATGGTCATAGAAACAATTCATGAGCAAAGTGAAGAAAGTACTAAACAAATCACAGACTAAAGAATACAACTACTGAACTGGAAAATACAAGAAAAGGTTCAATAGCAGACTAAATGAACAGAAAGGATCAATGAACCTGAAGACAGGTCCATGGAACTAATCTAATCACAGCAAAAAGATAAAAGCATGAAAAAACTGCTTACAGCTTAAGGGATTTATGGGATAACAATAATATTCCCATATAAGCATCCTAAAAGAGATGAGAAAGAGTCTGAAAATTTCCCGAACTTGGGGAAGGAAACAGACATCCAGATCCAGGAAACCCAGAGTTCCAAACAAGATGAACCCAAAGAGACCCACACCAAGACACATTATAATTAAATTGCCAAAAGCTAAAGGAGAGAAGCAACTTGTTACATACAAGGGAACCCCCATAAGACCATCATCAGCAACTTTTTCAGTAGAAACCTTTGAGACGACTAGAAGACAGTGGCATGATACATTCAAATGGCTGAAAGAAAAGAAATGCGAACGAAGAATATTCTGCCTGGCAGTGTTGTCCTTCAGAATTGAAAGAGTTTTCCAGACGAGGAGCCTAAAGGAGGTCATCACCACTAGACCAGCCTTACGGAAAATGGTAAAGGTGCTTCTTCAAGCTGAAAGTGCTGGCTAATAAGAGGAAAACATATGAAAGTATAAATCTGAATGCTTAAAGGTTCATATGTAAATTCAGAATAATCTTGTGGTGGGTTAATCACTTAAGTAGTAAAAATGACAATAATTTAACAGACACCCAAGTACACGGACACCCAAGATGCAAAGATGCAAACTATGACATCAAAAATAGAATGGGGGGTAAAAATGTAGAGCCTCAGAACTTGTTAACAACTTAAAATAGGTTTAATGTAAGCCTCATGGTATCCATAAAACAAAAATCTACAGTAGATACACGAAAGAGAAAAGGAATCTAAGCATACCACTACAGAAAATTATTAAATCATAAAGAGAGCAAGAGAAGAAGAAAAAGAACAATGGACTTACTGCCATTTTTATTGTTTTCTGGCTATTTTGTAAGTCCATATCTGTCAATGATTTAAGTGCAAATAGACTAAATCCTCTGATCAAGAGTGGCTGAATGGATTAAAAAAAACAATATCCATCTATCGTGCTGCTGACAGACTCATTTTTAAGGATATGGACTGAAAGTGAAGGAATGGAAAAAGATATTCCAGGCTAATGGAAGTCAAAAGAAAGCTGGAATAACTTTACTTATATCAGACAAAAAAGATTTTAAAACAAAGACTGTAATAAGAGACAAGGTCATTATACAATGATAAAAAGGTCAACACAAAAGTGGGTATAATATTTGTAAGTATGCACCCAGCACAGGAGCATCTAAAGATAAAATGCAAAAATTAACAGGTCTAAAGGGAGAAATAGCAATATAAGGGTAAGGGACAGAGGATAAATCATCCAGATAGGAAATCAATATAAGGAAACACTGCACTTAATAGACATTTACAGAGCATTCCATCCAGAAGCACAGTCTTAAGCACACGTGAAACATTCTCCAGGACAGATCATAGGTTAGGCTACGAAAAGTCAATAAATTTAAGAGGACTGAGCATCTTTCCTAACCACAATGGTATGGAACTAGAAGTCACTTATAAAAAGAAAACTGGAAAATTAAAAAGTACATGGAGCTTCGACAACATGCTATGGAACAACCAATGAGTCAGAGAAGAAATCAAAAGAAAAAAATACCTTGAAACAAATGGAAAGACAATATACCAAAACTTAAGGGATGCAGAAAAAGCAGTTCTAAGAGGGAAGCTCATAGCTATTAATGCCTACATCAAGAAACAAACAAGATCTCAAGTTAAACATACCTAACTCTTCACCTCAAGGAACTAGAAAGAGAAGAACAAGCTAAGCCTAAAGTTAATAGAAGGAAGAAAATATAACAAAGCAAAATAAAGGAAAGAGAATAAAAAAGCAATAAAACTAACTGCTGGTTAAGGAAAATAAACCTTGAGCTAGACTCACCAAGAGAAAGAACTCAAACAGAAATGAAAGAGGAGATATAACACAAATATAAAAGATCATAAAAGACTATGACCTACTACATACCAACAAATGAAACAACTTAGAAAAGAAAATGGAATATTCCTAGAAACATACAACCTTACAAGACTGAATCATCAAGAAACAGAAAATCTGAACAGACCAATTACTAGCAAGGAGACTGAATCTGTAATAAAAAAAAAAAACCTCCCAGCAAACAAAATTCTAAGACCAGATGGCTTCACTGGTGAATTCTACGAACATTTAAAGCATTCATACCAGTCCTTCTCAAACTCTTCCAAAAAATAGAATAGGAGAGAACACTTCCAAACTCATTTTGTGTGCCAGCATTAATTGGCTACCAAAACCAGAAAAGGATACCACAATAAAGAAAATTATAGGCCAATATCCCTGATGAACATAGATGCATATCTGTTAGCAATCTGGATTCAACAGTATGTCAAAATGATCATACACCATGATGAACTGGAATTCATTCCAGGGATGCAAGGCAGCATCCACAGACCATCAGTGTGATACACTACATTAAGAAAATGAAGAATAAAAATCATATGATCATCTCAGTAGATACAGAAAAAGCATTTTAACAGTATTCAACATCCACTGATGATAAAAACTTCACCAAAATGGGTATAGAGGGAACATACCTCAACATAATAAAGGGCATATAGGACAATCCCACAGCTGTCATCCTCTCCTCAATGGTTAAAAGCTTTAAAGCTTTTCCTTTAGGATCAGAAAGAAGATAAGGATGCCTACTCTTGCCACTTTTAATTAAACATAGTACTTAAGTCCTAGCCAGAGCAGTTAGGCAAGAAAAATAAAAGGCATCCAAATTGGAAAGGAATAAGTTAAAGTGTCACTGTTTGCAGATGACATGGTATAATGTAGAAAACCCTAAAGACCACTAAAAAACTGTTAAGAGTCTAATAAATGAATTCAGTGAAGTCACAGGATATAAAATCAATGTACAAAAACCTGCTGCATTTCTATACACTAATAATGAACTATCAGAGATTAAGAAAAAAATCTCACTTAAATTGCATAAAAAAGAATGAAATACTTATGTGTAAATTTAACCAAGGAGGTGAAAGACCTGTACGGTGAAAACTGTAAGACGCTGGTGAAAGAAATTAAAGACAAAAAAATAGAAAGATACTTTGTGCTCACAGATTGGAAGAATTAAAACTGTAACAGTGTCCATCTGAAATGTACAAAACAATCTACAGATTCAATGCAGTTTCTATCAGTTTCCAATGATATTTTTCACAAAAATAGAATAAATAATCCTAATGTTTGTATGAAACCACAAAAGATCCTGAGTAGCTAAAGCAATCTTGAGAAAGGAACACAACTGGAGGCACGTTTCCTGAAACTATATTACACAGCTATAGTAATCAAAACAGTATGGTATTGGCATAAAAACAGTCACAGAGTAGACAGTAGATGTGAAGATCAATGGAACAGAATAGAGAGCTCAGAAGTAAACCTATGTATACCTGGTCAATTGATCTGTGACAAAGGAGCCAAGAATATATAATGGGGAAAGAAGAGTCTCTTTAATAAATGGTGTTGGGAAAACTGGTCACACCATACACAAAAATCACCTCAAAATGGATTAAAAACTTGAACAGAAGACCTGAAAGCATAAAACTCCTAGAAGAAAATATAGGGGGTGATAAGCTCCTTGACATCAGTCTTGGTAATGATTTTTTGGATTCGACACCAAAAGCCAAGGCGGCAAGGCAGCAAAGCAGATATAAACAAGTGAGACTATATGAACTAAAAAAATTCTGTACAGCAAAGGAAACCATCAACAAAATGAAAGGGCAATATATGGATTGAGAGAAAATATTTGCAAATCATAGATCTGATAAAGGGTTAATATAAAGAACTCATACAGTTCAGTAGAAAAAAATCCAATTAAAAATGGGCATAGGATCTGAATAGAAAGTCTTCCAAACAAGAATCACAGATGGTCAACAGGTATATGAAAGGGTGGTGCTTAAACCTCACTGCTTATTAGGGAAATGCAAACTGAAATCACAATGATGTATCACCTCGCACCTGTTCAAATGGCTATTACCAAAATGACAAGAAATCACAAGTGTTGGCAAGGATGTGGAAGAAAGGGAACCCTTGTGCACTGTTGGTGGGGATGCAAACTGGTGCAGCAACAGCAAAAAACAGTATAGCGGTTCCTCAAAAAATTAAAAATAGAATTACCTTGTGGTCTACCTGTTCCACTGTTGGGTTTTTATCTGAAAAACAAAATCACTATCTTGAAAAGATATCTGTACCCCTATGTTCATTTTGGCATTATTTACAATAGCTAAAATAAGGAAACAACCCTAAGTGTCCATCTGCACCGGATAAAGAAATGACACCGGATAAAGAAATGACACCGGATAAAGAAAATGGCATGTGTGTATGCACGCACATATACACAGGACTATTATTCAGCCATAAAAAAAGAAGGAAATACTGCCATTTGCAAGAACATGGATGGACCCTGAGGGAGGGCACTGTGGTAAGTGAAATTAGATAAAGACAGAATATTGTATAGTCTCGATGTGTATAAAGAAAATGGAACTCATGGATACAGAAAACAGTTTGTTGTTGCCAGAGGCCTAGGGTGGGGAGTGGGTGGAACGGATGAAAGTGGTCAAAAAAGGTATAAGGTCATAAGTCTTGGGGGTGTCACCTACCGCATGTTAACTAGTTAACCATATTATATATTTGGAAGTTACTAAGAGATTTAAAGGTTCTCGTTAAAAAAAATTTGTACCTCTGTGTGGTAACGGATGTTAACGTACCATGGTAATCATTTTTGTATATATAACCACTACGTTATACACCTAAAACAACTGATGTCAACTATATATCAATAAAAAAAATGACATATTTAATGTATATTTTTTAAGATGCTAAATTTGTGAATGTTATACAGCAACAGGAAAATGAAACAAATCCCAATCATAATTTGAGCAAGCTTTAAAAATAGAATTTGACAAGCTGATTCTGAAATTTTATAGGGAGCTGGAAAGGTTTAAGAGTAGTCAAGACAATCTTGGAAAAAAATGACAACATTGGGGGATCCACAGTTCCTGACTTTAAGATACACTAGAAAGTCATAGTAACCAAGAAAGTACAGTATTGAAGTAGGGTACAAATATATCAATGGAAAAGAAGAGAGGGTCCAGAAATAGATCAATATTTAAAACATTGATTTTCAACAAAAGCACCCAAGCAATTCAATGGGGAAAGAAAGAACTTTTCAACAAATGGTGTTGGACAACTGGATATCCACTTGGGGCAGGGGGGATCTCAGTCCTCATCTCACAATGTAAACAAAAATAATTTCAAAATGGACTGCAGACCTAGAGAGCTTCTAGAAGAAAACAGAATATGCTTGGGACTTGTTAAATAGGCAAATATTTTTTTAGATACAATAACCATAAAACTTAAAAATGTATAAATTATAACTCATCAAAATCTCATCAAAAGATACCATTAAGGAAAAGAATTGGGAAGCCACGGAAAGAAAATATTTGCAAAATATATCTGGACAGACCTATATCTAGAAAATACAAATAGAAGAAGTTTTACAACTCAATACTAAAAAGACAACACAGTAACAATGGGGAAGAACAGTCTTTTCAGCAAAAGGTACTGGGACATGTACATGGCAAAAGAAGGAAGTTGGAATACCCTAACCTCACACCATCCACAAAAATTAAATGGATCAAAGATGTAAATGTAAGAGCAGCAACTCTAAAACTCTTAGATACGAGTCCAAGAGCACAGGTAACCAAAGGGGGAAAAAAAACCAGAGGGGGGGGAAAGATAAACTGAACTTCATCAAAATAAAAATGTTTACATCAAAGGATACTATCAAGAAAGTAAATTCTTCCACAGAATGGGAGAAGGTATTTGCAAATCATGTATCTGATAAAACACTGGTATCTAGGGTCGTCTTTTAACTATAAAAAGACAAATTACCCAGTTAAAAAATGGGCAAAGGACTTGAGCAGATGTTCTCCAAAGATACACAAATGGCCAACAAGCACATGAAAAGATGCTCCATATCCTTAGTCAGTAGGGAAATGGAAATCAAAACCACAATGAGATACCACTTCACACCTACGAGAATGATTATAAACAAAAAGGCAGACGAGTCTTGAGGATGTGGGGAAACCGGAGCCTTCGTATGATGCTGGTGGGAATGTAAGAGCTTGCAGGTGCTGTGGAAAGCAGTTTGGAGTGTTCAGGGAATTCTACTGCACGCAGACTGAGAGGACTGGCCCATGGACTGGGTGACGGGTGAGGGTGAGAAGAGCCACAGATGATGACTGGGTTTCCACCCTGACAGCTGCTTGAACGGAGCTGCTCCTGACTGAGGCATGTGGTGAGAAAACCTAGAGTCACGTTTTAACCAGGTTAGGGTAGATGCCATGGGAGGGACTGAGCTCCCTGCTTCCCTTTGAAGAGTCTCCTGGATTTGGGGAGGGCTTTTGGCTTCCCAGGTAGACATGACATTTCCCTGCCTCCCTTTGCAGTCTGTGTGGCCACGAGTAAACTCCTGCCAGTGGAATGCAAATGGAAGGGGTGTGTGCAGCTTCGAGTGACAAAAATGAGACTGGGAAAGAAAAAGGGATTTTTCAAATCTGTGGATGCCGGAAGTTTTATAATATATTCTGAACTTCAAAAAACTCCACTGTTACTAGCTGGCTCTAGTTTTAATGGGCTGATTAAAAAGAAGCCCTTGTGATTTGATAAAATACATTGTAGTTGGAATCCTTGATGCTGCTTGGCCAAAAAGCCGTTGTCTCCATGGAGACTCTACAACCTGAATTTTAGCATTTTTAAAGAACATCATCGGTTTAAAAATCTGACAAATTACGTGATGCACAAAAAGGAGTCACTGCCAATACAAACTGTAAAACTCTGTCTACTCCGCAGACCCTTGTGCCCTGGGAAAGTGAGTAGATGGTCTGGGACTTACCTGCACAGGTCACTCACTGCTCCACCTCTGTTCGCAGGTACTGGGTACAGTCTGAGATTTTTTTTAGTTGAGCAAAGTTTAATCTTTCTGAACACATAGGACAGGTGCTTTCCGTGTTTAACATGCTGTTTGGGGAGGGAAAGGCAGAATAAATTAAATATATAATAATCCTTTAGCTTTGGTTTATTCTATTGTGAAAAACAATTCCTGTCTACACCTCCCTAGTACATATTCATCACGCAATTTAAGAATTAGGAATATTCAGTCTCATGTAAGATCCTCTTTAAGGATAATGTTCAAAGATCATAGAAAGTTTGGGTCTTTAGAGCTCTTTAGGAACATGAATAAGGAGACCTCAGAATAAAAGAGTGGCTGAATGAAAGGCCTATTTTTGGGTAAATCTGTGTGACTGAAACAATGCACACTTACATCTTAAATTCTGAGTACAGAGCAGGGAAGTCGCAATGTGGACACACAGTCCAGTCATCCTTCAACATGTGTCGACCCTGGAGACAGTACATTGAGGGGTAAAATAAATCATTTAAAAAATTCCTGCCATTATTCAATTATAATAAACAAATTAAAAACCAGACCTCTAAATTAGGTGAGCCACTGACTAGAAAGAGATGGCATCAAACAGACTGAAGCCAAATTTCATTTATCACATTCGTGTATAAAGAATAGTCTTCAATTTTGTGACATCATTACTTAAATTTACTTCCCTTTAAAATAAAGTTTGGTAGTCTAGTGATAAATAATCCGGTATTTAAAATTTTCTAATAGGAGACGCCTGGGTGGCTCAGAGAGTTGAGCGTCCAGCTCTTGATTTCGGCTCAGATCATGATCTCAGGGTTGTGGATCGAGCCCTGTGAACCCCGAGTCGGCTCCGTGCTCAGGGCGGAGTCTGCCTCTCCCTCTCCTCTGCCCCCCCTCCCCCCACTCTGCATGCACGCTTTCTCGCTCAAATAAAATAAATAAAATCTTAACACTTTTTCTACTAGGTCTTCATATTAAACTTGATAATAAAACCGCCAGTTACTCAGTATGCCAGGTAGTGTGCTAAGGCGTCGCACAGGTTCTGTCATCGGCCTGCGCTTTATCTCAGCGGGCAGGCTTAGCCATGGCTGGTAGCAAGGTAAAGCAAATCGCAGAGCGTTATATAGCCAATAAAGCGGCAGAAAAAGGATTTAAGCCCAGGACCACCTGATTGCCAAGTGTGCTTTCTACACATCAATTATTCAAATGGACTATAAATATATAAAGAAATATATACTATAAACTTACTGTTGCAATGCAATATGGGATGTTATTTTTACATCCAGGACAGAGGAGTTCACACTCTGGGAGAAGAAATTCACAGAACGGGCACGGGGTTGTGGCCTCTTCTGTCTCGGATGTATCGGGTCTCCTGGAAGAGAGAACCCTGTGTCAGGTGCCTGCTTCTTCACAGTCAGGATCTGGGACGGGAGAAGCTCTCATCGGCCCGCGCTCCAGCTCAGGGAGGAGGCAGAGGAGCTGAGTGGTTAAACTAGCATCAGACAGGCCGCATTTGGGGGCTGGAGCTCACAGCACAGTAAATGGCACAAAACATGGGAGGGTCTTGCTCTCTTCTCTCCCTGTGCCACTGATGTCCCTGATGTGGTAAGCTCGCTTCTTCCCCTCTGTTGCTCCCTTCTGGGGACTGCAGTGCTAAAGGCTGGCCAGGGCTGTGCAGCAGAGCTTCCTGTGACAACGGCAGTGTTCTGATTCCGCGCTCTCCAGTGTGGTCCCCGGGAGCCACGTGAAGCTTCTGAGCACTTGAAATATGGACGGTGTGAGGAGTGAAGTTTTAAATTTTATTTAACTTTAATTTTAAATTAAAGAGCCACACGTGGCTAGCAGTTACCATATTAGACCTCACAGCTGTAGAGGAGCCTTATGTGGGGCGAGAATGACCAGCGTCTCTTACGAGCTAGTGCGCAGGCCACACTGAACGGTCAGGGCAGATGTGCTCTGGCATACCGCCCCCCACCCCGACTCTCCACGAGGAGGAAACTTCTGTACAGAGGGCTCGGTCCTTGCTGGCATCGGGACACAGCAGCACCAGCCCTGAACCACGACACCCTGGTTAGGAGTCAAATAAATCCTGACTTTTTCAAGCCATTGTTGGGTTTTCTGCCGCTGGTAGCTGCATACAATCCTAATCGCCACCCCGATCATTCTCTTATTGAGCCCACACAGTAGCCGCCAGAGTCTAAAGACTACATTTGTGGAACGTGAGGAGATAGTAGAACCAGCTGTCCCTGCCTACCTGACCATGGCCTCGATCTTCTTCTTGTATTTGGCATCTATTTTGTTGCGGTACTCGGGCCTCATCAACATGGCTGCGAAGCTGAAAGCAGAGTTCCTCAGGCCTGCGCGGTGACACTCGATCACCGTGGACGTCAGGATTGGTACAATGTCTGCAATACACATGGGAAAGCAGAAAGCCCAGTGCCTCTACTGTCATGACTCCGTCCCCGTTCAAGGGGACAACACGATTGCACCTCTTAAGTTTGCTTTTCCTGGCAAAGAACAAGATAGGACCTGTTTCATGAAGAAGGGGCATGGCAGCAGAGTCACTGTCCTTCCTGTGATCATACTGTGTTTTGCCTCGTAGCACCAGGACCTGCACTCCCTTGATGTCCCCCTTTGCGTGTATCCTCCCAAACCACTCCGAGGCATTTTTGCATTGGACAGGACTGCCCATGAATGGTAAGGGAGATTAGTAATTTTATGCACTGACCTCTCTGCGTGGGTCTGTTTCTTCAGGACAGATACCCAGGAGGTGAATTACCAGATCAAAGAATGTGACTTTAAAAAATGCTCTTAGGGGCGCCTGGGTGGCACAGCGGTTAAGCGCCTGCCTTCGGCTCAGGGGGTGATCCCGGCGTTATGGGATCGAGCCCCACGTCAGGCTCCTCCGCTATGAGCCTGCTTTCCTCTCCCACTCCCCCTGCTTGTGTTCCCTCTCTCGATGGCTGTCTCTATCTCTGTCAAATAAATAAACAAAATCTTAAAAAAAAAAAAAAATGCTCTTAGCACAAATTGCCAAATTGCTTTCTAGAAAGGCCATACCAATGTCCTTTCCCAGGGGCAGTCATGAGAGTGCCTGTTCTACTGTATGTACCCTTTGCCAGCATGGTATACAATTATTGTAAAGTCTTTTTCATGTAACAAAAAAGAATACAGTCATAGAAGAGGGGTTGGTGAATTTTGACCTGTGGGCCAAATCGGGCCCTCTGGTTTTGTATGGCTCACGAGCTAAGAGTGGCCTTTATGTTTTTAAATGGTTGAAAAAAATCAAAAGAAAAATCTTTTGTGACATGTGAAAATTTTATGAGGTTCAAATGTCAGCATCCAAAAAAATAAAGTTCTGTTGGAACACAGCCATGCTCGTTCATTTCCATACAGTTTATGTAAGAACAGTAGCTGTGATGGACTGTTATGATCCATAAAGCCCCAGACGTTTGACATCTGTACCTTTACAGAAAGATTTTGTTGACCTCCGTCACGGAATGTGAGAAAGTCTTTTAGCCAAAGAATGTTATAATGACACGTCGTGAAGAACAACGGGACCCTCTGCAGCGGCAGAGGGCTGTTGTGGTTGCGAGCAGGGTCACACACTAGCTAATAAAATAAATAAAGCTAGCTAACACTGTGGGCTTGGGCAAGTGTCACTTCACTTCTTTTCCCTCCGTTTGCTTCTCTTGTAAAATAGGGAAAATAGTAAGAGTACTCATGGGTGTAATTTTGAGGCTGTTATCCTTAGATCGGCTTGATCTTGGCTGGCATCTGGGAACTTGGACTTTGGGGGAGTTTCTGCCATTTCCAGATCAGAGTGGCTCACTGTGCCTAAACTCTGCACAGTGTGGTTTGTGCTGAACACCTGCTTTCTGGGGGTCTGGAAATGTTCACATGCCAAGCAGGGGGCGCCTACGTGACCAGCCCCCAGTACATCCCCTGGGCACTGAGTCTCGTAAGCACCTCTGGTAGACACCATTTGGATGGGCTGTCACAAACTCACTGCTGGAGGAGTCAAGTGTGTCCTGTGTGACTCCACTGGGAGGGGACTCTTGGAAACTTGCCCCTGTTGTCATCCAGACATCACCCCGTGCGCCTTTTCCCTTTGCCAATTTGGTTTTGCATTCTGCTGAATAAATCTTAGCTTCAGTACTATGTGTTGAGTTGTGTGAGTCCTAGTGAACTTGGGGCTGGTCTTGGGGTCCCATTAGACTACTTCCTGTGGGGGGGGTGAGGATTAAATGAGTTGATCCGTGTAGAGAACAGTGGCCGGCAGAGTCAGTGACTGCAGATCTTACAACGCCACACTTTGGGTGACAGGCCCTTCTCAATAGGACTTACGTGACGGAAACTTGCTGATGTTGTTGGCCACCCGAATAAGCATACGTGCCCCTTTCGAATGATCTCCATTTTTAACGTGAATCTGAAATAAATGACATTTTACTCTTCTTAAGAGATTTTGATTAACTGTAATTCATGCTTTATTCCCCCAAATAATCAACTCATCATGACCCTGAACAGAGTTGTCCCGTGATCCTCACAGCCTTACGTGGCTTCTGGCACTTGGGATTTCTCCTTTATTTCTCCTTCCAGCAGCTGCTGCCTGGCACGCTGGCCTCACTGGCCTTACCCCTCCTCTATGCTCTGCATTTTACTTCACCCCAGACCACGGGACATGAGTTCAAATCCCTGATCCATCTCTTACTGGCCATTTTTGGATGGCTAATAATACCAACTTTGCCAAGTTGTGAGACCCGAAAGCCGAGTCTTTCAGGCAGAAAGAGAGGATGAGTTGTTAAAGGAAGAGGGCAAAGGGGCAGCGGCAGCTGGAAGGCCAGAGACTAGGTGAGTACTGGGTATGAGTGGGGCCTGTGACGCTTAGGATGAGAGGAGGCTTGGAGAGTCAACAGGGCCAGGCCACGATGTTGCTGTAGTATACAGCGAGACGGCAGCCCACAGAGGTGAGGCGGGGGTGGGGGGTGTTGTGAGGTAGGGGTGGGGGTGGAGAGGAGTAGACCGAATAGGAGGTAGAACTGGTGGTACTTGGTGAGAACGTGCAGGGTGAGTTTAGAGTAACTCACAGGCATCCGGTCTAAGCAACTGGATGATAGCATCATCTCCTGAGCACGGCTATGTGATAAATACTAACTGAATCTAAAGAAGGGGTAGGGATCCCCTGCTGCTTGTCCTGCACGGACTTGGCCGCAGACCGCCCACTCCGTCATCCAGACCCAAAGGTCCCAGGCTGTCCCTCAGCCAAAATCCCTGTCCCAGCTCTGGGAGGAAGCATTCACCAAAGCTGTCTTGATAGCTCCTGAAATGTGGATGACTTTCTTCAGTCCTTTGTGTCAAAGATGCCTGTGACATTTTTACATCAGTTTGTTCTCACTTGAAAAGGTTTAACAGTTTCCATTTTGATATCACGAGCAGTTACAAGTCTTGAGAATGTTTGGCGCTTACATGAGTCTAGAACTACAGCAAACGGGGAGAGTCCCAGAGTGGCCTTCGGTGGGAGGGGAAGAGGGCATCTGGCTGATCCTACGTAAGTGACAGGCCAGCTCTTGGGGCCAGAGGAAAAGAAAAAGACTTGAGAACCATCCCTGTGACTTAGGGTGGTAGAAAGCCCTGGTCCTGGAGGGCTGCTTATAGGACTCCCTAACTTTTGCTACCCATCTTCCACCCCCCAAAGCTCCACTTTGCTGGGTTCTGTGCCCCCAGCACATGGGCACCACCACTCACGTCTGCAGTTGAGAGAGACCGCGCTTCTCCTTTTCTACTCCTCTCCACATGAGAAGGGACCCTCCTGCTGCTCTGGAGGGAGATGTACTCTCGAGGGTTGCAAATAGGAATCCTAGCTTTTTTCTTACCATCCGTGTTACAGAACTGTGTGGCCTAATATGGCAGCCCACTAGACACATACGGCTATTTTAATTTTAAAATTACAATTATATAAAATTAAAAATTGAGTTTGTCAGTTGCACTAGATGTGTTTCCGGTGCTCCACAGCCAGGCTAGTGGCTGCCATATGGGGCGGCACAGACACAGGTCACTTACGACACTGTAGAAAGTTCTGGATAGCACTGGTAGAGATCATAATTAGGATCAAAATCACTCATAACATGACTCCTCTATCCTGGGTACCGTCAAAATTAAATAAGCTCCTGTGGACTGGCCTGGAAACCAAATGAGCATTAACATGGGGAGATGTACTTTGATACAATGAAAAGTTGGAAAAAATGTTAAGTTGGAATCTGCCTGTATCTTTACAAAGATATATGTGTAAATATATGTATACTGATATATATTTACACATATACAGCATTTAAGTAAATTGTACATACAAGTATTTGAGGTTTGCATGCTATAGTCTGTTTTTATTAAGAATTACTAATTGAAAAGACAGAATACACAACTGGACATAAACATAATGCTAATGTAAAAAAAAAGTGCACACGTATTTACTATAAAGTATAGAGGATATATACAGCACAATGTTAACAGCTGTTACATCTGGTGATGGACTTAAAGAATAAATTACTTTTTCATTATACTTTTCCACATTTTCTAAATTTTCTCTGTGAATATGTACTATTTTTACATTCAGATGAAAACTAAATAGTATTAAAAATTGTGGAATTGTATAAAATCCAGTATCTTAGAATTTATAAACTAGTAAGCTCTGCTTAAACAAAGATGTCTTAAGTAAATCTTTTTGACCACGTAATACACTTACGTGCTTCAAAATCAAGACAAGATAGAAGCACATACAGGGAGCGACCTGCTCTCCCTCTCGTTACGACTGGGGATTGCTGCCATGCTGCCTCTGCCCCGTGTCGGCTTCCCTTTAGGAAACGACTTTTGCTAGCAAGACTTTTGAGTCTGTTTCTAGTTTTATTTGCAATGAATATATATTCATTCTTATTTTTTACCCTTTCGTTCACAAAAGGTAGCAGACTGTATAATTATTCTGTATGTTGCTGTTCTTAACAATACAGAGATCTAGAAAATCACTTTAGGGAGCCTGGGTGGCTCAGTGGGTTAAGCGTCTGCCTTCGGCTCAGGGTCCTGGGATCGAGCCCCACATTGGGCTCCCTGCTCAGCGGGGAGCCTGCTGCTCCCTCTGCCCCTCCCTGCTGCTCCTGCTCGCTCGCTGGCTCTCAAAAAAAAAAAAAAAAAGGCAATCACTCTAATCCAATGGAGAGGTGCCCGTAAGAAATCCCTTCAGGTGATAAACTCCCTTGGTGGATCATGTCCCAAGTCACTCAGAGGGCCTCACCTTCACTAGTACGTAACTGTGCAGAATCATCAGGTTGGTGGCCATCTCAGAGGGAATTTTGATCTTCTGGGATTTAAGTTCTGCATACATGCTAAAGAGAACGTCGTGTGCGTTCCGATAGTTTCCTGGAAAAAAGGAGGCAAATGACATTATTGCAAAGGATGAAATCTGAGGACTTTCTCTGGGCCCTCATTTTATTTTTTTAAAGTGTTTATGTAAATTCCAGTTAGTTAACATAGAGTGTAATACTAGTTTCAGGTGCACTATACAGGGATTCAACATTTCACACATCACCCGGTGCTCATCACAATGTGGGCCCTCATTTTTTACGAGTAGATTTTGTTATTAGCAGTATCTTTATAATTTACTACATAAAGTAACTTAGTAGTTTTTCCTGTGGTAACTGATGGTACTAACATCCAGCCGGTCCCTCAGGGAGAAAATGCTGTCATCCTACACATCTCCCTCTTCCTCAGGACACCACCTGCCACCAAAGCCAATGCGTCATCAAGTTTCTAAGTCTCCCAAATCCAGCCTGGCCCCAGGCCCACTTCCGTGCTTCTCGCCATCCCTCCGCCATCTCTCCGCAGCAGCGTGCTCGTCGGGAGTGCTCTCTGCTGCTTCCACCTCCATTCTGATGTCAGAGTGTTCTGGTAAAGACCTCAGGTTCGCACTCCAACATAAAACCCTCCAGGGCCTTGGGATTGAGGGCAAATGCCTTAGCAAAGGGCCTGAGCCCTTCGGGACCTGCCTCTGCCCATCTTACTGACCTGACTTCGCCCGCCCCTCCCTCTGTGCCACGGTCGGGGCCCCTGTGTCCCCTGCCGCCGCTCTCCCTGCACACCCCTTTCTCCCTCATCTCCTGCCATCTCAGCCTTTCAAATCTCGGCTCACACATCTCCATCCTCGAACTCCCCGTATCCCCCACCCTCAGGATGGGGTGGCTCCCTCTCCCGGTGGCCTTCTAATGGACTTCTCCCTTCTGGCGCTTCTCACCCTGTATAACAACTCTGAACCACTTGCTGTCTCTCCCACCGCAACAGAACTCCCTAAGGGTGGAACCCTGGCTCAGTCTTCTGAATCCTGAGCTCCCACCACGTATCCTGCAGTAGGTGTGAGACCAACATAAACTGAATAGAGTAATGACTTATTTAATTCCCTAGTTGCCAAAACTGCGTTCCATATTTATGAACACTTAAAAGAATCAGCTTGCAAAAACTAGTGAGGTGTCAGACTAATTCTCTTAGTCAATAAATACTTAGAGAGCACGTAAGTAAGTGAACAGAACTGTTCCGGAGGCTCTATAAACAGTCCCTGCATACTAGTAAGAACTAGGTCAATTAGAACACCACGTCATCTCCCATCTTCTAATGTCTTTCTGCTGTTAAAGCCAAATACATAGGATGGAAAGAAAGTGCTGCACGGTGTGGGAGAGGGGCTGCGGGCTGGTGAGCGCGGAGAGGCCGCCGTGCAGGAGACAGGAGCTGCGAGCCCGCGAAGGGGAGAGGAGAGAGCGTGAGCAAGAGAAGGGGTTAGTGGAGTTATTCTGTGATGGGGAATTATCTCACTTCTCTCGAACCCAGAAATGGTCATTTCCCTAGTCTTCTGGGTTCAGAGCAAACCCGGATTAGAAAAGGGCTATTCCTTCCTGCACAGAAAAGGGGCTGGAGCTTGATTCCACTACTGGAATACGAGAAAAACAGGAATGCCCGGGGCCTACCGGCAGACTGCTCTTCTCTGGCGATGATGATGGCAGTGCGGGCGGCCTCTCGGTACTGCTTCAGGGCCATGTACAAGCGGAACAGGTACCTGGCATCCTGACAGACAAACCGGTAGAGAAGCATCACTTTCTTCGTTAGCTAAAGGGAGAAACACCTAAAATTTTGCATTTCAGTTGGAATCCACTTTTGATGAGGTTTTTAAAAAAATCCATTGAATAAAGAATTTATTTATCAAGTATTTATTTGTAGTTTAATATATGCCAGGTCGTATTCTAAGTACTTGAGAAATATTAATGTGTTTAAATCCTCATGCCCTCCCTGGGAGGAAGGCACGATGATATACTAATTGCACTGATGAGAACCTAACCTAATGGGACCTCTCCAGAGTCAGCCACAGTGATGGGGCTTCAGAGTCCATGCTCCTAACCCCACTCCGTGGACTTCTCGCCTGTGTGCTTAAAATCAAAATGTATTCTTATGTAATGTACCAACTTTGCAAAATTTCAAAAACTGTTACACCTACACAAATTTCTCTGGCCCATAAAAAACCTTTGGCCTTTGACTATTTTCTATGGCCTTTGACTATTTTCTATTCCCGTTCTCTTTACCTCTAGACAATTTCCTATGCTGGTTTCTTGATTATTAGAATAAGCGGACATTAGGTGAGTTGGTTGGGAAGAGTTTGAGGGCCTGTGCCCTTTGGCAGGTTAACTTAGCCTCCCTGCATCTCCGTGTCTCTATCTGTGAAATACTGGAAATGGACTTGGGGATCAGTTTCACTATAATCCTCTCCAGCTATGACATTCTAGCTTCTTCTCTCCAAGTCAGTAACTTGACTTCCTTCACAAGAAAATCACCTCAAACATCAAAGCCAAAGGGAAGAAAAAGCTCCAGGGTCTTCTCAAAGGAAACCGTCCTCATCAGGACTGAAAGAAGACCAATGTCTGTATGAACTCCCAAGAGTCACATGCTTTGAAAATATGTTCTTAATGATTTACTTCTACTTTATATTTACAGTGAGTTACTTTTAAGCTAAATACGATTGTTATTAATTCCCATAACTTTTGAAATATGAACAAAGTATATTGATTTTTAGGGATTAATGCTAACTCATAGTTCTAATAGTATTTTTAATAGTTCCCAGAACAAATAAAACTCTTTAACCTTTGAGGAAAATGGTGGGTGGTGAGAATCACTATCTTGAGGGTTGTGCCTATGGCACAGGTGGCAATGCCAATTTCAAGGAGTGAATATATCCAATATCCTCTAAAATGCAGGCTGTCTAACAGACCGCAAGCTGTATTCAGAGAGAAAATGTGGTAAGTCTACGATGGAGAAGCCCTAATAGGTAAAAACAGGGCAGAATAAAGTCAGGTCATAACTAAAATACTTAAAACCCAAGTGACAACAACATTTCTGGTACCTTAGGCATGCCGTCACTCTCTCCCATCAGGTGGTCTATCAGCTGACTGGTCAGCAGTTCATCTTTGGCCTGACCAACCTGTTTAGGAAGAGAAAAAAACTGTAATTCAGCATCTTAAAACTACAAAGGAAGGGGAGTGGGAGGAGACAGATAATCTTGTGCTAAGGAAATGGAATAAAAAAATTGTAAAAATACCTGAAGTCAAGTGCCTGACATGATACAAATTCAGGGTTTTCTTCATTCATTTGTAGTCTCCATTAATAAAAGTCTATCCTTAGAAGCTATAGCTTCTCTAAGTTGCTATATCAAAAGGCCATGTTTTTTTTTTCACACACACAATATACTTCTTGGATGTTTCAGTAAAAACTTTCTTAAGGTGAGTGACTCTGACGTCTAGACAATAGGTCTTGAGTGCAGGAACTGGGCCTTCTGCAACAGCATAGCACCAAACGTGGCATCTCCAGCGCTCCCCAAGGAAATGCACTTGTCCATGGCCACCTGGAGGCCAAAGCAGAAAAAGTATGGCCATAGGAACCCAGAAGAGGACAGGTGGCTGGAAGTGTGAATAGGGTTCTGGAAAGGACGCTGGCCTGGAGACCTAGTTCTGAGAGTCACCTCCATGAGGGTCAGAGTTCAATCACTGATGTGTTGTGTGGTGTTGATCAGGAAAAATTATGGACCACATTGGAGGATGGAAATGTGTTGGTTTTAGCTAGTAAGAATAATTATTGCCAAGAGTAGGAGGCTTAAGAGTCTTATGTCTATAAAAACGGGGTGAGCCAAGAACACAACTGGAGCTCCGCCAAAGGGAACGAACACTGAAGAGTGCAGCGCTGCCCTCATCATATTCATGACACAGTGAGAAAAGCCACCGGAAAATGAAGGAGACGGTCATTAGGAGAGCAACCCTGACCCAGCTTGTCACACCTCAGGGGAAAGGATAAAGAGAAGTTTGAAAGTTCCTTGTGCATAAGGGATCGTAGCGAACCTGTGGAGTGGCGAGTGGGGGCAGAATTTCTACACACTTGTGTGTCAGCAGTGCAAGAAAGCTCAGCTTTTATAAATCTGTTGCCTCTGCTTTTACCACTGCTATAAAAGGAAGGAACGCTGTAAGGAAGAGAAATCCTGCACAGTTCCTCATCTTGATGGCTTCTGTGGATGGTTTTGGGTGAATAAGCCGGTACAGAGACATGGTCAAAGCAAGGCTCTGGAGTCAGCCTGCCTGAGGTCAAGAGGTCACCTGTGTGATCTTCAGCAGGTAACTCTTGGCACCTCAATGAGAATAAAAATAACACCTAACTCACAGTATTGTTTTAAGGATTAAAATACCTTAAAGGGCCTGGACTGGTGCTAAGCAGATGTGTTGCCAGATATAGCAAACAAAAATACAGGGCCACGTGGTTAAATCTGAATTTCAAAGGGCTGAGCACAACCAAAATGTTAGGATAGAGGGACAGGGGAGCCAGTAAGGAATAGATGTGGCCACTCAATTAACATTAAAAGGAGGATGGAGACAGAATGCTGAGGAACACTTACATTTAAGGAGCAGAGGAGTCAGTGCAGGAGGCTGAGAAGGGACCATCTGGGAAGTAATTGGAAAAGCAATGTTCTAAGGGAGTAAAAATTTCAGGAAACGTGTAGTATAATAGCGAAAATGCTGCCATAACATGGAATAAAGACTGAGAAGAGACTCATGAATTAAGCGAGTAAGAGATCAGTGGGGACCTTTTAGAGAAGGTTTACAGAGAAGTGAAGGCAGAAGCTGACTGCAAAGAGGCAGGAGGGCCTCCAGCACAGCTAATGGACACTGTGAAGACCCATCTTTCTCATCCAGATCATGGGTTCACGTAGGTAATGATTCTCAGCGAGAGCTCTACTACACACACTGACACACATACACCAAGAATGTATTTCAGAAACGTTGGGGGTAGAGCATGGAGGTGGGTGAAGTATGAATATTTTTAAGATATTCTCGATTATGGGGTCAGCAGGTAAGAGTGCACAGATTATAAGAAAATTCAAGTCAGGGGAGGGGGTCTTAAGGTGGAAAGGAATGGAGGACTGGAAGGAAATTTATATCATCTATATAGTGCTTTCACTGAGCGGGGAACCAACATGTGTTCAATTCAGCAAATATTTATTGAGTGCCCACAATGTGCTAACCACTCTATGAAAAAATAGGTCCTTGACCTTGAGGAGCTATTAATCTGAAGGGGGATAACTGTAGTGGTAAGTGATGTTCAAACTACTTAGGGAAGATTCTAAGGAGGGTGAAATTTCATCCAGAGGGCAGTTCAGGAAAGGCTTGTGTGTGAAGTAGGTCTTGCATGTTGTGTAGGAGTGTGAAGACACAGGTGTAGGACGGAGGGTGGCCTAGGTGTAGGGGCCAGCAAGAGTGAAGGAACAAAGGAAGGGGAGCCCTGAACTATTCAGGTAAAGTGGCCAGTTTAGTGTAGCATAGACTACTGACCTAGAGGAGTGAATAGGCAATTTGCTTGGTAAGAAGACTTAGGGTTTAGTCCTGGCTCTATTACTTTCTATTTGGGTGGCTTTAGGTTAGTCATATCATCCTCTGGGACCTCCGTTTCCTCATCAGTAAAATGAAGGAGGTTAGAATGGATCGCCTGCAGGGGCACCTAAGATTCTGTGATTCTTGAAGGACAGCTTGGGAATAAATTGTGAAGCAATGGGGAGCCACTGGAGGGTCTGCCGCTAGAGAATACAAGGGTTCAAAACCGGACTTCAGGAAAATTATCCAGTGGTGAAGTTCAGAATGCACTTGTTTGAATGCATGAAGTAATCCCAGTAATGGATAATAAACACAAATACGTTGGTTTTATAGGCTACCTGTCCCCGACTTAATCAAGCTTATTATAAAATATATAGCATAACACCTGGAAGTAGATACTGTAGAATTAAATACCAATAAAAGGAGAAAAAATTTGATAGCTGCAAGGGACATCTAGAATTTTGTCTGATATTGATTCCTTTGAGTCTTCTGAAAACTGCTACTTCTGTTTCAACCATGGGGTTCTAGTGGGACTTTTGTGCCTCAGAGGACCCCACTCTCCATGACCATAGAAGTGGGGATGTCAAGGGGTGAGAATTTAACCCAGTTTGCCAAAGCAGGATATTCCACCCCTGGGGCCACTAGTTGTTTAATCTTGGAATGGACACCAACTAATCAGATCAGAGCCCTTCTTGGGACCAGAATTCCAGTTCATCTTTGGTAGGAAGGGTGGGAAATGTATTCTTGAGAACTACTGGAAGTCTTGAGTCCAGCTTTCTGGAGGAAGTAGGTCTTAGAAAATGTCGTGGATATGCAGAGAAAACCAGATAATATAACTATTTTTATAATAAAATAAAATGGCATTATGTAGATGGCCAGAGAATAATTTCCATTCTTTAATAATTACACTGCAACTTCAAATTCAGATACTTTTAGAAAATACTAATTTTTATGTCACAATAAAAAATGCCCACATTTATACCAAAAAGGCTTAGAAACAGAATATTCCTAGTATTCAAATTATGGTCTCTAAACTATTTCTCACTAAAAGGAATCAGAACTCCCTAGAGAAATGGCTGATTCCAGGTCTGGGGCAAGAAATGGAACCTGACCACAGCGATTAGGCAAAAAAAATGAAATAAAAGGCATCCATATTGGAAAGGAAGAAGTTAAAGTGTCACTACTTGCAGATGACATGATACTATACATAGAAAACCCTAAAAAATCCACCAGAAACCATTAGAGCTAATAAATAAATGTTGCAGGATACATAATCACTATGTAAAAATTTGTTGCATTTCTACGCACTATTAATGAAACATAAGAAAGAGAAATTAATAATCCCATTTGCAATTGCATCAAAAAATAAAATACCTAGCAATAAATTTAACCAAACAGGTGAAAGATCCGTACACTGAAAACCGTAAGTCAATGATGAAAGAAATTGAAGACGACACAGATAAATGGAAAGATAGTCCATGCTCATGGATTAGAATAATGTTAAAAATGTCCCTATTACCCAAAGCAATCCAAGATTCAGTGTGATACCTATCAAAATTCCAATGGCATACTTCACAGAACTACAATAATTCTAAAATTTGTATGGAACCACAAAGATCCCATATAGCCAAAGCAATGTTGAGAAAGAAGAACAAAGCTGCATGGAGGAATCATGCTCCCTGATTTCAAATTATACTACAAAGCTAAAGTAATCACAACAGTATCATATTAGTACAAAAACAGACACACAGATTAATGGAACAGAATAGAAAGCCCAGAAATAAACCCACAAATATAGGGATGTCCTTTTGACAAAGGAGTCAAAAACATACAATGAAGAAAGGACAGTCTTTTTAATAAAAGTGTTGGGAGGGGCACCTGTGTAGCTCAGTTGGTTAAGCATCTGACTCTGGATTTTGGCTCAGGGTCAGGACATCAAGCCCCGTGTCAGGCTCCATGCTAAGCCTGCTTGGGATTCTGTCTCTCCCTCTCCCTCTGTTCCCCACCTGCTCGTGCTCTCTCTCTAAAAAAAAAAAAAAGAATTAAAAATAAGTAAAAAATAACAAATAACAAAATAAAAGTGAACAAGACAGTTTCAGCCCCAGCCCCTCACCAACAAAGTTGGGAAAACTGGAAAGCCACACTGAAAAGAATGAAACTAGATCACTTTCTTACACCATACATTAAAATTAACTCAAAATGTACTAAAGAACCCAAGACCTAAAACCATAAAATTCCTAAACAAAAACACAGGGGGATAAGCTCCTTGACATCAGTCTTAGTGATGTCTTTATAAATCGGACTCCAAAGGCAAGGCAAACAAAAGTAAAAGTAAACATATGGGATTACATCAAACTAAAAAGTTGCACAGCACAGGAAACCATCACCAAAAGGAAAAGGAAGCCTACTAAATGGGAGGAGATATTTGCAAACTATATATCCAATAAGGGGTTAATATCCAAAATATATATAAAAAATTCATACAACTCAACAACAACAAAACCAACCTGATTAAAAAATGGGCAGAGGATCTGAATAGATATTTCTCCAAAGAAGACATATAAATTGCCAACAGGCACATGAAAAGATACTACACATCACTAGTTACCAGGAAAATGCAAATCAAAACCACAATGATATCACCTAACCCCTGTAAGAATGGTTATTATCAAAAAGACAAGAGAAAACAAGTGTTGGAGAAGATGTGGAGAAAAGGGAACCCTGGTACACTGTTGGTGGGATTTTAAATTGGTATAATCACTATGGAATACAGTATGGAGAGTCCTCAAAAAATTAAGAACAGAACTACCATATGCCCCAGCCATTCCACTTCTCAGTATTTATCCAGAGAATATAAAAACACTAATTAAAAAAAA
>NC_048228.1:78884328-78907137 GCF_002007445.2 Ailuropoda melanoleuca
GTGAGAAATAAATTTGTTTTGTAAGTCACCTAGTCTGTGATATTTTGTTATGGCAGCCTGAGCTGATTAAGATATGAGCCTACTTAAGCAGAATAAGTCAATCAGAGAAAGACAATTATATGATCTCACTCATATGTAGAATTTAAGAAACAAAACAGAGGATCATAGGGGAAGGGAGGGAAAAATAAAACAAGATGAAATCAGAGAGGGAGACAAACCATGAGAGGCTCTTCATCACAGGAAACAAACTGAGGGTTGCTGGAGGGGAGGGGAGTGGGGGGATGGGGTAACTGGGTGATGGACATTAAGGAGGGCACGGGATGTAATGAGCACTGGGTATTATAAAAGACTGATGAATCACTGACCTCTATCTCTGAAACTAGTAATACACTATATGTTGATTAACTGAATTTAAACTAAAAAAATTTAAAAAGATCCAAAATAGACCTAAACAAAATCCTAACAAGGAAAAAAAAAGATTTGAGTCTACTGATGTGATGAAATAGGAAGTACATGGCACCATCTAGCAGTCATTTTCCTAAAAATATCAAATCTATGTCTGATCAAGTATCTAGATTTAATTACCAGTTAGTGGGAAATATAGATGGGGAAATTTGCATCCTAACTAGATGTTCAGTAACACCAAGAAATGACTGTTAGAGAAATTGCAATGCAATGTTGCGAATGTAAAATGGTTTAGCTGCTTTGGGAAACAGCTGGGCAGTTCCTCAAAATGTTAAACATAGAGCTAACATATGGCCTAGCAATTCCTAGGTATATACCTAAGAGAAATGAGAACACATGTCTACACAAAAACTCGTACACACATGTTAACAGCAGCATTACTCATAAAAGCTCGGAAGTAGAAACAACCCAAATGTCTATCAACTGATTAATGGATAAACACGATGTGGTCGAGTCCTATACGGAATGTTATTCAGCCACAAAAAGGAATGAAGTTATTAGTATATGCTACAACACAGCTGAACCTTGAAAACATTCTAAATGAAAGATGTCAGACACAAAGGTCACATATTTTGTGGTTCCATTTATATGAAATGTCTAGATTAGGGAAATCCACAGCGATAGAAAGTAGATTATAATAAAGAATACATATAACACAACAATTAAGAGAGTGTGGTAGTGGTACGGGGAGAAAAATCAATGGAAGAGAATATAGAATCCAACACCAGACTCACACAAAAATGGTCATTTTGTCCATGACAAACACTCCATGGTAATTCAGTGGGGAAAAAAATGGTCTTTTGATAAATGGTGCTGGATCAACCAGATATCCACATGGGAAAAAAAGATTCCTGACTCCTACCTCACACCATACACAAAAGTTAATTCAGGATGGGTATAGGCCTAAATAAGAAAGGTAAAATGAAATCTCTAGAAGAAAACGTATGGGATGGGCAATGATTTCTCAAATAGGACTAAAAAACACTAACCATTAGAGAAAATATTCGTTAAGTTGGACTTTTATCAAAACTTCAGAATTTCTTTCCATCAAGATACCACTGAAGAATAAAAAGGCAAGCCACAGCTTGAGAAATTTTCACAATACATGTATTTGATGAAAAGACTTGTATCTAGAAATTATAAAAAAGTCCTACCAATCAGTAAGAATAAGATGATACAATGAAAAATTTAAAAAAAGATTTAAAAAGCACTTCTGAAAAGAGGATATCCAAACGGCCAATATACAGATGAAAAGTTGATCAGTCTTTAGAAAAATGGATTAAAACCATAACGAGATACGACTATACATCTATCAGAATAGTTACAATGAAATAGATGGGTAAGTATGAGTAAAGAGAGCAACTAGTTTCTTTCACACGGCTGGTAGAGTATAAATTGGTACAGCTACTTTGAAATGTTTGGCAGTACCTACTATTGCTAAAATATGTGTATCTTATGACCTAATAATTCTACTCCTGGATATAAACCCAATAAGGCAGAGTGTTATGTCCATCAAAAGACATGAACCAATTTATGGCAACTTTATTCATAATATGCCCAAACTGGAGACAACCCAAATGTCCATTAATGGAACAATGGAGAAATAAACTGTGGTACAGTCACACAGAAGAATACTACACAGCCATGAATAAGAATGAACTATTGCTGGGTGCCTGGGTGGCTCAGTTGGTTAAGCGTCTGCCTTTGACTCAGGTCATGATCCCACGGTCCTGGGATCGAGTCCCGCATCAATCTCCTTGCTCACCAGGGAGCCTGCTTCTCTCTCTGCCCCTCTCCCTGCTCATGTGCGTGTGTGTGCATTTTCTCTCTCACTCTCTCAAAAATAAATAAAAAATCTTAAAAAAAAAAACAACCCCAAACTATTGTTGCATGCAGTAACACACATGCATTAACAGACTTACTGTTGACTGGAAGAAACTGGACACAAAATAGTACAAAATACGTATGATTCCCTTTATATGAAATACCTAGACAGATACAACCAATCTGTAAGGATAGAGGTCAGAATTGTGGTTACCGTTGGCTGGGGGCACTGACTGGGAGGCAACATGAGAGAGCCTTCTGGCAGCTGGAAATGTTCTATATCTTGATCTCAATAGGGGTTACACCAGGGTATGTATATGAAAAAATGAGTTATACACTTGGGATTTGTGCACTTTACTGCATGCAAGTCACACCTCAAAGAAAATCCAAAGGTTCTTATCTGTTATAGACAGATTTTGTACCCATAAACAAATGACATGATGTTTGTGATTTGCTTTAAAATAATATAGGGAAAGAGGTGAGGGGTATGAATAACATAAGATTGGTCATATGGTGACAGCTGTGAAATCAGATGACAGGCACATGGGAACTTGTTACACTATTTGGTCTACTTTTGTATATTTTTAAAAACTTCAAAAAGTTTTAAAAAATACTGGCATTCTCGAAAGTTCTCATTGCAGATTTTACTTACAGTTTCAATTGCCATTTCTATTGCCGCATTATCTTCTGAGCTTGGACATTTCAGGAAATGTTTAAGTGCCTGAAATGAGAATTACATAGCAATTGAAAATTTCCAGACCGCTTTCCCACTGGGGAAGAACAAAGTTCTCACACGCTCAAAGTAATGATAGCTCCTGAAAGTATCTTCCTCTCAGCCAGGGGCATGCATTATCTGGGTCTTAAAATAGACAAGTGAAAGGCTGAGTGCAGTTTGAACAATGGAAGGATCCAGTGAACTCTCTGAAGAATTGAGTTCCGACTCCTGGTGAGAGGAGAATGAAAAATACGCCCTCTTTCATTGTGAAGATATAATTATTTTCATTCATTTGTTTGTCTGACAGACATTTACTGCCCACGTGCTACGACGTACATGAGACATGCTGGCTGCTGGGGAGAATCCCAGGAATGATAGGATAGGGTCCCTCTTGCTGTATTATGTGCAATCTAACTGGGGAGATCTGTGTAATGTGATAATATAAGGAACCAATTATTTTAAGTCACAGCTGCCTAATTCCACAACATTACATCACCACACCTATGAAGAAATTTAAGGTTATAAAAGTTTAAATGACTAATGGGCAGTATGACCAGTTGTTTTCATAGGTGCTCGGAGGAAGAAAAGTTGATTAAACATGGGGATGATCCCAAAGGTGCCACCCAGGAAAAAGGATTTGAAGATGAACAAGTCCGTGGTAGGTGGGGAAGAGGGCAGAGAGGAATCTAGAAGAGAACAGGGATGGGAAAAGGCTAGTGGGAATATACGTTTCTTCAATGGAAATGGCTGGATGCCAACAGCTGGCTGGGAAGTTCCGGCTTGCTGGTCAATTTGTGGGAATTCTCTTGAGTGCCAATAAGGAGTCCGGACTTTATCTAAGTGGCCAGAAACCGTAAACTGGTGGCCGGAAGAGTTCACACACAGACATGTTTCTTTGGCAGGCAAGGTATTATACAAATATATCTGGTACCATATTTCAAAACTGGGAGACCAAGACTTCTGTTTTTCATGAAAAATCCTCTGATCTGGCATTAGCAGGACCAACTCCTGAAAGGCAACAATGTTCTGGAAGCGGAAAGCTATTTCCTTCAGACCAAACAGGTGCCACCCAGTGGTCCCCAACTTGCCACATGGTGAGTGCCCAGCTTCACTTAGTTCCATCCCATGCTTGAGCCTGAAATCCTGCTGGAGGGGCTCTTCAGCAATGGAAGTACATACCATTTGGGGAACAAAAATGAAGGATGAGTTACAGGGACAGAAACTAAAAACAAGGAAAATAGAAATAATATTGTAATAATCTAATAGTGAGTGAGGTGACCCAGGTCTGAATTAAGTTGGTGGTAGTTAGAATGAAAAGGGACGATGTCAGAGGTACTACAGGGGAAGAATGATTGGCTGTGGGAGACAGAGAATGACTTAAAGTTAACTCAGATTTCAGATCTGGGTGTCTGGGAGCATAATATATTTTAAAATATTTCTGGGGTGCCTGGCTGACTAAGTTGGTGGAACATGTGACTCTTGATCTCGGGCTCGTGAGTTTGAGCCCCACGTCGGGCATAGAGATTACTTAAATAAATTTAAAAAAATATTCCCTATAAGCATTCCTGTGGAGTTCAACGTAAATTTTCTTGGGAAATACTAACTCGTGAATACTGGCCACACAACAAGAAGAATTTTCCAGCCTGAAAATGTCTTTTTTCTCCTTCAAAATATAAGGCGATGCTTTGATACTCTTCATTAGTAGTATCTTCAGAACCTACAACAGAAGTTCATTCGGTAAAATATCGGAGCAACACTTGTTTACTACCTTTTGTTGTTAACTTAAAAATAAGATCTCAAAACAGGTGATCTAAAAACAGGTGATTAAAAAAATTTTAACTGCGAATATCAGTGTTAATATCAGTGTTTGTTTTCATCACAAAACACATTCACCGTCATTACCCCAAATATCAACTCCGTTCCATCTTCTTTTCACTCTTAAACAGGAATCAGGGCAGGAAATGAGAAGGCTCTGTGAGAAACGAGGTTGTGGTTTGACATTACCCTTTGTGACTTTTATCCATCTTTAAGAGCCTCAATCTCATTTCCTGAAACAGGAACAACTAGGACTATAATCGCAGTCATGATGTGCGTAGAGTTTCAGAACAATCATAGGTCAACCTTAATACAAATGTCATCCATCTCCCTGTCTCAGCAATGCCTGGTTTAGACAACTGTCTGTATTTGTCAGGCAAGTGAGGAGATAACAAGTAGGCCATAGATGCCATTTAAAGATAATTACTGTAGACTTCAGAGGGGAGGGGGTGGGGGAATGGGATAGACTGGTGATGGGTAGTAAGGAGGGCACGTATTGCATGGTGCACTGGGTGTTATACGCAACTAATGAAGCATCAAACTTTACATCGGAATCCGGGGATGTACTGTATGGTGACTAACATAATATAATAAAAAAAATCATTATATATAAAAAAAAAATAAAGATAATTACTGTTTTTCTTTTGGCTTGAAGCTTCAATATGTTAAGCACAGAGGAAGAAGGACCTCAAATCATTGTTTACATTTACCCAGGGGAGTCGGAGGCCCATTACCACACCAAAGTGTGACAACAGCCCTGGGCCTCCAGCCCAAGGTACACAGAGAGTGTATGGGAAGAGGGGGTAACGAGAGGTGGAGAAAAGTAAGTGTGTGTGTGTGTGTGCGCGCACGCGCATGAGACACAGGATAAGCCACATCCTTACAAAATGAGAAAAACTTAAAACTCATTAGTGCTATGGTGATTTGCAGTGTTAAGACAGAAATGTCATCTGTCAAGTTAAACATTAATGATTCTAATGTTGTTTTTATCTCTATTTCCTTTTTTTCTTTAGCTCCTTTATTTTCTCCAATTATCTGAATGGCTTTCTAACATATTAGAAGATGCTTTCACCTATTTGTTCCCTTAAAGACTGAAATAAAAATTTTCTCATAAATCCTATCATTAATTCTTATGGCCATGTTGTGAATTTTAAAAAACAAAATAACACAGGGGCGCCTGGGTGGCTCGGTCTGCTGAGCACTGGCTTTGGATTTCAGCTCAGGTCTTGATCTCAGGGTTGTGAGTTCAAGCGCCACACTGGGCTGCATGCTGGGCAGGGAGCCCATTTAAAAAATAAATAAATAAAAAATAAAATAAATTAAAAGAAAAGGACAAATACTTTATGATTCCACTTATATGACATACTACAAATGGTCAAATTTATAGAGACAGAAAGGAGAACAGTGGCTACCAGGGGCTGGGGGAGAGGGAAAAGGGGAGATACTGTTTACTGAGTACAGGGTTTTAGCTCAGGATGATGGAAAAGTTTTGTTGCAGATGGGTGGTGGTGATGGTTGTACAATGCGAATGTACTTAATATGACTGAACTGTACATGTAAAAACGGTTAAAATGGTAAATTTATGTTATGTGTATTTTTCCACAATAAAAACAAAACAACAAAATACCACCACAAATAATGTTATGTATGGCCCTTATAAAATGAGAATCTGAAATTACTTCAGTAGTTTCTAAGAATAATTGCAAACAAGGGAAGAAAACCTATGAGCAGGTGTTCTTGGAATATAAAATTCTCTTTTGGACTTTCTTCTGGAAAACCACATCTTGTGTATATCACTCTTCATGAAAGTATAATCATATAATCTTAATTTGTAAGTCGATTTAAAAAATTTATGAAAATATTTCTTAAAAAACTCTTTTGTGTTTTCTGTTGCCTTCATTTTGGAACCTTATTTTAACACTGGTTGACAAACAGCCAAATTTGGGAAATCTGACCTCTTTTAAAGGTCCCCCCAAAACCTTAATTTTTAAAAATGGTCTTATAATTCCATCTCCCTTTAAGACAGTAGGAATCTCGAAATCTGACAAGTAACATATAGATACGCATGTGTCTATGTATAAATGGAGTGTGGGCATGCCAATACAATACTGAGATCGTAAGACTCAAGTACTCCTATGATACAAATCTTTACGAGAAATTAGGGCAAACAGCGGTATTTACCAATTATGTCTGCATAGATTTCCATTTTGTTGTGCTGCTGAGCCAGTGTGAAAGCTTCATTATTACATTTGGACATAACAAGAAATTGGATGGCAGACCCGTAGTCACCCAACTGTAGAAAAAACCTAAAACAAAGTACTTTAATCAGCTTGACTCATTTAAAATAAGTTTGTCATTTGCAAAATAAAATCTTTTTGCAACTATGAGAAGCAATTTAAAAATAAAAATTAGGCACACTGCAGTCCTATACTATATGCTTATATTTGAAAAGCATACGTTCACACACTGACCACACAAACAGACTTTGAATTTAAACACTTGAATCTAACAAAAAAATTTAAAAAGAATAAATATTCCCTTTGACTTTATTTATGTGATGATGGGAAGTGGGGGCTTTCTTTTAAGGCTAGGTTTTGGAAGTTCAAAAATAGGGCATTCTGTTACCTGGCTACCATTTTGGCGCCATCCAAAGACTGGGTCTCTCTGACAATACTGACAGCCTTTTCAGGATTGTTGAGGTGATCCAGATAGACGCGGATTACACTGTTCCACTGTTTTGCATTCTCATAAGCCACAACAGCTTCTTTGTATCTATAAGAAATATTTAGTCCAGAAAAGCTTTTGTAACACGGTCACATTTGGGGTAAAATATCAATAAGTGAGACAATTTTGTATTGATGGTGGTTGCTTATTTTTCTTGAACTTCTTTGTTCTTCATCAGAAAGAATATAAGGAATCATCTCACTAAAATATGTTCTTTTTAGAGGTTTGATAAACTAACAGTAAAATGTTAATACTGAATTGCATTTTCTCATTATGTCTGAACCCATATAATTTTTTACACTTTACTTTTTTTCCCTCACTTCTTTTTCAGTGGGGAAGATTATAATAGTAATATAAGCTTATTTTAGAAAACAGAAAATACACACTATTTCAAATTTACAGGTACAGCGGAGAGTGACATATAAAATCTTTGCATGTCGACCTCTAGATGGAGCTTAAACTTCTCTTCATTCCCCACTAGCTCTCCGGCGCTTTCCATTTTAGTAAGACATTTAGTGAATAGCTCTGTTTCCTACGGTTGCTTTTCTAAAAGTAGAGGGTATTGACCTTTAAAAATCTCTCCATATATATTGCCAAATAACTTTCCAAAGGCTACAGAAGTTATACTTCCATCAGTCATACATACGGAGTGCATTTTGACAGTACGGTGATTAGTTTAAAATCTTTCATGATATGATAGATTAAAATAACATACTGTTGCTTTAATTATTAGTGAGGTAGAGCTTTTTCATGTGTGTATGAAATACAATTTCATAATTGTTCTCCTCCTCTGGGACTCCCTGACTTTGAGTTTCTTATATCAAGATGCAGGGAATCTTTATATATTTAGGATATTAACTATCCATTGCGATACCTTGACAGTGTTTTGCGGCTCACACTGCGCAGTCATAGGTGTGGAGTTCATATTTCTTCACTGTTTTTGTTCTCTGCATCTTTAAGTTATCCTTCTTAATAAAAGGACAATTGCTTTGTTTTCATGCCGTATTATATCAAAATATCAACTTTTAGCGTTTAATTCTCAAATAAAAAGAGACGGTAGCCTATATTTGAATACACAAGGGATCAATTGAGGTATATATGATATGGGAGAAACTGAACAGTCTGGCACTTCAGGCCAGGTGAAGGCAAAATATGTTTTCTTCCTCCACTCTGCCTTTCACAGAGGTTGCAAAGGTCGATGGTTAATTTATCAAACTTACACAGTGCTTTCAAGTTGTGTGAATTTGAGAAACCATACAAACCTTCCATCTGCTTCTTTCGCTTTGGCGTACTGCAAGTGAATCTTTGGGGAAGAAACACGAGGCAGAAGCTCACCAACTTTTGCCCTAGAATGTAGGTGTAGGAGAATAATGTCAGCGCTACATTCACCCCCAAAGTAGCTCCCTACAACCAAATGTTAGTTTTTAGGATTCAAAACGCAGCTATCATGATCTTTAAAGAAATCTTGGCTCCTATAGGTAAAAGCAGGTGTAACTGCTTTTCCTTCTGACACCACACCCCTGCCCTCCCTCTCTGTGGGAAAACGAAGGCAGTTCTTTAGCTCTTTGGGGACGAATGGGCTTCTTCCTCTAGTCATTTGTCTGATTAGGGATTTCCCCACACCAAACTGGTAGGACGCTTTCTTTAGAAAGCGGACTATGAATATGAACTCACTGAGAAAGAAGAGAGAGAGAAAGAGAAGAGGGAACAGGATGTCCAGGCAGAAGGAACGGCAAGGAAATAAGAGGGGAGACCACCAGGACCCATTCATTTCCATATCTTGCTCAGAACAAATTTTAGCAACTCTTACCAATTCTTACAGCGGATGTAAACAGAGGCTGCTTTGTCATAATAGAGACCTTTTTCATACAGCTGGGCTGCTTCTGAAAATTGCTAAATTAATATGAGATTATTAAAACACTGAATTTATTACATATAAGAGTGCATGAATATTTATGCAGAAAAAAAAGCATACCTTCATATTCTCCAATATGGCTCCACAGTCTCTTTTAAGGACCCTGCTGGGATGCTTTAGCGCCTGGTTAACCCCTCGGCGTATGTCTCCCATTCTTATGGACATCTGGGCCACTCCAGCCAGACACACTTCATCATGTTCCTGGAATCATAAGGCAAATAACAAATCAGACTGTAAGTTAAACTGATGTATTTCAGCGAAACAATTAATTTAAATCTAAAATGAGCCCAAACACTACCTTCATTAATCCTTTCAGGCAAATCTCAAGATGATGAAATAACACTGAGTCCTTTTCTTTCTTTCTTTCTTTTTTTTTTAAAGCACCTGTTAGAAAGTTTTATTTTTTTCTTTAGAAGTCTAGATCTTTTCAAATGCCATATAATTTTACTCATATGTGGAATTTAAGAAATAAAACTGATGAACACAGAGGAAGGAAAGGAAAAATAAGATAAACGCAGACACGGAGGTAAACTGTAAAAGACTCTTAACTATAGGGAACAAACTGAGGGCTGCAGGAGGGGAGCTGGGTGGGGGATGGGGTAACTGGTGATGGGCATTGAGGAGGGTACTTGATGTATGAACACCGGGTGTTACATGCAACTGATGATTCACTCAATTCTTCCCCTGAAACTAATAATACACTACATGTTAACTAACTTGAATTTAAATAAAATCTTAAAAAAAAAAAAAAGAAGTCTAGCTCTTTTACGCCTAACAATGAATTTTTACTACCCCCTGTGATAATGCCTTGTATATCTTTGTACGTCGTCTTGGTATAAAATTTTATGTAAGAAGTAATATGCTTGATACACAGCATAAATGCTATGAACAAAATTAAGGAAAAAACCGTTTATCAAATTGAAGGTTTCTCCACCAGACATGATTGAACATTAAAAACTTTATGTAACTTTATGTAACATAAAAACTTTATGTAACTAATCTGTACTAGTGAAATATAATGTCGGATTGCATTTTATGTGAAGCAGCATGGCTAGTGGAACATTCTGTGATGATGGAAATGTTCTGTATCTGCCTGGGCCAACATGGTAGCTAATAGTCACAAGTGGCTCTTGAGCAGTTGAAAAATGGCCAGTGTGACAGAGGAACTCTGAATTTTAAATTTTATTTGATTTTCAATAATTTAAATAGCCATGTGTGGATAGCGGTTGCTGTATTTGATAACACAGATTAAAAAAAAAAACACCTAAAATATATGTAGCCAAAGAAAATTTAAAAAACCCGAGTTACAAGGGCAAAGGATTAGGAAATTCACAAAAAATATATAATTGGCCAATAAATAAAACATGCTCAGCTTCACTAATAATCAAATACACACACAAAATATCTTTTTTTTTTTTTTTTGCTTATGAAATTGGTAGAGGAGATAAAACGATAACATTTGATGTCGTTGGAAATGTGGGGGAAATGGACACTTTCATATATGGCCTATAGCTATATGAGTTGCTAAAAATTCTTTAGGAGAGCAACTTGACATTATAAAAAACTGAAAGCATGTATTTTATGACCTAGAAATCCCATCTATAAGAATATAGCCTTCAGAAATACTATCTTAAGTAGTTAAAATATTCATTGCAGTATTTTGATAGTAAAAAAGCAAAAACAATTATAATTCAATAAGGGAGTAGATGAAAAAACTGAGCTACATCTAAACAAGAGAATATTAGAAACTCCTAGATTATAATCGATTTGTATGTATTGACTTGAAAGACCAAGAAGAAAGCAGAATGCTGCTTGTCACGGAACGGATTTCAGTTGATCTTTGCTAAATGAATGGAAATGAATGATTTCATATTCAGTAAAAACCCACATTTCATACATATGTATATGCTTACAAGAGATTCTCTGTGGAAATATATAAAACTATGAACACTGGTTACCACTGAGTCCTGTGATAGAGGAGAGAATGGCAGACTCTCACTTTTCATGTTACACTGCAGTGACTTTTTAAATTGACTGTAATGAAATTGTATTACTTCTGTAATAAAAATTCTAGATATAAAATAGGAAATAAGATTTTCAATCTTTACAAGACACCATGTAAAAACTTCAATTTGTATTACAAAACTTGGCTTCTTGAGCTAAAATTCTGGGATGGGAGAATGGTCTGGAATAGTGGGTAAAAGTCCAGCTTTCCAGGGTCATCATAAAAGATACAGCGTGACAGATGAAGTGGCAGAACAGACTTTTACCGCGGTTACTGAAACTTTTTAAAAGAGTAAAAGGAAAAGCCTCGTGAAAATCGTATCCTGTAAGTAGGAAGGGATAAAAATTTTACTCCCAACATTAATAAGAAGCTCATAGTTAGCATACAAAGGAAAATATATCTTTTTCAGACTGATAAAAATATTTTCATCTTTAGTTTTTAAGTGTTTTTAAATGATTTAACTATATCCTTGCAAAGTTGTTAATAAACTGAAAAAAAGCTCACCTACTAGATAGATATTGAATAAATAAAATGCAATTCAGACCATGGCTTTTTAAATGAAACTAACAAACCTAAAGATAATCACACATATCTTTATTCAAGGTTACCTTATGATCACCAGTTATTCCTTTCTCATAATGAGCCAAAGCATTTACATAATCACCCCTGAAAAAAAAAATCAGAGTGAATTTAAATATACAAATATGTATCTTATTTACATATACAAGATTTAAAAGATAGTCTTTGTCACTAAGTTGCTTGAGCTCAGAAAAGATGTGATACACAACATATAAGCTTTTTTTTCAAGTGCAGTTCATTATTATTTGGTACTTTGAAAATAATTATAGGGGCACCTGGGTGGCTCAGTCAGTTGAGCATCCGACTCTTGATTTTGGCTCAGGTCATAATCTCTTGGGTCATGAGACTGAGCCCCATGTCAGGCTCCAAGCTGAGTATGGAGCCTGCTTAAGATTCTCTCTCCCCCCGTTTCCCTCTGCTCCTTCTCCCCCCACCGACTAGTGCACGCAGTCTCTCTCTCTCAAAAAAATAACGATTATAAAGCTGGATTATGCTAGACTGTAGAGTACTTACTTTGTAGTAAGTTAGGCATTTTTGGGAGCTACATTAAATGTGATGGGCCACTTTTGGGGGGGGAAGCCTTTGTGTTTAAAAAAAATTATTTTTTAAATTCAAGTATAACACACAGTGTTATGTTAGTTTCAGGTACAATGATTCAACTATTCTATACGCTCCTCAGTGCTCATCATAAATGTACTGTTAATCCCTTTCACCCATTTCCCCCCCCACTTCCCCTCTGGCAACCACCAGTTTGTTCTCTATTTTTAAGAGTATGGTTTTTTTGTCTTTTTTCTTCATTTATTGTTTCTTAAATTCCACATATGAGTAAAATCACATAGTATTTGTTTTTCTCTGACTGACTTAATTTCACTTAGCATTATACCCTCTAGATCCACCCGAGTTATTGCAAATGGCAAGACCGCCCTCTTTTTTATGGCCAAGTAATATCCCATTGTGTAGATAGACCACATCTTCTTTATCCATTCACCTATCGATGGACACTTGGGCTGCTTCCATATCTTGGCTCTTGTAAATAATGCTGCAGTAAATGTAGGATTGCGTACATCCTTTTTTGAGTTAGCGTTTTTGTTTTTTTGGAGCAAATACCCAGTAGTGGGATTACTGGATCATATGATAATTCTATTTTTAATTTCTTGAGGAACCTCCACACTATTTTTCATGGTGGCTGCACCAGGTTGCATTCCCACCAACAATGCACGAGGGTTCCTTTTTCTCCACATCCTCACCAACACTTGCTGTTTCTTGTGTTTTTGATTTTAGCTATTCTGACAGATGTGAGATCATATCTGTTTGTGGTTTTGATTTGCATTTCCCTGATGATGAGTGATGCTGAGTGCCTTTTCACGTGTCTACTGGCCATCTGTATATGTTCTTTGGAAACATGTTTGTTTGTGTCTTCTGAAGAGGCCACTTTTGATTATCTCTTTTAGGGCACTATATGACAATCATGTGACCATAAAAATGAATGTATTTTCCAAAGGCCCAATATTTATTAGAATATGCATTGAAAGGATGAGGGTAGAAATGAAGGAACACGCTTAGGATTACAATATTGAGGGCCCTGCTTCTTACTGAGATAAAAAGTATTATACAGAATATAAATAATACTACTCCCATAATATAAATGATAATAATAATACTCCCATAACTGATGCTAACATGGATCTGCATATCCAGAAGACCTATTTCTTATCTTGGTTTGATTATCTGGGACAGAACGAATCCTGTGATTTTTGGCTAAGACACATGTGGAGATCCACCTTCCTCTGAAAATGGCATTATCTGAGCTCCACCTTATCAGCTGACGTAAGTTATCCAACCTCTCTAAGCCCCACTCAGTTTCCTCACCTGTTGGTGTACAAGGAATTTTTTGGAAGAGCAGTGTTCTGCTGACTCAGAACTTTGTTTTGGACAGCCCAGGCTTCATGGTCACAAGTGTTTCTAAGTGGAAATTTCTAATATTTGGACCCAATTATGTCAACACAGCTAGGGATGTTTCTTGACAACAGGAATAACAGTTCCTCCATCAGGAGCCTGAGGTTTTCCTTGGGCAAGCCCAATTAGGAGAGGCTAAGTTAAAATTTCTGAGCACTTTATTTTTATGTTATTTTAGCTTACTCACTTTATTATTATTTTATTTTGGAACTCTCATATGGATCCAGCTGGTTAGTCTACTCTCAGACTAGAGAACTAAATCTTCCCCACAGGTGACAGACTGGTTCCGCTTTGACCTAATCAAGGTCTTGGATGCATATGAAACAGACGTGGAATTAAGCAGAGGTCTGGGGCCTTAGGTGTCAAAATCAGAGCGGATGGCTACTGCGGTATTTGATGATGATGAGGTCTACCTACTTAGTTACTATTATTACAAAGGAAACTCTTGATTGTTGGGGACTGGGGTGTCTGTCTAGATCAGAGTCCAAATAGTCGTGAAAGTTTTGGGAATTGGTGGCTGGAAAGTGCTGGAAGTTTTAAAAAATATCAACAACAAAGCACTGGCTTTCAACAGGCTTCAGCTCACCTGATTATAATAAGACAAAGTTTGAGAGTTTGCTACAAAAGCTTCGATTTCCTCCAAAAAAGAGAAAATAAATGTCTTCTCCATGGTCCAAGGGTTTACTAGGGTGTCTGTGGTCTGGGAGGATATGGTGGGTCATCTCCCAATGTAATGACCCTCTTCCCTTCAGCACAGAGGTTTTGTGCTCTAAGACCCTGTCACTCTCAGGATAGAGATGGAGGGCCAAGGCACTGGGAGACCTTGGCCTATATGTTATGCACTAAGATTGTAATTTGTCCTTTTTAATATATGAAGTTACTTTTTTTTAAATAAGATTTTATTTTTAAATAATCTCTACACCCAACATGGGACTTGAACTCATAACCCTAAGATCAAGAGTCGCATGCTCTACCAACTGAGCCAGCCAGGTGCCCCTACGGAGTTCCTTTTTAAGGGGCAGATGTGTGACAAATTTAAATTGAGGTTGACTACAAAAGAAATAAAATTCTAAAAAGTTTTTATTTGTAAAATATACGATTTCAAATAAGAGAATGATTAGAAATGAAAGACTACTTTTGAGAGAATGATTTCTACAGCTATAATTTGGGTGTCAATACTCTCAATGAATCCAAAGTCTGCTGAAAATAAAGTGGAACTATATAAAAAATATTTTTAAAAAACCGTCAGAACCATATTTTCTTTATTCGAAGACCAATACTTTTCCACATTTCACTATTTTTGAAATTGAAATGTATAATAAATGTCAAAAGACATTGTCCAGTTGTGATAAGAGTTGTTATTGTACATACCTGTGTGAACTTGATTTGCAAGCAAATTACTCACTTGAATTGTCTCTATAGGTATTCGCATTGGTCACACTGACCATGGCCGCCTGTAACCTTAAAACTGGATCTTGAATGCTTCTAATCTCACGCTTTTATGCAGCAATGAAATAAAAATCTATAGTCTGTCAGTTAAGACTACTGACAATTAAGACTGTCAAGCAATGACGAACACCAGAAAACTCTAAAGCTCTTGGGAGAGACTGTTGCCCAAGGTAGGAGAGATGTGTGAAACCTATTCATGCAACATGAAGGATTATTACTCAAGAGCTTCTGGCTTAACTTTCAACCCTAATTTTTATCCATATGCAATTCGATTTGAAGAGAGAAAAACTATAATTTAAAGCAAACAGAAGATGCAGACCAAATTCTGTGTTGTTTTTTTTTAATAGGACTTGAAATTACACTGCAAATCCTCAAAGTGTTCAAAAACGTCAAGATCATGAACACAGGCTGTGAAAAGCAGTCTGTCACCCCGATGCTACGTACAACTGTTGTTGGCCAAGTGTGACTCAAAACAGAGTCCAGACTCTCAGTGTAGGAAAGGCTTACACCCAGACTTCCATTTTGATGCTGAAAAGCAAAGTGCATAAAGCCCTGGACAAGCCTTCACTAGTGAGAGAAGACATTTTTTTGGAAGTACAAATAATACAGCTTTTTACCCCTTACAATTAATGGAGGGCCTTCCGGTGAAGTTTGGAATTGAAGATATTCAGCAGTTAGTGACTGACCGAAGAACGTAAAGAGAAGGACTTACGTGAACTCAAGCTGAATAGCGTATTCTTTTGATATAAACGGTATCTGGTCCGGGGCTAACCGCTTTGCCAGTTGCAGGGCACTGTCCCAGTGCTGTAAGTCCCTTCTCATCTATCGGCAAGAGAGACACCTTACTTTCAAATGAACGAATCCCTCTGCACAGTCACCATACAGTGCTAGTTTTACCAGAAGTGGTCAGAAAAGCTTTTTGTTTAAAAAGTGGAACTTGACCTTGGCAAGGATAATACATGACTGGAGTGTACATTCTTGGGGGGAGTAACAGAGCTCCCACGGGGGTAAAACTGGTTCTTGGAGAGCAAATACATCTTACCATTACAATGGGGTCTGTGGTCCTCCAAAACTCAATCCTACCTCACAAAACATTATTCTTTAGTATTTAATTTTTACCAACGGGAAAAAATTAGACTGAATTAAAATCAAGCCAATCAATTAAGATTAATTTTTCTTATTAGAGGGGAGATAATAAAAAAATGAGCAATACTTTACTAAGGAATTGATGTGGGACGGCTTGGTGGCTCAGTTGGTTAAGCGTCTGCCTTCAGCTCAGGTCATGATCCCAGGGTTCTGGGATAGAGTCCTACATTGGGCTCGCTTCTCAATGGGGAGCCTGCTCCTCCCTCTCCCTCTGCCCCTCCTCCCCCCTGCTTGTGTTCTTTCTCTCTGACAAATATAGAAGTAAAATATTTAAAAAAAAAGGGGGGGGAATGGATATTATTTCCTGAGAAAATCTGAAGCTATATCACAACATGAATAACAGCAAACACAAATATAAAATGTGAGTGTCTTTCTTCCTGGCTCCTGTGGACTTTTACCTGCATCTGGTACACAATGCCAAACATAAACTAATCACTAAAGAATCTTTTAGAGTTCTTCCTCACTTTATTCACACTTTGTAAAGAATTCATAACAGCTAACATTTTTCAAGTGCTATTCTTTGCCAGGTACTATTCAAGGGCATTAGCTTGCTTACTTTTCCTAATTGGGAAGGAACTTTTTGCAAGGAACTTTTCTTGTACCCATTTTAAAGATCCAGGAACTGAGGCAGAGAGAGGCTAGTTTTATATACAAAGTTAGACTGCTACTCCCTGGCAGAGCTGAGCGGTAGGGCTGTGCCTCTGACCTCTTTACCTAACTAACTCCTCAGCCTTCAAAGTGAGGTTAAAGAAATGACAGGTGCAATCACCTCTCTCTACAGGGAAGTCATCACCTCAAATCCTTTACAAATCTGGTAGCACATGGCCAAGTGTTCGCAGCTAAATGCAGAAGAGTTAAGGTGCCATTTTTGCCTTCATATCGCAACCATGTTCCTACTTCAATGTGTACCAGTCCAAGTTCTGAAAATCTCTCAGGGTATCCTCAATTATTGCAAATAATATAAAATTGAATTTTTTTGTTAGAACAAAATTCAGTTCACTTAAAATTTAAAAATGAAAATTTGCTGTAGAGCAATATGAAAAAACGAAGTTGGAGAACTAATAGCAAGTACGTTTTCAAAACATCTCCTCTACGTAGTTGTGGAAATGCCGATGTGAGGTAGGATAATATTAACGACAGTAGCTACCACTTTGTGGTTTTACTATTTTTTTTAAAAGATTTTACTTATTTGTCAGAGAGAGAGCGCACACGAGCTGGCGGGGGCGGGGGGGATGTTACAGAGGAAGAAGCAGGCTCCCCGATAAGTAAGGAGCCCGATGTGGGACTTGATCCCATGACCTGAGGCGAAGGCAGCCGCTTAACCGACTAAGCCACCCAGGCACCCAGCATCTTTACTATTGATCAGGCACTGTCCCAGAAGATCTAGCCTCATTTTTAAATCTTTACAACAACCCTGTTGGCCACATATTGTTACCCCTACTTTAAAGAAAGGGGACCCAGGACAGAGGAAGATTAAATAACTTGTCCAGGGTAACACAGAGCTGGGATCTGAACCCAGACATGTCTAACCCTAAAGTCCCTGTTCTTAATTGCTATTCTATTATATAGCCACTTCGCCCTTGCATTGAGCTAGGTCCTTCCCTCTGTTCTAGTCCTTCCCCTGCAATGCTCACCTCTGGGAAACTAAGGTCCTCAGTCCATCTCTCAATACACAAGAGAACCTCATATGCCAAGTAAAAGATACATGCACCTCAGTTTCCCCATTTGGCAATAGAAAAAATAACTATCTCTTGGGATTATTGTGAGGGTTAAATGAGTTAAAATATGTCAAGTGCTTAGAAAAGTGCCTGGCACATTTGGACTCTCGATAAACCGTGGCTGTTTCCACATGCATGCGTCTTTGTAAATTACATAATCTGTTCTCTTTGGACACAGTGAGACTTGAAATTATTTGGTAACATTACAATAACATGCCTTTNAAATTACATAATCTGTTCTCTTTGGACACAGTGAGACTTGAAATTATTTGGTAACATTACAATAACGTGCCTTTTATGGTTCCACCAAACACAGAATTAAAGTATTTTTGAAGTTAATGAATACTCAGGGGTCTTAAAGCCGAAACGTCTAAATTCCAAGAGGGGGAAGGCATGTGGTTTCCAGTGCTAAGAAATTTTAACTATACTCAGGGGATCCCCCCCTTTGCATGTTCTTCCCGCCCTTGCCTGCTGCCATACCTCCAGGGCAGCAATAGGACAGCTGGACGCAAGGTACAGGTCCTGAGCCAGGTTGAAATCACTAGTAAACATGGCAAGATGTCCTGCCAGAAGATTGTAGTCTTCTATTCCCTACAAATAAAAGCAGTTTTTATGAGAAGAAATATAAGGGTTTCATTTTTTGTTTTTTAAAGTCTTTGCTTAGTAGGAAGTGGTAAGTTTCTATCAATTAACTTGCCGATGAGTTAGGTAAGATCAACCACAGAAACTTAAAATGACTGAATAAGTACCATTTAAACCTTAATGTAGTAATTCTCATGAGATTCTGTTTACCTTTATCTGTTCCAAGGACATCACCATGCCAACATTCCCGATTGTCCGATAGACGCGGACTGCAAACTCCACTTCCATGTGATGGAGACAAGCTCTAGCCAGCTCATCCCAGGCAGCGCGATCGTTCAGAACCTTGCACAAGTCCCAAGCATCAGAAAACCTACCATTTGAATATATCGGTTTAATCAGGGAGCCCTACTTGCCCCCTAGCTGGCAATCTTCAGGTTATATATAATTTAATGTTAGGTCTTAAATTTTGCAAAACATTTCTTCATCTGTAATCATTTCCAAGTTATGAAAAACTACATAAACTTTTCTTCCTTTATTGTACAAATATTTTTTTCTTGGGCATCTGGATGGCTCAGTCAGTTAAGCATTTGCCTTTGGCTCTCAGGTCATGATCCCAGAGTCCTGGGATCAAGTTCTGCATCGGGCTCCCTGTTCAGTGGGGAGTTGCTTCTCCCTCTCCCCCCTGCTCGTGTTCTCTCTCGCTATCTCTCTCTCAAATAAATAAATAAATAAAATCTTTTTAAAAAATGTTTTTTTCTTGAATTTCTTTTTTTTTTTTTTTAAAGATTTTTTATTTATTTATTTGACAGAGATAGAGACAGCCAGCGAGAGAGGGAACACAAGCAGGGGGAGTGGGAGAGGAAGAAGCAGGCTCATAGCGGAGGAGCCTGATGTGGAGCTAGATCCCATAACGCCAGGATCACGCCCTGAGCTGAGGGCAGACGCTCAACCGCTGTGCCACCCAGGCGCCCCTTGAATTTCTTTTACTAATCTGAATCTACTCTGTGTAACCACTCTCCCTCATTAACAACTAACTCTTTTGTTTATTTTTGGGTTTACTTCACACACAGGTGAAAAGTATGTCTGTTCTCCCGTAAGTCTAATAGTACTATACTCCTACCTATTTGGAAGTTTATAACAGGGTCCGGCAAAGTATGGCCGACATGCCAAATCCAGTCAGCTGTCTGCTTCCATGACCCAAGTGGTTTAGAGCACTTTCCCCTCTACGCTGTGTGATGGTCTTGGGAGGTCTTGGGAGGCCTCTAAGCCTCACTTTTCCTCAACTGTAAAGGAGAAATGAGGTNTGAGGTCCCTGGGGAGGAGGGATTTCTTCCTCAAGGCACTGGGAAAGATCTCCGGCAGGGGAGTGAGAGGATCAGACTGGTATTTTCAAGCGTGGCAAATAGATGAGACCGTCATGAGGCTACAAGCGTGCCAAATAGATGAGACCGTCATGAGGCTATCACTGCAACAAGGCCACTCAGCCCAATTTTTTATGGATTGTCTTGGCTGCTTTTGTGTTACAACAGCTGACTGGGGTAGATGTGACAGCAATCCCATGGCTTTTAAAGCCTGAAATGCTCACCATTTGGTCCATAACAGAAAAAGGTTGCCGACCTCTGGTTTAAAACATGACCAAAAATGCCAATTAAACTTTCTGTGGGATTGATACATCAGTGAATGTATTACATCTTTCCATCTAGTCACCTACGCATTTTCCCACCCAATACGCATTTATTCTGAGCACCTATTTTGTGCCAGAAACTATGCTTGGAACCAGGATATAGAGATCAAACACAGAGTCACTGTCCTGCATATGGTCAGGACTGGGGAAGGTGGAAGACATGACACCGTGTGACAGAGGTAATTGAGTGCTTCCAATCCGTGAATCCGTGCCAAACGCTTTGCATACATTCTCTCACTGGATTACCCTAACAACCCTATCCACCAAGGAATATTGTAATTTCTCCTTTACAGTTGAGGAAAAGTGAGGCTTAGAGGCCTCCCAAGACCATCACGCAGCGTAGGAGGGAAAGTGCTCTAAACCACTGTGTCTACGGCCCTGAGGCAATCAATCCACCAGGAAGGCCCCCAACCCAGGCTGCCAGGGGTTAGGGGGCTGCAGGGAAGGCATCCTGGAGCAGGAGAGGGCTCAGGCGAGTGTGAAGAATACGGAGTTATTGCAGACAGATGCAGAGGACGGGCATTCCAGGAAGAGAAGGCTGTATGTGCCAAGGCAAAGAATGAGGAAAAGAACCACGTTCAAGCAGCCAGTGGAACAGAGAGGGAGTGGACGAAGGGACGGTTGAGACTGGTATTAAAACAAGTGTCTAGGACGGCATGCTGAGGTCCCTGGGGAGGAGGGATTTCTTCCTCAAGGCACTGGGAAAGATCTCCGGCAGGGGAGTGAGAGGATCAGACTGGTATTTTCAAGCGTGGCAAATAGATGAGACCGTCATGAGGCTACAAGCGTGGCAAATAGATGAGACTGTCATGAGGCTATCAGCAGACAGAGCAGTCGGGGAGAGGTTACATTTACACTTTATTCCGAGTGAGGGCCTGAGTTAGCGGGAGAGTATGGGGTGGGGGTGGAGGTGAGGGGGGGTGCGGGGAGAAAAGGGTCTGGTGTGTGGGTGTGCATAAGTGTTGGTATGTGTATTCGGACATGGGCATGTGGGATTAGGACTGGGGGAAAAGAGGGGGCTGGGGAAGATGAGTTGTTGTAAACAGAGCAAGTGTGAGGAGCTCATGGACTCCCAAACACATGACTGGTAGGCAGTGGTAAATACAGGTTTAAGTGAAGGTGGATGTTTTGGAGTCAGCCTCTTATCAAGGCTACTGAAGCCATGTAAGCAGAGGAGATCCATCCAGGAAGAATAATTAGAGGAGAGAAAAGGGGGCTCAGGGGACCCCGAGGAACAGCAACAACTTCTACGACATGGTCAGAACCACCCAGGAAGACTCATAGCAGCCGTACCAGGTGAGAAGGAAAAGCAGAAAAGGTAATCCCAAGCAAGGCAAAACCAAACTTAGTTGGAATGATTAGGCTTATCAGGATTTCACAATAAGTGTGCTATTTGGGCGGTGAGAAATATCTTTGTTCTGAAGGGCTTAGGACAATAGTACTTCCTTCAGAATTACACACATTCTCCTCCTGGTATCTTATCTGAGCCTCACGATAATCCTGTAAACAAGGCAAATACTATTCTCTCCATTTACTTTAGGATTTGACCTTTAAAATCCCAAAAGCTAATGAGAAGCTCCCGAGAAGTGTTTGGAGTCGTACCTTTGGAGCATTAAAGCCTGTGTCAGCATTTGCCGCATCTCCTTGGGCCCCACATCTTTTAAACTGCCAAGGAACTTGTGGGTGCCCAGGCAGATGGGGTTTATTTTCCCACTCTGTGTCTGGCAGGTCAGCTCTCCGTTGTACAACAGCAAAGGTCTATGAGAGAAGGGCACTTTGGTGCCTCCAGCCAAAACCACCTTGGATCCTAGATGTGAAAACAGACATCTTAATGTGAAAAGCGGATCCTCAGCACACAAATCAGAAAGGAATGCTTTAATGTCATTGTCACGGAAATTTATTTACCAACAAATGCACAAAAGAGTGATTGAGTACCTTGTATGGTATCCTTGTGAAAGACGTAAGTGTACACCTTATCGTCATCATAAGCGATAAACACGCCTTTATCCATCGGCCAGTTTTCCCAAAGAACTCCTTTAATGGCTGGTGAAAAGTCTGGAATCTCATAGGTAGCATCATTCACCTACAAAACAGGATTTACAGGTTTGTCCCAAGTCTGTACTGAAATTGTCATCGCTGGTCTTGGTAGGAGCCTGTTTGCTGCCTTGGCTGGCATAGCTTTCCCAACCAGATTCCTCTACCAGATCTGACTTGAAAAACAAAACAAAACCT
>NC_048228.1:78908151-78919734 GCF_002007445.2 Ailuropoda melanoleuca
TCCAGCTAGAGAAGAAACAAATTAATTCATACCATATTTGAAAATCAAATAAATTCCACTGGGTCTGTTTTATTTCCAAAACTTCTCTAGAATGCATTCCAATAAATATAAAACATACTGTTAGTGATATAAGCTATTAAAAAAAAATCAATGCACATATTCCAGGGACCTCGGCAGACAGGCTTATATATGTCCTGAATGTGAAGCTGAGAGATACCCGCCTCCTCCCTACCCCCATCTTGCTCTCAAAATAAGAATGAAATGTAAGATTCTTGCAAAGAACAATACTATAGAGCTGCGCTATCCAATATAGTAGCCACTATTCACAGCCACATGTGGCTGTGTGAACACTGAAATGTGTCTGGTCTGACTGAGATCTAAGTTTAAACTATCCACTAGATCTCAGGAAGCCAGTATGAAAAAGAGGGTAAAACAGCCCAGTCATTTTTTATATTGATTACATACTGAATAATATTGAGCTGAATACGTTAACATTAATTTCACCTGTTTCTTTTTATCTTCTTGTAGAAAAATGTGGCTAGCAGAAAATTTTAAATTATATGTGGTTCCAATTATATTTCTATTAGATAGTGCTACTTCTCAGGCATTGTGCTAATTATTTATATGCATCATTTAATTCTAACCTCATATTGTACAAGATAGGCATTCTTTTTTTAAGATTTATTTGAGAGAGAGAGAGAGTGCGTGAAAGAACGCGCGCCCACATGAGTGCGGGGAGGGGCAAAGGGAGAGGGAGAAGTGGGCTTCCGCAGGGAGCCTGATTGGGGCTTGATCCCAGGACCTGAGATCATGACCTGAGCTGAAGTCAGTAGCCTGACACAGGGCTCAATCCCAGGATCCCGAGATCATAACCTGAGCTGAAGGTAGACACTTAACCGACTGAGCCACCTAGGCGCCCCCAAGAAAGGCATTCTTATGCTCATTTTGCAGACGAAGCAGCTCAGGCACAAAGAAATGTGCCCAAAGCCACACAGCGAGTAAGCTGAAGAGCCAGGGCTTGGACCCAGCAGGCAGGCAGTCTGGCCCCCAGTCTATGCTTCTAACCACTGTGTCACACTGACCTGGTTTGTGCAGATGTGCACACCAGTGCCACTGGACTGGGGGCAGAATTTTTTTTAAAAAGGTAACCATTTCCGGAGTGTTTATCACATGGCAGGCACTGTACCACATGCTTCACACACATCGTCCCGTTTCCTGTTCACGTAACAAGCTACACGGTAGGCAGCACTGCACCCGTTTCATAAACGGTGAAACTGGGCCTCCGATCAAAGTGAGGCCTCTGGAGGAGGCCACCCTAGGCTCAGACCACAGATGCCATTTTCCGGCTGTGTGACCTTGGACAAATTACTTATCTTTTCTAACCTTAGTTTTTTCATGTACAAAATGGCCAATAACAGGAGTGTTTGCTGGGGGCGCCCGGCTGGCTCCGTCAGTAGGATGTGTAACTCTTGATCTCGGGGTTATCAGTCTGAGCCCCAGTCTGGGCCTAAAGTTTACTTAAAAAAATATATGAGTATTTATCTCTGGGCTGCTATAAGGATTAAGAGATACCTGATACATGTAAGGAGTACTCAGCACAAAAATATTAGTTGTTATTATTACTAATCTTAAATCCAGGTCTGTTTGTCTGTCTTCAGAGTCCGTGCATTTAACTACCACACCCACCGATTTACTAACTTCCTGTAATATATCACGTCATCCTTAATGGGCCTTTAGAGAGTGATGGGTATAAGGCTGTTGTATGAGGGCATTTGTAAGGAACAGGTCACCTCTCCCAATTCTACTGTATAATGTCAGTCACTTCCTTACCCTGCACACAGTGCGGAAAACTTGGTTGAGAAAATGTACATATGAAGGGAACCTGCAGTAAATGCAAGCACTTTAAAGAGGAACAGCAATCACAGTTACAAATTTTCTGTACAGAAATTCTGTGCAGATTTTTCCTACAGAAGATCTGAATAGTTACAGATTTTCACATATGTGCACCACAGAAACAATGTTTCTGTCAGATTCCCTGAAGAGGAGGAGCAGAGTAGGCCGCAGTGGGAACACGCTAGGACACGGTGAGTGACCAAATCCAACCAAGTGCCCGGCACTCTGGGCTGGAGTCCAGGGGCCTAGGCGCCCCCTCCTCTGTGCCCTGCGTGGTGGGGAAGGCTCCGCACCACAAGCCTGCCTTCCCCTTCCCTGCCGAGCTTGCCCTACTTGTACAAGGACTGTCTGGTGTTACTTACAAGAGGAACTCACTCCTGTGGGCGCCATACTCCCCATGGATATCGTGCCCAACCCCCTAAGATTCCAACCTAGCAGGGAGATCTGACTTTGGTTAAAAGCAAACAGCTGCCCGCAGGTTGGGTTAGGGAGAGCCTGTGCTCTCACACAGTCTCTTGTGTGGATTTTGTTTCACCAGGACTTTTTTCTTCTTATCACTGTAGGTTAGAGTTGGAAATAGGAGTGGAACGGGCAGCAGCAAGTGAGATAATTCTGGAACTTGAGGGGTTTAAGGGCGGTAAAGCAATAAAGAGGCAGGGCTTTAGATAACACCTGCTAAATAGCTACCACATGCCTGATCATGTGTTTGGAAGAATCAACTCACTGACACCTCACAGCAAGTCCGTGAGGAAGGTCATGTAGCCTCTGTAACAGAGATTGTCAAGGAAAGGAGAGTTGTAAAAGGTGAAAGACAAATGCATCAGCTCGTTCACACTGCTCTAAGTCTTCACCCTTTCTCTAGCAGTCAGACCCCCATTCTGACTTAAGTCCTGTCACATCCCTGATTCCCTGCCTCCCTTCTAGGTATTTGCATCTGTGGTAAGCCCACGTGGGGATGTCGGGCGGCTTGGACAGGGACCCTGTTACAGAAAGGGCATCTGTACAAGAGGGATGTCCTAAGCAAGTAGAAAGAACTCAGGGTTATCTTCCCATTTAGGTCATTTTCCCTCATTTGTTCTGTGACTGGGAGAGGAATAGATAGAATAAGAATTGGCACATTGGGAATTTTGCTTAAATAATCCAGGTACTCCTGTGGAAACCTGTTGTATTTATCAAAGATAACAAAGATTTATCAAAGATAAAAAGAGAAAAAAAATTAAAGGAAGAGAAATAGAGACAGACAGGAACAAAGGAAAGGAAGAGAGAAAAGGAAGGAAGGAAGGAAGGATGGATAGAAGGGAGGAAGGAAGTCCAGTATCTAGTGAAGTGGACAGTGAGGGGAAGTGGTCTTCCCTGAGTGGCAAAGCACAGACACCAGGGGAACAGTTATTAAGATGTGTCTGAGATGGGCACTTGGGTGGCTCAGTCTTAAGCGTCTGCCTTCATCTCAGGTCACGATCTCACGGTCCTGGGACCAAGCCCCATGTTGGGCTCCCCGCTCAGTGGGGAGTCTGCCTCTCCCTCTGTCCCTCCCACCCTGCTCATGCTCAAGGTCTCTCTCTCTCAAATAAAAAAATCTTAAAAAAAAAAAAAAAAGATGCATCCGAGAGCAGCTGTAGGCTACGTGAACTGTGACCAAGAACATACTAAATCATTAACTGGATATCAAAAGTAAGTAAATGAAAAATCCAAGTATAGTAAATGATATAAAAACCCATCTCCTTTTTCTAATTTGTTTTCACAAAAGTAAGGAATGTATAAAGATAAGAGTAACTGATTCTAAAAAGGGTCCATCTGTTTTTAATTATCTTATACAAAAATACCTTTTCTTTCTGTTTAGGATCATTAGGGGAAGAGGAAAATCAAGTGAGGTGGGCAGAAAGGAGTCCCTGCCCTCTGAAGCTTATTGCATACCTGGAGAGAAAAGTCATGTACATCAAGATATACTGTAATATTGTGCAGTAAATAAGGTTAAAGTGGTACAGAATATAACTATTTTTCCATTTAAAAAATCTTTTTGGGACTGACACTATGAAAAACTGCAGAATAATGGAAAAAGTTTTAATGTAAATAGTTGTAAAAATGGATCACAAACATGATTTAACAAAGTACTCTAATCCTTGAACTAATTAAGAAAAAATGATTTTATATATAATATATATTAAAAACAACTTTCCTTTGCATATTACATTTTTAAAAAATTAATGCTTAAGAAATTTTCCAGACTTACCGGACAGTAGACAAATCCATCACTTTTTTCGTCAATGAAAACTAATCTGGTTCCATTTGGGTCAGGAAAAATCTTTTTCACACCAACAGGATGTCGATAATCATTAACAAACTGCCAGTCTTCGATGTAGAAATACTGAATAACACCAGTCTAAAAAAAAAAAAAATCCAGTAATAGGAATATAAAGGTTGTCAAGAAAATACTTTAAGCACCTAACACACTTCCAATTTTAAGAGAAAATGTACCATATTTTTCATGCAGGATGAATCTAAAACTAATATTTACAACATGTAAAGGTATAGATCCAAGAAAGTGAGATTGTACATGTGATTCAAGAGTCAATTAGTTCTAATGTTCTTAGTAATATTAAAGCATAATTGATTTTCAGATTTTCCACTTACAGGAAATATCCTTACTGTTTAAGAATAACTTTCAAATCACGTTATTTTTAAATATGTTTGCTGTTACTTAAGACAAATCAGAAAATTAAAACCACCTCACGCAATCAATTGTATTTCTATTTATTAGCAATGAACTATAGATACTAAAATTTAGAAATACATTATCATTTACAATCATTCCAAAAAAAGAAATATTTAGGTATAAATTTAACAAAACTTGCACAGGATTTGAGTGCTGAGAACTATACAACACTGATCAAAGAATCAAAGATCTAAATAAATGGGGGGGGTAATACTGTGTGCATGGATTGGAAGACTCACTGCAATAAACATGCTCATTTCCCCCAACTGATACACAGGTTTAATATAATTTCAATACAAATCTCAAGATTTTTTGTAGATATAAACAAGATTATTCTAAAATTTATATGAAATGGCAAAGGAACTAGAATAGCTAAAGCAATTTTGAATAAAAAAAGAATAAGGTGGGAAACTTAGTCTACTCAACTTCAAGACTTTTTTTTTGTATAGCTATAGTAATCAAGACTGTGTCATATCAATAAAGGGACAGACACCTAGATCATGGAACGGAATAAAGAAGCCCAGGACAGACCCACCCAGATATCCTTTACTGATCCTTTCCCTTTTTTTAAAGATGCCTGCACTTTTATTTTAAATAATAGCACACTAAGGTATAACTCACATACCATGCAATTCACCCACTTGAAATGTACAACTCCATGGTTGTTAGTATATTCACAGAGTTGTATAATACTTGATCACAATTCATTTAAAAACATTTCATCACATCACAAGGAACCCCATTTAATAGTCTTTCCTCAATTCCCCCAACCTCATTCCACTCCCCCTCCACAGTCTTAGGCAACCACTAATCTACCTTCTATCTATAGATTTGCCTATTCTGAACATTTCCTATACATGGTAGCATACAAAATGTGGTCTTCCGTGATTGCTTCCTGTTACTTCACATGATGTTTTCAAGGTTCATCTAGATCGCAGTATGTATCAATATTTTATTCCTTTTTGCTGTCAAAGAATATTCAATTGTATGGATAGGCCATATATTGTTCACTTATCAGTTGACAGACATTTGGGTTGTTTCCATCTTTTGATTACTACAAATAATATAGCTATGAACACTGGTGTACAAGTTTTTTTGTGGACATATATCTTCATTTCTCTTGGGTATAACCTAGGAATGAAATTCCTGGGTCATATGGTAGCTATTTATTTATCTATTTATGTATAGATTTACTTATTTATTATTTTAGAGAGCAGGGAGGGGCAGAGGGAGAGAATCTCAAGCAGACTCCCGCTGAGCACAGAGCCCAATCCGGGGCTAGATAACATGACCCTGAGATCATGACCTGAGCCGAAATCAAGAGTCAGATACCTAACACACTGAGCCGCCCAGGCGCCCTATGTCTAATCTTTTATAGAATTACGAGAGTGTTTTGCCAGGCAGCTGCACCATTTGCGCATTCCCACCAGCAGTGTGTAAGAGTTCTGATTCCTCTCCATCAACACTTGCTATTACCTGACTTTTTGATTATAGCCATCATAGTGGATGTGAGGTCATAACTTCACATTTACTTCCGGGAATCTATTACAGAGAAGTGAAAACTTGTTCACACAAGTTTTGTGCAACCATCAAAAACCTGTGTACGAGGCTTTATAGAAGCTTCACTGGCAACAGTGGAAAACTGGAACCAATTCAGATGCCCTTCAACTGGCGAGTGCTTAAACAAATTGGTACGTCCATACCACAGAGTACTACTCAGCAATAAAAATGAACAAATTATTGATGCACACAATGACTCAAATCAATCTCCAGGGAGAAGTATGCTGAGTGAAAAAAGACCAATTCCCAAAGGTTACATGGTGTAGGGCTCTACCTATGTAACACTATAAATGCCAAATCACAGAAATGGAGACCAGATTGCAGTTGACCTTTGAAAAACACAGGGACAGATGAAAATGCATGTATAACTCTGACTCCCCCCAAACTAAATTACTAATACCCTACTATTGACTGGAAACTTCACCGATAACATGAACAGTTGATTAACACATACTTTGTGTGTTAAATGTATTATATACTGTATTCTTCCAATAAAGCTAGACAAAATATTACAAGAACCATAAGAGAAAATACATTTACAGTCCTGTATTTATCAAAAAAATTCCACGTAAGTAGACAGGTACTGTATTTTTGAAAAAAATCCACATGTGAGTAGACTCATTCAGTTCAAACCCCTGTTGCGACCATTGTTGTAACTATAACTTTGTTACCAGGGATTAAGGTTGGGGTGAGGGCAGGAGGCAAGTGGGTGTGTCTATAAAAAACAACATGAAGGCATCCTTGTGGTGACAGAATTATTCTGTATCTTGACTATCAATGTTAATATCCTGTGGTTATGATATGTAATATAATGTTACCATTAGGGGAAACTAGGAAAAGAGCATATTGGATCTCTCTGTTTTGCTTTTTATGTGGGATCACTTTGTACTGTTTCTTACAACCACCTGTGAATCTACAATTATCTCAAAATAAAAAAGTTTAGGACACCTGGGGGGTCAGTCGGTTAAGCGTCTGCCTTTGGCTCAGGTCACAGTCCCAGGGTTCTGGGATCGAGTACCGCCATTGGGGGGGGGGGGTCCTTGCTCAGCAGGGAGCCTGCTTCTCTCTCTGCCTGCCGTTCCCCCTGCTTGTACACTCACTGACAAATAGATAAATAAAATCTTTAAAAAAAGTTCTATTAAAATAAAAACACACATAAAAAAGATTTCATTTATTTATTTGAGAGACAGAGTGAGTGAGCGGGTAAGAGAGAGAGAACGAGTGGGGGGCGAGAGGAAGAGAGAGAAGCAGACTCCTCACTGAGCAGGGAGCCTGACATGGGCTCGATCCCAGGACCCTGAGATCAGGACCTGAACCAAAGGCAGATGCTCAACTAACTGAGCCACCCAGGCACCCACAACTTGGACTTCTATTCAGGACAAGACAGAATAACAGCCTGGATTAACTTTCCTACCCCAACCAACCAAAAATGATAGACAAAATCATGAAAAAACAGTTTTCAAGAAACTGGAATGAGGCAACAGAGAACAATGATTTCTGCCTGAGATTTTGGAAATAAACCAGGTAAGCCCTGTGATTCCTCCAGCTCTTGCTTTGAGAGTTTTCAAGGCATGGCAAAGGGAGGAGGATGCAGGCAGAGCATGGCTCTCCAAGTTGAGGAGGTGGAGCTGAAAGTCTGGGGAGAACAGGTGGTTGGAGTTTGCAGGGAAGAATACAAGAGAGAGAGAAGCCTGGAGAGCTGCACCAGGACCACTGTGAGTCCTTAGCGGGTACTGGCCACTGCATGCATGTGAGAAAACCACAAGGCCAGGGAAAGAACCATCCAAAGGGATTGGAGGGAATAGGAATGGGAATAGTACTTATTCCCAATAGTCAGACTGGAAAAAATCATAGTTCACAGGGCACTGGGTAGAGAACTCACAAAGACCAGAAGTGGGAATAATCAGCCATAGACTGAGCAGTGTTTCACATCTGCCTAAGAAATCATAAAGCCAGGCTCAAAAGGGTCAAACTGTTTCTAAGTCAATTAACCGCATCCCAGAGCAAAGCTCAAGAATATTTTTAGTAGGAGTACCTGGGTGGCTCAGTCAGCTAGGCATCCGACTCTTGATTTCAGCTCAGGTCATGATCTCATAGGTCCTGAGATCAAGCCCTGTGTTGGGCTCTGTGCTCAACGGGCAGTCTGCTGGAGATTCCCTCCCTCTCCCTCTCCCCATGTTTGGGTGTAAAAAAAGAATATTTTTAGGAATACAAAAATATCTAGCATTCCAAAAGGTAAAATTATCAGGTATGCAAAAAAGCAGAAAACCTGAACCATAGCTGAATGTGGTTCAATATAGTTGTGTATTTTTTATTCTTTGATTTTATCGTATTTGTTGACTTATTAGCTACAACTCTTTCTAGTGGTTGTTTTAGGTTTTGTAGTACACATGCAACCTGATAACGGGCAACTATAAAAAATCTACAGCTAAAATCATACTTAATGGTCAAGAACAAGATAAAGATAGCCACTCTCACCATTCCTATTCAACAATGTATTAGAATAAAAGGCATCCATGGGGCACTTGGGTGGCTCATTTGGTTAAGCATCTGACTTTGGCTCAGGTCATGATCTCTGGGTCCTAGGATCAAGCCCTCCATCAGGCTCCCCACTCAGACGGAAGTCTATTTCTCCCTCTCCCTCTGCCCATCCCCCTGCTCATGTTCTCTCAAATAAAATCTTTAAAAAAAAAAAAAAGGAATAAAAGGCATCCAGATTGGAAAGCAAGAAGTAAAACTATCTTTATTCAAAGATGACATGATCATCTATATAGAAAATCCAATGGAATCTACAAAAAACTAATGTAACTACTAAGTGAATTTAGCTAGGCTGCAGTATACAGGATTAATACACAAAAATCAGTTGCATTTCTGTAGGCTACAAATGAATAATCAGGTTAAAATTTAAAAAGTAATACTATGCATTAAAAATATGAAAAATGCTAAAATACAAAAAATATGAAGTACTTAGGTATAAATCTGACAAAAGGGGTGCTGGTATACCGAAAACTCGAAAACACTAAGAGAAATTAAAACCTGGGGGCGCCTGGGTGGCTCAGTTGGTTTAGCATCTGCCTTCAGCTCAGGTTAGGGTCCTAGGATTGAGCCCTGCATCCTGCTCAGCAGGGAGCCTGCTTCTTCCTCCTCTCCCCATTTGTGCTCTTTCTTACTATCTCTGTCTGTCTCTCTCAAACAAATAAATAAAATCTTTAACAAAAAAAAAAACCTATGGGGCGCCTGGGTGGCTCAGCGGTTAAAGCGTCTGCCTTCGGCTCAGGGCGTGATCCCGGCGTTATGGGATCGAGCCCCACGTCAGGCTCCTCTGCTATGAGCCTGCTTCTTTCTCTCCCACTCCCCCTGTTTGTGTTCCCTCTCTCGCTGGCTGTCTCTATCTCTGTCGAATAAATAAAAAATCTTTAAAAAAATTATTTAAAAAAAAAAAAAAAAAAAAAACCTAAATAAATGGAGATATATACCTTGTTCATTGGTGAGTAGATTTTGTTCAGATGGCAACTGATCTCTAAGTTCAACATGATCCCATTAAAATTCCTAGGAGGCTTTTGTAAAAACCGACAAGCTTATCATAAATTCAAATGGGAATGCAAACTATTGAGAATAGCTGAAACAACTTTGAAAAAGAAACTCAAAGTTGGAGGGCTAACACTGCCTGATTTCATGACTTATTATAAAGCTACAGTAATTAAAACAGCGTGATACTGTTATAAACACAGACACACAGATCAATGGAATGAATAATTCCAGAAAAAGACTCACACTTTTACGGACAATTTGATTTTAACAAAAGTACAAAGGCTTTTCAACAAATGGTGCTGGAACAACTGGAATATCTTTAAACAAAAAAAAAGAACTTTGATCTATACCTCACGGCATAAACAAAATGGATCGTGGACCTAAGTACAAAACATAAAACTACACAGCTTATAGAAGAAAACACAGGAGAAAAACTTTGTGACCTTGGGTTAGGCAAAGATACTTAGGTATGACACGAAAAGCACAATCTGTAACAAATAAATTGGTAAGTTGGACTTCATCAAAATAAAAACATTTCTTCTTTATGAAAGACACTATTAAGATAATGAAAAGACAACTAATGCACTGGGAGAAAATGCTTGCAAAGCATGTATCTGACAAATTATGGACCTGAGTCCAGAATATATAAAGAACTCTCAAAAATCAATAAGAAAACAACCCAATTAAGAAATGGTCTAAGAAATCTGAACAGACACTTCTCCAAAGATATACAGAAATCAAACAAGCATATGAAAAGATGCTGGTGGGGGGGAAGGAGAGAAGAAGAAGAAAAAAAAAGATGCTCTACAGAAGTCTGTTAGGGAAAAGCAAACTAAAATCATAATGAGATTTCACTACACACTTAAGTGTGACTAAAATTAAAAAGATGGACCATATCAACTGTTAGAGAGGATGTGGAGGAATTGGAATGCTCACACACTGCTGATGGGAATATAAAATGGTACAGCCAATTTAGAGAACAGTTTGTCAGTTTCTTGAAAACTTAAACATACACGTGCCGTATGATGTAGCCATCCTACTTCTCAGTATCTACCTAAGAGAAAAGAAAGCATATGTCCACGCAAAGACTTGAACATGAGTGTTTATAGCAGTTTTATTTGTAAACATCCCATACTGGAAATAATCCAGGCTGGAAACAGCCCCAATATCCATACTTAGGTTCATGGGTAAGCAAATTACCCCAGCAAGAAAAAGGAATCAACAATTGATACACACAAGAAGAATGAATCTCAAAATAATGATACTGAATAAAAGAAGGCAGACAGAAAGAAGTGCATACTGTATGACTCCATTTACATAAAACTCTAGAAAACAGAAACACGTTTATAGTGACATCAGGGGGGTAGGACAGGAAGGAGGAATCATAAAGAGGCATGAGAAAACTTTTGGCAATGATGAATATGTTTACTATTTTGATTGAGTTGATATTATTTCACAGGTATATACATGTCAAAACTTATCGAACTGTGGACTTTAAATAGTAGTTCATTGTGTATCAATCATACCTCACTAAAACTTTAAAAAACATATTTTCAGAATCACTCAAGAAAGAGATTGAGATAAATGCTAACTATGGACAGACCATTAGACCCCGAGTTCTTATTTTCAAAATGCCACATGGAATAGTGGAAAGAGTGGATTTTACACCAGGAGCTACTGTTCAAGTTCCACATCTGTTACAAACTTACTAACCTCTTAATCTTCAGTGTTCTTCAGTCTCTAAAACTTCCCTGCTTGTTTTAAAAAACGAATGAGATAAGATAGGTGAGATCAGGGCTTTATAAACTGTTCTGTCTCCGAATTCCCTAATGAATATGGACGCCAAAATCCTCAACAAGATCCTTGCTAATAGAATCCAACAGTAC
>NC_048228.1:78919834-79074835 GCF_002007445.2 Ailuropoda melanoleuca
TGAGGGACTTCAGAGGGGAGGGCGGTGGGGGAATGGGTAGTAAGCAGGGCACGTATTGCATGGTGCACTGGGTGTTATACGCAACCAATGGAGCATCGAACTTTACATTGGAATCCAGGGATATACTGTATGGTGACTAACATAATATAATAAAAAATCATTTAAAAAAAAATAAATAAACTGTCCTGTCTCATACAAATGTGTTATATTTGCTATTATTTACCATATCCCTTACCGCTTTACCTGATACATGAGACCTACCCTACTGGTATATATTAACAAATAGATGATTATTTTAGGTTGAAATTAAATTTCAAATCTCTCTTATGGCAATAAGCATGTTTTAAGACTTTTTTTTTTTTTTTAGAAAACAGTTTAATGTGAGAAAATGAAACTTTTGAAACAGTGAATAATTGTTTTTCTAATGTGGAAAACAGTGCCCTTTCTACCTTTACTAAATTTTTTAGAGATTGAACAGACAACAGGTATGATATGCTTTGAAAAATCTTTGAAAACTTTTTACAAATGTTAAGATGCTATTACTATTATTATGTTTTATGTCCATCTGGCTAGTGTCATATTTAGAGGTATAGGGTACTGGTGGTCCAAAAGACCAAAAGATTGAGGCGCCTGGGTGGCTCAGTCTGTTAAGCGTCTGACTCTTGATTTCGGCTCAGGTCATGGTCTCAGGGTCATGAGATTGAGCCCCACATCAGGCTCCACACTGAGCATGGAGCCTGCTTAAGATTCTCTCTCTTCCCTGCCCCTCTCCCCCCACAGCTCATGCTCTCTCTCTCTAAAAAACAAAACAAAACAAAACAACAACCAAAAGATTGAAGTGGGATTCTCGATATTCAATTAATTTGACTATTTATTAAATGCCTACTTAATGTAGGCACTGGAGATCTAAAGTTGGATAACATACCTTATGTTCATCACCAAATTAAATCCTTAAAGCATCTAGATAAGGAAAACGAGGCTTGGAATGCGTTAAGTAGCACCCAGCAATTAAGAGAACTGGCATTTGAGCCCAGATTTTCCAGACTCGAAAGTCTGCTCTTTTTACTCTGCCAACAAAATTGCTTATATAATCACAAAAGCACTTGCTACTAGCAAATCATGTGACTTATGTGCTGTATATAAGTGTATATATAATGTAATGTATATATGCTACATACATACCTCTATATATATGTATATATTGTGTATATATTTTATATATATATACGCATAGATAATACAAAGTAAAAATTAGAAATTCCCCTATGTTCTATACCAAAGAAGCGAATACGCACATCTGTACCATAGATGAGGAAATCCCCAGTTAAGGCATGGCATAAAATACGGCACTTATCATCCACTGCTGGGAAAAGCCGAGTCTCACGTTCTTCTTGAGCATCCAAGATTTCACTTTCTATCTAAAACATAAAGAATAACAGTAGCTCACAGATTTGAGTAAAGCTGGTCTGCACCATCTAGGAAGATAGGGGAGCGTTGTCTTCTTAAGTTGGATGAAACATTCAGACTCATCAGACTACCCGTCTATTGAGAAAGACATCAGACAGGAACCACAGCTTGCCTGCAGGGCAGCATCAAACATCCCACGTTAGTGGGAACAATCTTTGTAGCAGGCTCTGCAGGGGTCTGGTAGCTTTTCTCTTTGGTTTCCCAGAAGCGAAGGGCCAAGAAATACATGTAAGCGATGCCCCCTTGTTTAGAAGACCCACATTTTAGGAGCCAATATCTTTTGTACAATTTAATAGGTATAGTTTCAAGGATCCCCACAAGTGACGTGCCCAAATACGTAAGTCAATTCATGGCAGGAAGCCCAGATATAGAATGTTCCCATCAGTTTTTAATGTCCCACTAGGTGCAGTTTACCAACAGGGTCATTTTTACCATGGCACTATTGTGAGTAGCACAGTTGACACTCTGTTGGGTTTCTTAGGAACAGACCAAGTTAACTGAGCATCTCATGCAGAAGGGTAAAGAATTTTGTTAGTCCTTTATCCACACCTGGCTTTCCAGTTAGTCTGTGTGCAGCTGCTTCCTGAACAGAGTTCTTGGTATTATGACATTAGGCTGTTTATCATCATCACTCATCTGAGTCATCACGAGGCCCACGGGCTCCAGGACGTCAACGTTATACTTACCAAATGCAACTGGACTTTGCCTTCAAAAAGCGCAGCAGCATAGTCAGAATGAAGGCAAACGCTGGCAACTGTCCCCAGATATTCCACATCTTTCAATTTCTTAACAGCTGTAGCAATAAAAAAAACACATACACATTAAAATGTAAATAAAATTACATTAAAATTGGCAACTAATTTTTAAGATGGGTGTCTTTTTAAGGATATTCTGAATCTACAATTTTTATTTTAGGCATTCTAAAGAAAATCCGTAGCTGTCATACAAATTTGCCTTCAGGAATTCCCTAATGATTCACATGAAACAAAGGAACGGAAAATAAAATTACATGTGAAACCACCAGAAATTTCACTTTAGTGACAATAAGCTTAACGGTGTAGTCTGAGGCTAAATCTCCGGCTGGCTCTACTCCTGAGGGATGTCTGACCTCTGGTGGGGAGGAGAAGAAAAAGCCAGGCTCCCTTCAGATGCTAATGGTCATAATGTAAAGAAAAGGAGGGGGGAGGGACCCAACTACCTGACCTAAGGACTGCCTAAGAAAGTCACTGTGCAAAGATGGATCACAACATTTTATTTCAGTTAGTTTTCCTCACTACCCTTGACCTCTTACGTGTAGGCGAATCCTCATTTTCCGGACGAAGTCTTCTTAACCAAGGCTCGGAGGGGTAAAGAATTTGTCTGCAGCCACCCGGCTCCAAGAGGCAGCAGGCGAATTTAAACTCAGGGCCTAATTCTAAAGGTCAGACTTTTCCCACTATACCACGCTGTGCTCACTATAAAGGTAAAGAATAAAATCTTTCCAAAAATTATGCAAAATTTTTAGAGGATTCACAAAACTGTTTAAGCTTCTTAAGAAAGAGCTGAAGGAAGAGTGTGAAAGACCTGGTCTTCAAAGAAAGTTTCAATGCTTCCCAAATAATAACAGAAATTATATGCTAGATAAGAAGATGACAACTGCACTGAGACTTGCCATTCTCTCCAAGGACATAAAACCAAGCGCGATTATTCATCCCCACGGCCAGATGATAAAGCCCGACTGCTACGAAGTTGGGCTCCACGTCCACAGAAACTGTGATTGGCAGCTCCTGTAATATAGGAAAGGAACACTAGCAAGTCAACTGCTACAGCTGCTTTGATTTTACTAATAAATAAAATCAAAATAACACTATTTTCCTACTCCTTCAACAGGATTGGCTACAGTGACTTCGAGGAGGGAGGTGAGGTATGCAATCCTTGTGCTGCAGGCATCCCCGAGTATGGGCAGCTTGGTCAAGAAAACATGCAGCGAGCCCCTTTGGGTAGACAGTGCCAGCAACTGGCCATCATCTGTCCAGGACAAGGTGCCCAACCCTGAAATAATTGACAGAATAAAGGATCAATCAAAAACAAGTAATAAGGTTGCAGGCAAACAAGCAAATATTTTCATATAAGCTGCAGACACATAAAAATCTTCAAGTGTTGTCTTTAATAGTTTAGTCTACACAGAGTAAAAACTCACCATGGACAGGCATGTGAACATGAGCATTGATTCATTCAGTAGTGGCTTAAAGGGAAAGTGTGTAAGAATTTAGGTTTTATAAATGAAATTGAGATTAAATTCACTACAAATCTTTAGATCAAAGTGGACTTACAGCCTTCTATAATTACTAAAATAAGTAAGTTATTTTAGGGAACTCTCATGAAGGGCGTTAATTTTATTCCTCCTATAATGAATGCAAATCAAATAATAATAAAGACATCACTCTGTAATTGCAGTGATAAAATGTCACTCTGCTTCAGAAAAATCAGTACCTTTATTTTCATCATCCAGGTTGATTATAGCATACATGTCTTTTAATTCTGCCAAGTCATGAATTTTAATGCTGAAAAATGAAAAAAATATGTATATTGTAAACATAAGTGTTAATTAAAATTGTTTCGTTCACAAAAAATTGGAAGCTACAAAACAGGTCGGTGTTCTCCAAAAAGGGATGCATAGAATAATCTATTGGGTCAAGGTAAGAAAATACCAGAATTTCTGTACTTATACTTTATCTTAAACAATATCCGTTTGGGGCATGGTAGTTGTGCCTGGCTTAATGTTCTGATCTATAGTTTCAGGAACATGATCTGGATGTACCAGCTGGAACATTCACCCACTGAAGGACATCTGGATTATTTCTAGTTTTGTACTATTACAAATAAAGCCACTGTAAACATCCATACTCAGGTTTTTCTGTGAATGTAAGTCTTCATGTCTCTGGGGAAAATGGCCAGGAGTGAAACTGCTAGGTCGTATGGTAATTGCATGTTCAGTTTGTTTGTTTGTTTAAGAAACTGCCAAACTGTTTTCCAAAGTAGCTGTTACCATTTTACATTCCTACCAGCAATGCATGAGTGATCTAGGTTCTCTTCATCCTTCTCAGCATTTGATGCTATCACTATTTTTAATATACTAATACTGTGTGTTTCTCCATTTATTTGGGTCTTCTTTGACTTCTTTCAGCAGCATTTTGGTATTTTTAGCACAAAGACCCTGTACGTGTTTTGTTACGTGTATATCTAAGTATTTCATTTTCTTTGGAGTGATTAAAAAAGGCGTATTTTTAATTTGGTTTCCACATGTTTGTTGTTAGTATATAGAACTGTGATTGATTTTTTGTGTGTTGATCTTGCGTCCTGAGACCCTGCTGCACTCACTTACTAGTTTTAATTCTAGGTGTTTCCTGTTTGTAGATTCCTTGAGATTTTCTATATAAGCAATCATGTCATCTGCAAATAGAGATGGTTTTACTTTTCTCTTCCCAATCTGGATGTGTCTTATTTTTCTTGTCTTACTGCAGTGGCTAGAACTTCTGATGTTAGGCTGCATTACAGTAGTGAGAGTAGGTATCCTTATCTTGTTACCAATCTTAGAGGGCAAGCACTCAGTCTTTCACCATGAACTATGATGTTAGCTATAGGTTTTTTGTAGATATTTTTTATCAAGTTGAGGTAATTCCCCTCCATCCCTAACTTACTGAGATTTTTTATCATGAATGGATGTTGGATTTTATGAAATATTTTGTGCATGTCAACTGATATGATCAAACAGTTCTTCAGCTGTTGATATAGTAACTTTGTTGATTTTTTAATGCAAATAAGCCTTATATACTTGGAATAAATCCCACTTGGTCATGAGATATAATTCTTTTCATATATTGGGGAATTCAGTTTGCTAAGTTTTGTTGAGGATTTTGTGTCCAAATTCATGAGAGAGATTGGTCTCTAGTTTTTTTGTTTGTTCTTGTTGTTTTTTGCTTGCTTTTGTTTTTTTTTATTCTTTGATTTTGGTAAAACGGTAATACTAGCCTTATAAAATAAGTTGAGAAGTATTCCCTCCACTTTTATTTTCTGAAGAGATTTTGTAAAATTGGTGTGAATTCTTTTTTTAAATGTTTGGCAGAATTCTCCATAGAAACCATCTGAGCCTGGAGATTTTTCAAAGCTTTAAAATTATTTTTCAATTTCTATAAGAATTACAGGGCTAATTCAGATTATCTGTTTCATCTGGGTTGAGTTTTGGTAGTCAGTGGTTTTTGAAGAATTTTTCCAATCTTCCAAGTTGTCAAACTTCTGAGTTACCTGTAGTATTCCTTTATAATTCTAAAGTTGTAGTATTCCTTTATTACCCTTTTAATAGCTTCCAGATCTGTAGTAATATTCCTGTTCCATTCCTGATATTGGCAATTCATTTCTTTTTAATTTGTCATTCTTGCTAGAGGTTTATCAATTTTTTTAAATTCCAGATTTTTTTCCTATTCTATTTTCATTGTCATCAGCTTCTGCTCCTTATGATTTTATTCCTTCTGCTTTACTCTTACTTTGCTTTTTTTTCCTAGTTTCTTGAGGTAGGAACTTTGATTACTGAGATTTTTTCCTTTGTATATATAAGCATTTAATACTATAAGTCTTCTCCTCAGCATCGCTTTAGCTGTATCTCATATTTTGATATGTTGCATTTTCATTTTTATTTAGTTGTATGAGGTTTTTTTTTTGTCTTTTAAACTGCTTTGTTAACTTCACAATATATAATGAGCATCTTGCCATGCAATAGGGTAAAACTCCCCTGCTGACAGAATCTTACAGATTGAGGCAAAATACAACATTCAATTAGAAGCTGGTCATAGGAGACCCACAAGAGACATGTAACACCAAAAGGTTTACAACAAAGGTACACTGAGAACTCTAAGTTTAGGAAGCAGGTGTGTCTTCCTTATTAACTTCAGGGAAAACATCAGGGATTCAAGGCATCAGGCAAAACTCCTCATGATGGTCATGGTGAGGTTGGTCAATGCTAACTGCCCCCAGACTATGACAGAATTGCTTTGCCTTCAGCTGTCTCACCTCCCCAGCCCCCTAATCCTTTCCATATTCTCTTCTCTCATCCTTGCCTATGGTTCTCCAAGCCTCTGAATCATGACCCATCTATACTGCGGGATGGGCTGCCTAACAAGGAGCCACCTATGAATTAACTCTAGGCACACAACAGTCACCAGCTTCCAAAGGAAGGGCCAAGGGCTCTCCTTTACTAGCAACGTACTTCTCAACCTTTTTTTCATTTTCCTGGTTGGCATTGTCCATGTTGAGACTTTTTACTGCTTGTTCCTCTTTGGACACCACTGATCCTGGTTCCATCCTTGCAGTCTCCTGCTCTTCTCGATTCTCACTGTCAGTGAGCCGAGGTGACACTTACACCTGCACACACTTAGACCTTCTACCCTTTGGAGTAGCTCCTGCACATAAGCCCTCAGGGCAACTGGAGCAAGAAGGGAATGAACCAAGGCCAGGTCTGATGCTAGAGCGAGGTGTGCGAGTCGGCATTGGCAGGTCACGATTTAGTTCTATGTATTTTTAAATTTGCTTTGAGATATACTCATGAATTATTTGGAAGTAGGTTAATTTCCAAGTGTTCATTGAATTTCCTGTTGTTTTTCCGTTACTCATTTTAAGTGTGATTACATTATGGCCAAGGAACATATTTTGCATGACTTCAATTTAAATTTGTTGAGGTTTCATGGGCCACGATATGGACTATCTTGGTGCACATTCTATGGCTGCATAGAAAAAACATGTATTCTGTTGTTGGGTGGAATGTTCTATAGATGTCTGTTAGGTCTAGTTGGTTGACAGTGCTGTCCAAGTCTGCTGAGAGTTTAGCAAAGCTACTCCATGGTACTGCTGCCTCAGCATCCATTCTGTTTGGCCAAGTGGCCTGTGGTGACCTTACACTAGTCCCTCCTGCGAGTGCATGACCTAGAGAGTCACAAGCAAATGTAAGATCCTGATGTGACTTCCCCAAAAGCCTTGTGATCAACAGTCTCCCCTGCCTCCCAGCACCTACCTGCCTTATGTGCCCCTAGAATAAGATCTCTGGGGCTTGCCAAAACTCTACTCTTTTGGTTAGAATTGACCAATCTGGCCTTAGCCTGGGAACCCTAAAGCAGTCTATCCAGGAACCCTATTTTTTTTTCATGAACCCTATAAAAAGCATGTGCCCCTAAATCTTTTTGTCTGCACTGTGCCTTGACCCCTCTCTTAGGCCCCCCAAGACATGCCAGTTACTTCCTCCAAGACCTGTGAATAATGAACGGCCTATTTCGATTCTTCTTGTTGTGTGTTGCTGAACCACAGCCCATGATCTGGCACCCCGTGCTCCACTTCGTAAGTGTCAATTTGACACTTCTATGTCCTTGTTGATCTTCTAGTTGTTCCACATATGTCCTTGTTGATCTTCTAGTTGTTCCATATATTATTGAAAGTGAAGCCCTGAAGACTTCAACTATTATTATTGTCTATTTCTCCCTTTAATTCTGCCAGTTTTTACTTCATCTATTTTGGGGCTCTGCTGTTAGGTGCATACTCATTTAGCATTACTACATCTAGTCAATATGCAATACGCCTCTTAATCCCTGGTAATTTTCTTTGCTGATACCCACATAGCCACCCAACTCTCCTCTGGTTAATGTTTAGATGATCTTTTTCCATCCTTTTACTTTTTACCTAGTTATTTCATTATATCATTACATTGAAGTGAGTTTCAACAGATAATAAGGTCATTTAAAAATTCTATTTTAATAGTCTATGTCTAATAGCCTTGTCATTTACACATTTAACATAGTTAATTGATCTGTCTGAACTTAAATCTACTGTTTTATTGTTTTCTGTTTGTCCCTTTTGTTCCCGGTCCTCCTTTCCTGCCACTTTTTAGATTTGAACATTTTTCAGTATACCATTTTAATTGACCTATTATTGTGTTTTTGTATATATCTCTGCATATTTTTAGTGGTTACTCTAGATTATAAATACATATTTAATCTCTCATAAGCTCTTTAGAAGCAATATTTTACTAGGCTACACGGGAGCTCGATTCCAGGACCCTGAAATCATGATCTGAGCTGAAGGCAGATGCTTAACTCACTGAGCCACTCAGGCGCCCCTACCCGCTCCCCTTTCTGTTGTGCTTGTCTTACGTACTGCATCTTAAACACTGAACACACTATCAAACAATATCATAGTACTTTCAACAGCCACATATGTTAAAGATCTCAAAAGAAAAAAAATGATCTATTTACCATTTCTGCTGCTCTTCTTTTTTTTTAATTTTATTTATTTTTGAGAGACAGCATGAGCCGGGGGGAGGGGCAGAGGGAGAAGCAGACTCCCCACTGAGCAGGGAGCCCGACCCGGGACTTGATCTCAGGCCTCGATCCCAGGACCCAGGGATCATGACCTGAGCCAAAGGCAGATGCTCAACCAACTGAGCCACCCAGGCGTCCCACTCTTCCTTCATTCTTGATGTCCCTAATTTCCTTCTGTCATCTGTTTTCTTCCATCTGAAGAACTTCTAGCAATTAGAGCTGGTCTGCTAGCAATAAATTCTCTTCCTTTTTCTTCATCTGAGAAGGTTTCCATTTCACTTCATTCCTGATGGGTACTTTCACTGGGTAATGAATTTCAGCTGACAGTTCTTTTCTTCCAGTACTTTAGAAAGTCATGATGCTTCCTTCTGGCCTTGATGGCTTATGGTGAGAAATCCATGGTCATTTAAAATGTTGTTCGTTAGCTGTTTTCAAGGTTTTTTCTTTGTCTTTAGTTTTTTGTTTTGTTTTGTTTTAGACAGAGAGAGACAGCCAGCAAGACAGGGAACACAAGCAGGGGGTGTGGGAGAGGAAGAAGCAGGCTCCCAGCAGAGGAGCCCGATGAGGGGCTCGATCCCAGACCGCCAGGATCACACCCTGAACTGAAGGCAGAGGCTTAACGACTGAGCCACCCAGGCGCCCCTCTTCGTCTTTAGTTTTTAGCAGTTTGATGATGATGTGTCTGAGCTAGGTTTTTGGGGACTTATCCTTTTAAGGATTTGCTGAGCTTCTACAATAGATAGGTTTATGTCTTTTGCCAAACGTGAGACGTTTCCAGCCATTATTTCTGAGACTCCTGTGACATAAATGTTAGACTTTTTGGTTTTGTTTCATAGGCCCCTGAGGCTCTTGTTTATTTTTTTTCAATCTTTTCCTTCTCTGTGTTCAATGGGATATCTCTATCGGTTTATCTTTAAGTTCACGGACTCTTTGTGATCTCCATTCTATTAAGTACACTGCATTAATTACATTTTTCAGGTCTAAAAACTTCCATTTAATTATTCTTTAGAGGTTCTATTTCTTTTCTAAGACAGTATTTCCATCTGTTTCAAGAACGCTAGCCCTTATCTCTTGGGGCAAGTTTATAATAGCTGGCACCTGCATCATCTTGGCACTGGCATCTTTTGATTTCCTTCTCCTAAGTGAGTTGAAATTTTCCTGATTGTTTTTATGTCAGGTAACTTTAGGTTATATTTTGGACATTCTGAACATTACATTTGAGACTCTTGCATCTTGTTTAAATCCCACGGAGAAGGTTTGTTTGTTTGTTTGTTTGTTTTTAGCAATTAACCCAGTTGGATTCAGGCTAGGAGTATCAACCAGCCTTCTGTGGGATGTAGTTTCAATGTCAGTTCCACTTTCAAAGGCTTTGCAGTTGTATTTGGATACGTCTCTGTTTGGCCTACTTTGTGGTCCATAGGATTTGCATTATGATCTATCCCTCAGAGTTCAGTTCTCAAAGTCTTTGGTATCTTTAAGGTGAGATACACATATATAGCTCAGAAGTGAACCTGGGAGTTCATAAATATCTTTAGAGGGTTGCTTTCCAGAGCTCTTTCCTCTCTAGGATCTCCCTGGTGTGCTCTGATTCTCTGGGGCTCCCCTTTTTGGTCTTCCAGCAGCAAAGCTGGGGCTCTAGTTACCCTGTAGTGCCTCGTCCTTCCACAACTGTACCCATACCTATGGCCAACCAGTGTCAGGGCAGAGAGAAAAATAAGCAACAGGATTTGCCCCACTTCCTGGGACCATAGCTCCTCTACCTGGAGGAAGGTTACCCTCTGTCAGAGTTGCAGGTGTCTGCGGGTCCTTCCTGTCATTGTTTTTGCTGCCATGAAGAAGTTGCTTGGTGGCTGGGGCATGAAAGAACAAAGAAAGAAAAAGAAAGGAAACTGGGAGATGGACCCAACTCTAAGTGTTAGAGGATTTCTCTTGCTCACAACCTGAGCCAGAACCAGAGGGCTTCTCTTGGAGCTCTGCTGTTTATGCTCTGGTGTCTACTTTCAGATTTTGGTTGCCTTGAGTCTTGAGAGGCTGGAAGACAAATGGGAGACTCCTCACTGGTCCGGTGGTACTTGACATTCTGCTCTTCTTCTTCTTCAGTCTGCCTACTATTTACTTTTCAGAGTCCTTAAATAGCTCTTCCATGCCTTCTGCCCAGGTTTTATAGTTGCATTCAGTGAGAGGGATAGGGTAGACCGTACTGACTCCACATTACCTGGAATTACCTATTTTAAGATTGATTTCCAAGCATTCTCCATTTCAGGTTTTGCAGTTAGTATACATATAGCATTTTAGGTTTTGCCCTGCGTGTTACAGCAGGAATCTTAGAAATTTTCAATTGCAAACATGTTTTAAGAGTGTAGGAGAGTACTGTTGACAGATTCATATTAGCTATCAAAGTCTTGTTGAATCTCTTAAATATTCCTTACGTAAGCTTTCCTAGGAATTTTTGAATATACCTTACCAATTATCACCACATGTAGCAGCTTTATTAAGGGTCTGTGATACCGCAATACAGGTTAGACTATCCTTGTGGTCACGAGCCTGAAGTATCTCTTGACCAATCTCTCGAATATGAGTGGAGATGACCACAAAAATTCCACGTGAAAAACCAATCATGATGTAGCCATCACCATACCTATAGTAACAAAGGCAACGACACAGTAAAAGAATGGTTAACTATCATCGGCAATACAGTAAATAAGTAAGTAGATTAGAACTAAGGAACTACAAAATATAATTTGTCGAGGGCCAGATAATATGCTACGTAGTTTCACATATTAAGTTATAGTCTATAAACTAGAAAATGTTACACGTAGAAGTGAAAATGTTAGGGGCAAAAATTAAATACGATTAGTAAGGAAAAACACATGGATATCTTTTGGTAATGAGCTTCTTGTGCATACCAGCTATAGCAGACAATGTTCCCATAGCACTGCTGAAATTCCAGATCAATTGGGTTATCTGGCTCATTCAGATTATAAAGAAACAGAGTTTTCTTGCCAACCACCACACTGATCTGCCAGAAAAGATGAAGAGATTGTGAAATGAACTACCCAGTACTTCATGAAGACCAATAAGCAAATTCAAATAGCTGAACCTAATATATGAAAACAATAAGCCAAGTATACATTACATGTTATAACCAATACAATAACAATGTGACTTTAAAAAATACATTGTACTAATATACAGTCTGGGAAGGGTCCTTGGCTTTACACATATCCACCTTTGAGAAATACACTAAAACAGCTGGGTGGATTAGCTTCTTAAAATGCTCTCTGCCTCTCATTAGAGTACTGCGCAGTGCGGGACTGTGAGGCTGACACAGTTCCGCTGAAACTGAACGCACGTTCGGAGTACAGAGCATCTTCCATCCTAACAGATCATTCTGATTTTGAGCCATCGGGGATTACAGTCCACACTGGTGGATAACTGAGCTTGGCTTTTTGCATCGCTCTTTCCATCACCTGCAGGTCACTGGTCAGTGTGGCTAGACTAGCGTCCCTCTGTAACACACACAAATCAATACTGAACTGTAATTCTCAGTAGAAGGTTTAACTGTGTGAGGGAGAGAAAAGAGTGTATTACTTATTTGGGCTCATTAAGGGTGATGGATTTCTATATGTCTACACTTTGACATAGTTCCTTGATTCTATCAATTATAAGTCACTATTGAGTTAATAATAGCTCTTTAAAGAAATAGAAACATTATTTCACTTAAATATATTTATATTAATTGTGAAAATCATCTGGATTTCAGGATAATAAAATGTGGCAGGAAAAATGCATCTAAGATGTTAACGAAAACTACAATTTCCAGAGTTCTGGTCACCACCTCTAAGAGAGTGAAAATGAAAATGAAAAATCATATAGAAATCAATACTTCTGTTTATAAAGGCACTTTCACTGGTTTTGCACAAGAAGGAGAAGAGCAACACCAGCTGTAGTAGGAAGATGTCCTCCTTTGCTGTGACAGCAGGTAGCTAGCTGCTGTCGGCAGCAGCAAAAGCAACATATGCCGCAGACACTGGAGCCTGTACTGACTGAATAAATGACAGACCGTAATCTATTTATCACTGTACATTCTGAACCATTCTAGAAAAGGAGAAAGTATAGTGTACACAATTATCAAAGTAACTTGGCCATGGATGTGACTTAGCATTCTTACTGTGCTTTCAGCAGCAGACATTCGGTCGTCAGTCTTCATCATGGAAAACTGCATGTCGCTAGGCTCTGATCTCACTGCTGTCTGCAGGGATAGAAATATTATCACTATGAATAAGCGTAACCCTTAAATTCATTCTGAATATTAATAAAACCGGTAACCTGCTTTCACTTCTGTCATACCTGAAAACCCCACTGCTACAAACATCCAGAAATCCTGGATGAAACAGAATACATGTCTTATTAAATAGAGAGATAAGCTTGAAAGAAGGTAGGGAAAATTTCCAGAGACAATAAGCAAAGATCAAACCATAAACCAAAGTATGTGTAGAAACATGCTGTAGCTATCCAGGGCAGGTGGTAAGGAGACAATAAAGAAGCCCTAACTTGGGCTGAACTTTGGGTCAGAAAAAAAGCTGAAAAAGTTCTTTTCAAATCAAAGACTTTCCTATCTTAATTATGATCTGAAGTTCAAATTTATACTTTAAGTGGTCTACAAACTCCTCGGAGTGTCTGTCAAAAATCCAAGACCTCTTCCAAAGCTGCAAAAAATTTCTACAGACAAGCCCTGCTGAAGATGAGCTCACAATTCAAAACGTGAAAAGTCAAAAGAAATAATGCATCAAGAACAAAAGTCAGCAGATCTACAAATAACAGAATTATCAAAGAGATCATAAAATAATACATTAAATATGACCAAAGACATAAAAGGACTCATAACAAAAGACTTCAAAAAAAAAAAAAAAAGTCCAGACAGGTTTTTTAGAGAACTACAAAGTACCTTTCTTTATTAAGGGTACAGCTAACCCTTGAACAATGTGGGGGTTAGGGAAGCTGAGCCCCTACACAGTTGAAAATTCACGTAAAATGTTGACTTTCCCCAAACCTAAGTACTAACAGCCTACTGTTGACTGGAAGCCTTACCAGTAATATAAACACTCAATTCATACATGTTTTGTATGTTATGTATATTAAATATCTTATTCTTACAATATAGCAAGCTAGAGAAAATAAAATGTTATTAAGCAAATCAGAAGAGAAAATACATTTACGGTACTGTATTTATCAAAAGACATCCACATATAAGTAAACCCACACAGTTCAAACCCATGTTGTTGAGGGATTAACTGTATACTTGACATACAATATCCTATTAGCTTCAGGTGTACAACATAGTAATTCAACATTTATATATAAAATGATCCCCATGGTAAGTCTAGTTACTATCCCACTATATAAAATTATTATATTATTGACTATATTCCCTATTCTGTATATTATACCCTCATGACTTATTTTTTTTTATAACTGGAAGTTTGCACCTCTTAACCCTGTTTGCCTATTTTGCCCCAAAGTACTTTCTAAAAATAAAAAGTAGAATCATTAAAATAAAAAAACTCAGGGGTGCCTGGATGGCTCAGTCAGTTGGGCATCTCCCTTCGGCTCAGGTGGGATTGAGCCCTGCATCAGGCTCCCTGCTTGGTGGGGAGCCTGCTTCTCCCTCTCCCTCTCCCTCTGCCCTTCTCCCCTGCTTGTGCTGGCTCTCTCTCTCAAATAAATAAATAAAATCTTTTAAAAAATAAAATAAAATAACCCTCAATAAGATAGAGGCCAGACAAATTTGAAGAAAGAGTAAATTGATTAAGTAAATTATCCAGAAGGCTGCACAGAGTGACCAAAAAAATAGATACTGAGAGAGATAAAGAGGAGCGCCTCGGTGGCTCAGTTGGTTGAGCATCTGACTCTTGGTTTTGGCTCAAGTCATGATCTCAGGGTCATGAGATTGAGCCCCACATCTGGCTCCCCAGTCAGCACAGGGTCTGTTCATCCCTCTCCCTCTGCTCCTCCCTCTGCATATATAAAATAAATAAAATATTTTTTTAAAAAGAGAGAGATAAAGAGATAGAAGGTCCAATGTATGTCTAACAGACATTCCAGAGGACGGAATAGAATGGGCAAGAGGTAATACTGAAAGAGATAATGACAGAATTTTCCAGAATTGATGGAAGACAGCAATCTTCAGATTTAAGGAACAAGACAAGTCCTTAGTAGGATAAATAAAAATAAATCCACACAAATAACACTGGAGTGATCTGCAGAATAGGAAAGTCAAAGCAATTCAGAGACAACACCAAATAAAGCAATACTTTTAATGTATGCTTTGCTTACTACATGACAACTTAAATAGTATGTCTCATTCTAGAAGCATACTTCTTAGAGATCAGAAATGGGAAATAGCTATTTTGTATGTATGTAATGGCTGAATGTAGTGATTTCCTGGAATGTTGCATAGCAAAATATTGTAAAGCCATGTCTTGATTCAGTGGAGGAAAAAAAATGCCAATATCAACTGATGATGTCTGATATGGATATAAGTGTGAGTGGGGAGCTAAAGCATTTGGACTTGTATATCTACCATTCTAATGCAAAATGGCACCAAAATAGAATGATCAAAATTTTAGGTTTCTAGAAAATATTTTTAAGAACCAGTTTAATCATGCTATGGTTCTACTCAACATGGTTGAGTTACTTCTGCCTAACTTTCAGCACTTTCCGGATACAGGAACCAATGTTCTTCTTCAGCCTTATTTTCCATAAATTCTCAAAGCCCTTATCTTCAGTCAAGCCACTCTTGAACAAGCCATGAACAAGCTATAAGTTTTTCCTCTTATCTCTGTCCACGTTGTTTTGCTAGGGTTGAATGACAGACTGTTAAATGTCTTATGGTATCCACTAAACCAAGTTTCAGTAGGGCACACGATTCCCTCCAGAGACTAAATTTGCAGCCTCCCTGGCAGCAGTGAGGTGTGAGTATATGACTAGGTTCTAGTGATATGAAAGGAAATAATAAATGCATATTCCATACTAGGTCCTCTAAATATTTCTTGCACTCCACCTCTCTTTCTCCCTTCCCTGGAGCGGAAGTGCAGATATGGTGCAGGTAACTATGCAGATGAGGACAAAACATCCTTGCAAATGGCAGAGCAACAAGACGGAAGGCACCTGGGACTGGATACAGCCTTGTGAAGCAGTGACACAAAGACGATCTGCCTACCTGTCTCTGTTCCATGAGAAAGAGGAAAAAACCACCTGAACTACCATGTTCTTAGAGCCCTTGTAATTTTGGACCTATTACAAAATTTATCCTATACCTTGACTGACTCAGAGCATCTGTCTTTTAAAGACTCATAATATAACTTGCATTGAGCTCCTCCATCTCAGATATTACAGAACTTGTAAGCTAAACTACAAAATACGTCCATCATATAAGGCTGTGTGTGTTTTATCATGATTAGTTCTGTCTTCTTGAGAATATGGGCCTATGGTCGGCAGCTTCTACAATGATCCACAGTGATCCTCACCTCCTGGTTTCTTTGTGTAATGCTCATCCCTACCCCTCTGAGTGTAGGCTGGATGTAGGGACTCACTTCTACATAACAGAATATGGCAAAAACAATTTTGAGATCAGGTTATTTATTAAGAGATTGTATTGTGGCTTGAGTTTTGAATGGCTGCTCTCATGCTCTTACCACCTGCTATGTTGTGAGGCACTCTACGGAGAGATCTGTGTGGCAAGGAAATTAGGCGGGCTTCTAATCAATGGCCAGAGAGGAACTGAGGTCCTAAGCCTAACAACCTGTAAGGAATTGAACTCTTGTCAACAACCACGTGATTGAGCTTGGAAACAGATTTTTTTCCCACTCAAGCCTTCAGATGAAACTCCAGCCTTGACCAATAAAATGCAGTCTTGTGAGACCTTAATGCAGCTAGGCTGTACCCACATTCCTCATCCACAAAAACTATAAAACAATAAATGTATATCATTTTGAAACTGCTAGGTTTGGGGGGTAATTTATTATGTAGCAATAGAAAACTAATACAGGACTATATTTCATATTTCTTCTAAAGTACAAAGCATGGTGCCATATACCTAGTGGGCATTCAAAGAATTTGCTAGTCAATATTACCCCAGCAATACAAAATCATAAGCCAGGTAGTCCAAAGTAAAATTTACCCACTGATGAGATTATGAAGTAGCTATTGGTAATACAAATTCCCTTAAGGAGCCACTGAAAAGCTAATCAATTGGGAAATTTGAACAGTAGTAAACTTTAATCCTAAAACTAAATTTAATTAGGGTTAGTTTGGAAGAAATTTAACATATCAGTTAAAGGTATGAGCTTTAGAATCAGGCAGACCAGACTCTGAGTCCAGTTATTTACATTTATATTATGAATATACACATATAAAGTAAGTTATCTCACAAATATACAGCCTGGCTATAACCACAGAGCGTGTTCTAATACGTAAAAAGAACAGTTTTTGTTGTTTAGCATATGAAGTTATTGCATACATATCTCACAGAGATTTAAAAATCTCATAGATTAGTTTGGTAGACAAACTTTATTTCAGGGAAAATTTTGAATATATCAGACCAAAGATGTTACTGTATTACCTGTCTTATCGTGTCACCTTCCTGATTGCTAACTGTAATCATTTTATCTTCACCACCTAAAGCAAGCAGATTTTCTGTATTCCAACATCCACATGTGATTCTCTTAGTGTGTTTTCCTGAAAAAGAGATGATTTTTGTACAGACACATGGGTTTCTCAAAAAAATTAAAAGATCTGTGACGTCAATCTGAAAGTCTAGGTAATATGCTGTCGATATTAAACAGACAAGGAATATTAAATCCCATCAAAGCAGTTAGTGTCTCAGCAAACTTATTTAGAAGTTTATTACCAAGTTCTAAAGCAACATAACAGTATATAGGAGCAATGCTGCTTTTCAACTATTTATGTGGATATGAGCATGGGCCTTACGTGAAAAGATACTCTGCTCCTCGACAAGTTTGCTTACCATAGAACCAAACCCGTAACAATAATGTCTTAAGAGCAGCAAATCCCAAGGCACTCAAGTTATCTTTACTACACTCAGCTTCACAGTGTGGTAGACCCTTGGTATAAACAGACTTAGCATTCACAGTTTTGGCTATTCATGTAAAACTCGAACACATATGATTTCTGATAACGCTGAGGTGCAAATCTGAATGCACCTTAGTGAGACTTGTGTTAAGAACAGAGTCACTAAACTAGTAAGTGATACTAGATGGAAGCAATAAGAATCAGGAAACTTTTTCGTTGAGGAATTGGCCGGTGCAAAAACTGAATTTTGGGGTGGAAATCATACACTTGACACTGGGTGCATTTGTCAAAGGTCCTGGGATGGATAAATCCTTGAGTCTCATGATTAATTCTACAATGAGGAGTAGACTGGTTAAGTATACATATTCTGGAGCCCGACTGCCTGGATTTGAATCTTGGCTCCACCACTGACTATAAAACACTGAGTAAGCTACTTAACACTTCTGTTCCTTAGTCACATATCCATAAATTGGAGCTAATAGTAGGGCGTGTTTCATAGAGCTGAGGATCAAACGAGTTCAAGCATTTAGAAGAGCGCCAGACGTATAGAAAGTGCAATGTAAGTTTAGTTACTCTAGCTGCTTTTGAGAGCAGAGACCATATTAATTTATTCTTTCTACCCCTTACAGAACTATGCTGGAAGTAGGCTCTAAATAAGCAGTTATTATGTGAGTAGACCCGGAGGCCAGAGTCCTGGTGTGTCAGAGGCTCAGCAAGGAGGAGAGTGTGGCTGGAGCAGAGGAAATAAGAAGAGAGGAGTCTGAGATGACATCAGAGAGTTTGCAAGGGCCAGGTCATATGGGTGCTGGCTGGCCATTGTGAGGACTCTGGCTTTGACTCTGGGTGAAATGGACAGCCATTAGAAAGGTCTGAGCAGAAAGCTCACTCTGGCCCCTAGGTTGAGAATATGGTATAATGGGGAAAGAGCTGAAGCAGGGAAACCAGTTCAGAGACTGCAGAAATTCACATGGAAGATGTCTGAGGCTCACACACAGTGGTAACAGGAGAGGTGGTGAGAACAGGCTGGATTCTGGAAATATGTGAAGGAAGAGCCTACAAGATTTTCTGGCAAATTAGATATGGAGGGCATGAGAAAGAGGAGAGTCAAGGATGATGCTAAGGTTTTAGCCTGAAGATCTAAAAGGATGGGATGTCATCAATGGTAAGAGGGACAACTGTGAGTCAAAAGGGTTTTAGAGATTAAATCTGAAGTGTTTACTGGACATCTCATCAGAGATGTTGAATAAGCAGTTGGATAGACGAGTCTTGAGATAGGAAGAGAGAAATATGGGACTAGTTAGGATTTACATGGCATTTCAAATCAGGAGACCAGGGCATAAAAGCGAAGGGACCATTCAGAGAAGACACTTGAGATGTAGGAGAGTTTAGTGATCACAGATTAAGGGACTTCTGTGGTACATTGGAACTGGGCCCAAAGAAACAGGCGTCAGTAAGGAAAAAGTGCATGAAGAGAGGTGGGCAAATGCCGACAACAAACTTCTTTCTATACCCTAGAAAGGGAGAAGAAAATCTCTTCTTCCTCCTTCCTGTATAGCTTGTGGCCTCTTTGCCTCCAGTGCTCAGAACTCAGGCTAGCCTTAACATCAGGAACAGTTAACCTGTTCTGTGTGCCTACTCCCAGTATTCTGGGCCCTTAACATGTACGGACTTATTTAAATAATATTAACTCACAGTTAATCTACTATGGTATAACTGAAGTTTGAACCATGTTATTGGGGGACTGGTGATATTTAATTAAACCACAGTAAATGAATTTCATGTATATGAAAACCATGCAACATGAGAACTGTCTATATGTAGTCTAGTTGAAGGAAATAAATCAGTGCAAGATTCAACAAGGTTAACTGCTTGTAGTTACTGTGAAATGCCGGCAGGTCATGCTACCACGCAGGGGCTCTCTAGAGTGGAAAGGCTTGGATTTAGGAAAGTGAGCTATTTAAAAGGAAAAAAAGCAGAGCCACAAGCCATAACCAACTCTGAGAGAGGCAGCTATGTATTTAGCTAAAGGACCTAAGATATATAATTAACCTGAATCTCTTCGGGCCCATTTTACACAATGAATAAATGACTGAGACGAGACTCAATATTCATGTTAAATACAAAGATCACCTATAAAGTCATGTATATGTGACAAATAACCTGACACAAAATCATCATGCTTTGACAAATTATTTTCTTATATGTCAAGTGTTCTGAGGCCTGTAAGTTAACTGGTAGGGTATTCCGACGGATGAAGTGGGATACAAAAAAATCCCTCACTGAAGTCAAATAGTCAATTTACATGGTGAAAGTTGATTTTTTTAACTCAAAATGTTTTGTTTAGTTTTTCAAACAGATCAATGGCATTACCTTTGCCTGGAGCACCAAAAATAGAAATATTAAAGACAGACATATATGTGAAAAAAAATGAAATAATTACGTGTCCTTAACTGAAAGGCACTTTCTCAAGTATTCTGTGGGCACTCTTATTTCCAGAGTTTAATTCCTTCCTTAACAATAAATTATAATTTTTTGGCTACCTGGGTATAATTAAGCCTACTAGTTTCACCACTCATCAGCATGATGTTATAATAATTGAAAAGANAAAAAAAAAAAAAAAAAAAAAAAAAAGAAAGAAAAAGAATCGATCTGTTTCTTCTTGGGTGTTCAGAGGGCAGATGCTAAGTGACCAGAGATTGAGGGAATCAGAGAGCCTGAACCAAAGTCAAACAAGGAACCACCTCTAGCCATATACCCTGAGCCAAATATAACTCGCAGTGCATACCTAGACTAAATTGGTGTTTGGAGAGAGTAAGGGGTCAGAATTAAGAATCTAGATATATTCTGACCAAAACAGTCACCAAATGTTTCAGTCTATCTGCTAATATGTCGATATGCACATGAGCAATTCCATGTCCACAGGTACAATTCACTATTAATGCTCTGGTGTCCAAAGGCATAGGCTGACCTTAGAGCAACCATTCTATGTGGCCCGGTAATTCTTAGAAGACAGTGAAGAGGGGTCTTACAGTTTAGCTAGATACAAGGTTTGACCAGGGGAGTTTTACTACTACACAATTTCCCTTGCAATATCAGAAAAATCTGAGGCAGTAAAACATTACATTTATGTAAAGCATCTCAAATATTGAGCAGTGTTTCCAGCTATAACCTACCCAGCACAGGAATCTTTCGAGATGTCTGACGATTATAAATAAGCAAATTTCCTTTAACAGTTCCAACAGCCAGGAAACTTCCAATTTTTGACCAAAGGAGGAAAGACATTTGATCCCTGTAACATAAAGATAAAAATCACTAAAATATTCACAATCATAATCTCCGAATAGTTCTTTAAAAAAGTATTTCATGAATAATTTTAGTATCTACTTAGAAACTGAAGTACAAAATTAGAACTTAATGCTTTAGACAAAGACTAAGTGGTAAAGCCATTTTGAAGATGCTGTTAAGATGATCTTATGGTCAGTTAGACCTAAAATACATATGTGATAAATACAAACTCCACTTCAGTCAGACGGAACCTCAAATTTCATAAAATGACTCATGATGAGATAGTTTAGTCAGTCTAATAATAGTTGTAAACGTGGAAGATTCTTAATGGATAATGACACCACATGCTTTTAAAAAAAAAGGTAGGTTCCAGGGCGCCTGGGTGGCTTAGTTGGTTAAGCGGCCAACTCTTTTTTTTTTTTTTTTAATACTTTATTTATTTATTTGACAGAGATAGAGACAGCCAGTGAGACAGGGAACACAGGCAGGGGGAGTGGGAGAGGAAGAAGCAGGCTCCTAGTGGAGGAGCCTGATGTGGGGCTCGATCCCAGAACGCCGGGATCACGCCCTGAGCCACAGGCAGACGCTTAACGACTGCGCCACCCAGGCGCCCCAAGTGTCCAACTCTTGATTATGGCTCAGGTCATGATCTCAGGGTTGTGAGATTGAGCCCCGCATTGGGCTCCACACTGGGCGGGGAGTCTGCTTAGTATCTCTCTCTCCCACAGGATCCCCCCCTCAAAAAAATTTAGAAAATAAATTTATAAGTAGGGTACTGTAACAATATATTAAATTGGAAAAATCACTGGGAATTCATCACCTTAAATAGGACATATCTTTTCCAACTCTGTCACTTTTTAAAGTTTTTATTTAAATTCCAACTAGTTAACATATAGTATAATTAGTCTCAGGTGTGCAATATAGTGATTCAACACTTCCACACATCACCCAGTGCTCATCACCACAACGGCACTCCTTAATCCCCATCACCTATCTCACCTACCTCTTCCTCCCCCATCACCTTCCTTCTCGTAACCATTAGTTTGTTCTCTAGTTAAGAGTGTTTCTTGGTTTGCCTTTTTTTTCTCCTTTGCTTGTTTGTTTTGTTTCTTAAATTCCACATAAGAGTAAAATCATATGGTATTTGTCTTTCACTGGCTGACTTATTTCACAGCATTATACTTTAGCTCCATTGATGTTGCAAATGGAAAGATTTTTTATGGCTCAGTAATATTCCATTGTATACATACGTGTGTATATATCTGTGTGTGTATACATATAGATACACACATATGTACACACACATGCATACATACATACCACATCTTTATCCATTCATCAGTCAGTGGACACTTGGGCTGTTTCCATAATTTGGCTATTGTAGATAATGCTGCTATAAACATCAGGGTGCATGTATCCCTCTGAATTCATATTTTTGTATTCTTTGGGTAAATACCTAGAGTAGTACAATTGAAGGATTGTAGGGTCGTTCTACTTTTAACTTTTTTGAGGAAATTCCATACTGCTTTCTACAGTGGCTGCACCAGTTTGCATTCCCTCCGACAGTGCAAGAGGGTTCCCCTTTCTCCACATCCTCACCAACACCTATTGCTTCTTTGTTTTTGATCTTATCTATTCTGACAGGTGTGAGGAGGTAGGTCATCGTAGTTGATTTGCAGTTCCCTGATAAGTGATGTTGAGCACCTTTTCATGTATCTATTGGCCAACTGTATCTCTTCTGCTCATTTTTAAATTGGATTATCATTTTTTGGGTGTTGAGTTTTTTAAGTTATGTATTTTGGATACTAACCCTTTATTGGATATGTCATTTGCAAGTATCTTCTCCTATTCTGTAGGTTGCCTTTTAATTTTGTTGATTGTTTCCCTCATTGTGCAGAAACTTTTTATTTTGATGTAGTCCTAAGAGTTTACTTTTGATTTTGTTTTCCTTCCCTCAGGAGACATACCTAGAAAGAAGTTGCAAAGGCAGATGTCAGAGAATTTACGGCCTGTACACTCTTTTCAGATTTTTACATTTTCAGGTTTCCCATTTAGGTCTTTAATTCATTTTGAATCTTGTGTGTGTATGGTATAAGAAAGTGGTCCAGTTTCATTTTTTTGCATGTGGCTATCCACTTTTCCCCACACCATTTGTTGAAGAGACTGTCTATTTTCCATCGGATATTCTTTCCTGCTTTGTTGAAGATTAATTGAACATAAAACTGTGGGTTCATTTCTGGGTTTTCAATTGTTCCATTGACCTACGTACCTATTTTTGTGCCAGTACCATACTATTTTGAGCACCACAGCTTTGTAATATAACTTGAAGTCCAGAATTGTAATGCTGCCAGCTTTGCTTTTCTTTTTAAGGTTGTTTTGCCTATTTGGGGTCTTTTGTGGCTCCATATAAATTTTAGGATTGTTCTAGCTCTGTGAAAAATGCTGTTGGTATTTTGATAGGGATTGCATTAAATGTGTAGTATGGGTAGTATGGACGTTTTAACAATATTTGTTCTTCCAATCCATGAGCATTCTGGAATATCTTTCCATTTCTTTGTGTCATCTTCAACTTCTCTCAACAGTGTTTCATAGTTTTCAGAGTACAGGTCTTCCATGTCTCTGGTTAGATTTATTCCTAGGTATCTTATGGTTTTTGGTGCAACTGTAAGTGGGATTGATTCCTTAATTTCTCCTTCTGCTGCTTCATTACTGGTGTATAGAAACGCAACAGATTTTTGTATGCTGATTTTGTATCCTGAGACTTTACTGAATTCCTGTATCCATTCTAGCAGTTTTTTGGTGGAGTCTTTTGGGTTTTCTATATATAGTATCATGTCATCTGCAAATGGTGGAACTTTTCCTTTTTCCTTGCCAATTTGGATGTCTTTTTTTTTTTTTTAAGATTTTATTTATTTATTTATTTATTCGACAGAGATAGAGACAGCCAGCGAGAGAGGGAACACAAGGGGGGAGTGAGAGAGGAAGAAGCAGGCTCATAGTGGAGGAGCCTGATGTGGGGCCTCGATCCCATAACGCCAGGATCACGCCCTGAGCCAAAGGCAGACGCTTAACCGCTGTGCCACCCAGGCGCCCCTGGATGTCTTTTATTTCTTTTTGTTGTCTGACTGCTGTGGCTGGACTTACAGTAGGATGAATAAAAGTGGGTAGAGTGGACATCCTTGTCTCATTCCTATCTTTAGGGGAAAGGCTTTCAGTTTTTCCCCACTGAAGATGATGTGAGCGGTGGGTTTTTCATATATGGCCTTTATTATGTTGAGGTATGTTCCCTCTAAACCTACTTTGTTGAGGGTTTTTATCATGAGTGGATATTGTACTTTGTCAAATTATTTGTCTATTGAAACAATCATATGGTTCTTATCCTTTATTAATGTGGTGTATCATATTGATTGATTTGCAAATATTGAACCACTACTGCAACCCAGGAATAAATCCCACTTGATTGTGATTTTTTTTAAGTAGGCTCCATGCCGAATATGGGGCTTGAACTCATGACCCTGAGATTGAGAGTTGCATGCTTCACTGATGGAGCCAGCCAACCACCCTATGGTGAATGATTTTTTTAATGTATTGTTGGATCAGGTTTGCTAGTATTTTATTGAGAATTTTTGCATCCATGTTTATCAAGGATATTGGCCTATAGTTCTCCTTTTTAATGGAATCTTTATCTGGTTTTGGTATGAGGGTAATGCTGGCCTCACAGAATGAATTTGGAAGTTTTCTTTCCTTTTCTATTTTTTGGAATAGTTTGAGAAGAATAGACATTAACTCTCCTTTAATGTTTTGTAGAATTCGCCCGTGAAGCCATTTGGTTCTGGACTTTTGTATGGTGGGAATTTTTTGATTACTGACTCAATTTCTTTGCTGGTTATCAGTCTGTTCAAGTTTTCTATTTCTTCCTGTTTCGGTTTTGGTAATTTGTTTCTAGGAATTTCACCATTTCTTCCAGGTTGTCCAATTTGTTGGGATATTGTTTTTCATAATATTCTCTTATAATTATTTGTATTTCTGTGGTGTTGGCTGTTACATTTTCTCTCTCATTTGTGATTTTGTTTATTTGGGTCCTTTTTCTTTTTTGATAACTCTGGCTGGAGGCTTATCAATATTATTGACTTTTCACAGAACCAGCTCCTGGTTTCATTGATCTGTTCTGTTGTTTTTTAATTCCAAATCATTTATTTCTGCCCTAATCTTTACTATTTCCTTCCTTCTGCTGGCTTCAGGCTTCATTTGTTGTTCTTCTAGCTCCTTTAGGTGTAAGGTTAGCTTGTTTATTTCAGATTTTTCTTGCTTCTTGAGGCCTGTATTGCTATATGTTTCCCTCTTAGGACTGCTTATGCTGCATCCCAAAGGTTTTGGGCCATTGTGTTTTCATTTTCATTTGTTTCCACGTACTTTTTAATTTCTTCTATTTCCTATTTGACTCATTCATTGTTTAGTAGCATGTTATTTAACCTCCATGTATTTGCGGTCTTTCCAAATTTTTTTCTTGTGGTTGACTTCTAGTTTCGCAGTGTTGTGGTCAGAAGAGGCGCATGGTGTGACTTCAATCTTCTATTTGTTAAGGCCTGTTTTGTGTCCTAATATGTGATCTATTCTGAAGAATGTTCCATATGAACTTGATACAATGTGTATTCTGGGACGCCTGGGTGGCTCAGTCAGGTAAGCATCTGACTCTTGATTTTGGCTCAGGTCATGATCTCAGGGTTGTGAGACTGAGCCCTGCATTGGGCTCAAACGCTGAGCACAGGGCCTGATTCAGATTCTCTCTCAATCTCTCTCTCTCAAAAAAAAAAGGGGGGGGGAATGGAAGAATATGTATTCTGCTGTTTTAGGATGGAATATTCTGAATATATCTGTTAAATCCATCTGGTCCAATATGTCATCAAGGCCATTGTTTCCTTGTTGATTTTCTGTTTAGATGATCTGTCCATTGATGTAAGTGGTGTATTAAAGTCCCCTATTATTATCGTGTTATTGATTAGTTCCTTATGTTTGTTATTGTTTTATATATTTGGGTGCTCCCATGCTGGGTGCATATTTATAATTATTATATCTTCTTGATCTCTTTATTATTATATAGTGTCCTTCTTTGTCTTTTGTTACAGTCTTCATATTAAAAGCTAGTTTGTTTAGTAAGTATTGCAACTCCAGCTTTCTTTTCACATCCATTTGCAGGATGTTTCTCCATCCCCCTCATTTTTAATCTGCAGGTGTCTTTAGGTCTAAAATGAATCTCTTATATGCAGCAACATAGATGGGTCTTGATTTTTATCCATTCTGACAGCCTATTCTTTTGATTGTCTTTTGATTTAGTCCATTTACATTCAAATTATTGATACATATGTATTTATTGCCATTTTATTACTTGTTTTGTGGTTGTTCCTGGAGATATTCTCTCAGACCCTTTCTTGCCTTTCTCACTTTCATGGTTTGCTGATTTTCTTTAGTGATATATTTGGATTTTTTTTCCTCTTTATTCTTTGCAGGTTTATTAGTGGTGTTTGAGATATTGTTATCATTAGGTTTGTATATAACCTCTTCTGCAAATAGTAGTCTATATTAAGTTGATGGTCGATTAAATTTGAACCCAAATTTAAGTGTCTGCCTTTGGCTTGGGTCATGACCTCAGGGTCCTGGAATTGAGCCCCACATATGCTCCCTGCTCAGTGGAGAGTCTGCTTCTCCCTCTCTCTCTGACCCTCCTCCCTGCTGTTCTCTATCTCTCCTTCTCTCTCTCTCAAAAAAAAAAAAATTGAACCCATTCTTTTCTCCTCTCCTCCCCACATTTTAGGTACATGCTATATTTTGTATCCTTTTTTTGTGTGAATCCCTTGACTGATTTTTTTTTTTTTACAGAAATTGTGCTTCCTGCCTATATACTGTCACTTTTGGTTTCTCCTTTGCACTCAAAGAGTCCCTTTTAATATTTCTTGCATGGCTGGCTTAGTGCTCATGAACTCCTTTAGTTTTGTTTGGGAAATCTCTCCTGTTCTGAATGATAGCTTTGCTGGGTAGAGCTAATCTTCTTGGCTGCAGATTTTTCCTATTTAGCACTTTGAAGATACCATGTCACTCTCTTCCGGCTTGCTAAATTTGCTGAAAAATTTCCTGCTAGCCTTATGGGTTCTCCCTTGTGAGTTAGTGACTTCTTTTGTCTTAATGCTTCGAATATTTCTTATTATTATATTTTGCAAATATAATTACAGTATGTCTTGGTGTGGCCCATTTTGTTGATTTTGATAGGAGTTCTCTATGCCTCCTGGATCTGGATGTCTGTTTCCTTCTCCAGATTAGGAAAGTTTTCAGCTACTATTTCTTCAAATAAATTTTCTGCCCCCCTTCTCTCTCTTTTCTTCTTCTGGGACTCCTATAACGGAAACGTTGAATATGTATCAACTTTGATACAGTGACTTTGATAGAGTCACTGAGTTCCCTAGGTCTATTCTTGCATTGTATAATTCTTCTTTCTTTTGTTCAGCTTCACTGCTTTCCACTACTTTGTCTTCTAGGTCATTAATTCGTTCCTCTGGGTCTTCCAGCCTGCTGTTCATTGCATCAAGCATATTTCTGATCTTACTTATTGCACTCTTCATCTCTGATTCTTTTTTAACTCTTTTATCTCTGTGGTGTCTCACTGATGTCTTCCATTGTTTTCTCAAGCACAGTGAGTATCTTTATGATTGTTGCTTTAAATTAACCATCAGGCATGTTACTTATATCTATTTCACTTAGATCTTTGGCTGTGGCCTTATTTTGTTCTTTTAGTCAGGATAAATCTTTCTGTCTTCTCATTTTTTCTTAGTGTCTGCCTTCTTTTGTGTGTTAGAAAAGCCAGTTATGTCTCCTGCCCCTGAACATAACAGTCTTATGAAGAAGTCATGTAGTGCCCCAGCCCTGGTGCTTTAGGGAGTGCCCCCGATGTGGGTTGTGTGCACTCTGCTATTGTGTTTTGGCTGCTCTATCCTTCAGGCTAGTCATCTGCAGAGGCTCTCCTTGCCTGCTGTGTGCAGTGTTTGGTCCCTGACCTAAATGTGGTGTGTTTTAACCAGGTGTGCTTTGGTCTGATTATGAAATGAGACCTGTCACCACCACCACCAGAACTGAGGCCCTGTAGTACTCTCTGGCTGGGAGACATGGTGTGGGCAGGGGTTTGTTCTGGTCTTCTGGGGCTGGCACACTGGGACTGAGGTAAGCATGACTGAGAAAAGCAGTTCCACCAAAGCGCAGGGAGTGCTTAGTATAAGCAAGTTAGGCAGACAGTATCCATGCTGCACTGCCCTTGCAGGTGGCTCTGTGTTTATGCTGAGGGGCAGGAGAGGGAAATGGCGCCAACCTGCTCCTTTGCTCCTGAAGAGGTGTCTCCGTGAATACTACCTCTCAGGGACATGCTGTGAGAAGAGCAAAAAATCTCCCCATTTTGTGCCCTGGACTCTCTTCAGATGTTTCCATACTGTACGTCCCAGGGTTGTTTCCCTGCCTTCTCTCCAGGAGTGTGGCAGTGCCTTCCAGGATCTATCCTAGTCAAACCCAGTGACACTGAAAACTCCAGGCTTTAAGCCCGTCTGGTTGCAAGAATTCATGAAATTCAGCCCCTCTCATTTTCCAGCCCAAAGGCTTTGGGGAAATGTTCTACTTCTGTGATCCCCTGTGTGCTTCTATCTCCCCTGCCCTTCTCCACAACCGTGGCTCCTTCCCCTCCATAGCAGCCAGGATCTGTTTCTCCATTAGACCACACCTCCACAATTTTTACCTTCTTCAGCGTGGCCTCTTCTCTCCCTTTAGTTGTGGAGTTCATTCTGTTAGTCTTCTGGTTGATTTCTGGGGTGTTTAGGATGATTTGACAGTTATCTAGTTGTATTAGTGGGTTGAGGTGAACCTAGGGTTCTCCTACTCCACTGCCATCTTCCTGTCTCTCTCACTTCTGTCACTGTTAAGATTAGCTCACTCAGAAAGAGGTAAAAAGCACATTTGCCTACCACCAGCTCTTAAGTACATTCTAAGACCTACTGGCTGAACTTTTATGTTAAAATTCCCTACTAAATGGAACCAAGACTCCTGGAAAAGTAACTCCTTCTATATATCAAGGAAAGAAATCACAATGGGTATAGAATAGTGGTTCTGCAAATCCAATCCCAGGACCAACAGCATCACTTGGGAACTTTAGAAATGCCAGTTCTCTGATTCCACCCCAGGCCTAAGAAATGAGAAACTCTGGGAGTGGCACCCAGCCATCTGTGTTTTAATAGGCACTCTGATGCAGCTAAAGTTTGAGAACCACTGATAGATCATTTACTGTTTACAGAAAGCAACACTGCTTTCAAGAATGCTGATACTTAGAAGACAAAAATTCACTTAAAGTATATGAAAAGTTAGTTGAAACAATAGATGAATGAAATAAATGTCTAGTTAGAAAATTACTTCTAATAAGTACTAATAACCCAGGGTGCTGGGTTTCATCTATTAAGTATGTTTTTAAAAGATCAATATGGGAAGGGGGGAAGATGGCAGAGGAGTAGGGGACCCTATTTCAACCAGTCCCCTGAATTGAGCTGGATATCTACCAGACCATCCTGAATACCCACGAAATCAGCCTGAGATGTAGAAGATACATCAGATCTCTACAAACAGAACATCTCTGGCGCTTGGTCTCAAGGTATGAAGCGGGGAGCCGAGAGTATGCATGCAGATATTGGAAGATAAATGGAAGGGGGAGGGAGCTGCTGAGCTCAGGTGCTGGGAAGGCAGAAGCCTCCCGCACTAGCAAACTGGTAGCAGTGGGGAAACCAGACTGAAACCAGGAGCTTGGGAGCGCGCATGGGAACCGGGGGTGGCCGGCAGTGTTAGAACCACAAAGGGCAGAGACGAGCCGGCCCTAGGAGCGAGGACTGGGAGAGTGGCTGTGGGGTGCACAACCCGGGACGTTGCGGTGCTCTTAGCAGCACCACGGAAAGGGAGTCAGTGTGGCCTGGAGAGCTCAGTGAAGAGCAAACTGCAATCTCTCTGTTCTGAGACAGGGGTTTGGATACGGTCACTGCTGCTCAGACTCTCAGAAGAGACACAGAAAGCCGCCATGTAAAGCCGCCAGAGCACAAAAAGCCCACCAAAAAACCAGTCTCATTGAGCGCATCCCCCCCATAGGGGGGCAGGGAAACTCTGCCCAAACAGGGTTGCCTGAGTATCACTGTGGCAGGCCCCTCCCCCAGAAGACAGGTTGAAAGAACAAGAAGCCCACATCCCTAAGGTCCCTATAATACAGGGGCATCTTGCTTGGGTCCTGGTCAATAATTTGGACTCTGTACATCCCCGTAAGCACACCTCATCAGAATGACTAAGAGGAGGAACCCCCAACAAAGGAAAGAAACAAAGACTGTGGCCTCTGCCATAGAACTAATGGATATGGATATAACCAAGACATCAGAAATGGATTTCAGAGTAACAATTATCAAGATGATATATAGGCTTGAGAAAAATTTTAACGAAAACAGAATCTCTAAGGGCTGAAATGAGAACGAATCTGGCGGAAATTAAGAATTCTATGAGTGAAATGCAGTCTAAATTGGATGCTCTGACTGCCAGGGTAAACGAGGCAGAAGAACAAATGAGTGAGTTAGAGGATGAGATGATAGAAAAGAAGGAAAAAGAGGTAACATGGGGGAAAAAAAACTTCAATTTCATGAAAAAAAGCTTTGGGAGATTACAGACTCAATGAAATGATCCAATGTGAGAATTATCGGGATCCCTGAGGGGGTGGAGAAAGAGAGAGGTCTAGAAGAGATATTTGAACAAATTGTAGCTGAGAACTTCCTTAATCTGGTGAAGGAAACAAGCATTCATGTCCAAGAGGCACAGAGGACCCCCTCCCAAGATCAATGAGAACAGACCAACACCACGACATATAATAGTACAATTTGCAAATCTTAGATCCAAGGAAACAATCTTGAAAGCGGCAAGGGAAAAGATTCCTTATGTACAGAGGGAGGAACATCAGAATAACATCAGACCTATCTACAGAGACCTCACAAGTCAGAAAGGGCTGGCAAGACATGTTCAGAGCACTAAGTGAGAAAAAGATACAGCCAAGGATCCATTCAGAATTGATGGAGAGACAAGGCTGTCATTCAGAATTGATGGAGAGACAAGGACCTTCCAAGACCGGCAGAAACTGAAAGAATATGTGACCACCAAGCCAGCCCTACAAGAAATATTAAGGGGGAGTTCTATAAAAGTGGAAAGACCCCAAGAGTGATACAGAACAGAAATTTACAGAGACAGTCTTTAGAAACAAGGACTTCACAGGCAACATGATGACATTAAAATCATATCTCTCAATAATCACTCTCAATGTGAATGGCCTAAATGCTCCCATAAAACAACACGGGGTTGCAGATTGGATAAAAAGACATGACCCATCCATATGTTGTCTACAACAGACTCACTTTGAACCTAACGATACATCCAGACTGAAAGTGAAGGGATGGAGAACCATTTTTCATGCCAACGGACCTCAAAAGAAAGCTGGGGGAGCAATTCTCATATCAGACAAAATAGATTTTAAGCTAAAGACTGTAGTGAGCGATACAGAAGGACACTAAATTATTCTTCAAGGGTATATCCAACAAGAGGATCTAACAATTTTAAATATCTATGCCCCCAACAGGGGAGGAGCCAACTACATAAGCCAACTGTTAACCAGAATAAAGAAACATAGAAACAATAATACGTTAATAGTAGGGGACCTCAACATTCCACTCTCAGCAATAGACAGATCATCTAAACAGAAAATCAACAAAGAAACAAGAGCTTTGAATGACACACTGGACCAGATGGGCCTCATAGATATATACAGAACACTCCACCCTAAAACAACAGAATATTCATTCTTTTTGAACGCACATGGAACTTTCTCCAGAATAGACCATATACTGGGTCACAAAACAGGTCTCAACTGACACCAAAAGACTGAAATTATTCCCTGCATATTCTCAGACCACAATGCTTTGAAACTGGAACTCTATCACAAGAAAAAAATTGGAAGAAACTCAAACACTTGGAAACTAAGGACCATCCTGCTTAAGAATGTTTGGGTAAACCAGGAAATTAAAAAACTTAAGCAATTTATGGAAACCAATGAGAACGAAAACACATCAGTCCAAAACCTATGGGACACTGCAAAGGTGGTCCTAGGGGGAAATACATAGTCATCCAAGCCTTACTCAAAAGAAGAGAAAACTCTAAAACGCAGTCCTTATACTCACACCTTAAACAGCTGGAGATGGAACAAAAGAACAGGCCTATGCCACACATGAAAAGACAACTGATTAAGATTAGAGCACAGATCAATGAATTAGAAACCAGAAATACAGTAGAGCAGATCAACAAAACTAGAAGCTGGTTCTTTGAAAGAATTAATAAGATCGATAAGCCACTGGCCAGACTTATTCAAAAGAATAGAGAAAGGACCCAAATTAATAAAATTATGAATGAAAGGGGATAGATACCGATTAACACCAAGGAAATAGAAACAATCATAAGAGACTATTATCAACAACTATATGCCAATAAATTAAGCAACCTGGAAGAAATGGATGCCTTCCTGGAAACCTATAAACTACCAAGACTGAAACAAGAAGAAACTGACAATCTAAATAGACTGATAACCACTGAAGAGATTGAAGCAGAGATCAAAAACCTCCCAAAAAACAAGAGTCTGGGGTCTGATGGATTCCCTGGGGATTCAAAGAAGAAATAATACCTTTTCTCCTAATGCTGTTTCAAAAAATAGGAACCGAAGGAAAACTACCAAACTCATTCTATGAGGCCAGCATTACCTTGATCCCCAAACCAGGCAAAAACTCCATCAAAAAGGAGAATTACAGACCCATACCCCTGACAAATATGGACACCAAAATTCTCAACAAGATCCTAGCTAATAGGATCCAACAATACATTAAAAGGATTATCCATCACGACCAAGTGGGATTCATCCCTGGGATGCAAGGGTGTTTCAACATTAGCAAATCAATCAGTGTGACAGAACACATTAATAAGAGAAGGGACAAGAATCATATAGTTCTCTCAGAAAAAGCATTTGACAAAATACAGCATGCTTTCCTGATTAAAACCCTTCAGAGTGTAGGGATAGAGGGTACCTTCCTCAATTTCATAAAAACCATCTATGAAAAGCCTACAGCGAATATCATTCTCAATGGGGAAAAGCTGAGAGCCTTTCCCTTAAGATCAGGAACACGACAAAGATGCCCACTTTCACCACTATTATTCAACATAGTACTAGAAACCCTAGCAACAGCAATCAGATAACAAAAAAGAATAAAAGGTATTCAGATTGGCAAAGAAGAAGTCAAACTCTCTCTCTTCACAGATGACATGATATTTTATGTGGAAAACCCAAAAGACTCCACCCCCAAACTACTAGAACTCATACAACAATTCAGTAACTTGGCAGGATACAAAATCAATGCACAGAAATCAGCTGCATTTCTATACACTAACAATGAGACTGAAGAAAGAGAAATTAGGGAATCGATTCCATTTACAATAGCACCAAAACCCGTAAGATATTTCGGAATAAACTTAACCAGAGAGGTAAAGGATCTATACTCTAGAAACTACAGAACACTGATGAAAGACTTTGAAGAAGACACAAAAAGATGGAAAAACATTCCATGCTCATGGATCGGAAGAACAAACATAGTTAAAATGTCTGTTACCCAGAGCAATCTACACTTTCAACGCCATCCCAATCAAAATACCAATGACGTTTTTTAAAGTGCTGGAACAAACAATCTTAAAATCTGTGTGGAATCAGAAAAGACCCCGAATCACCAAGGAAATGTTGAAAAAGAAAAACAAAGCCGGGGGCATCATGTTGCCTGATTTCAAGCTATACTACAAAGCTGTGATCACCAAGACAGCATGGTACTGGCACAAAAACAGACACATAGGCCAATGGAATAGAATACAGACTCCAAAAATGGACCCTCAACTCTATGGTCAACTAATCTTTGACAAAGTAGGAAAAAACATCCAACGGAAAAAAAGACAGTCTCTTCAATAAATGGTGCTGGGAAAATTGGACAGCTATATACAGAAGAATGAAACTTGACCCTCTCTCACACCATACACAAAGATAAACTCCAAATGAATGAAAGACCTTGATGTGGGACAGGAATCCATCAAAATCATAGAGGAGAACATAGGCTGTAACCTCTTCAACATCGGCCACAGCAACTTCTTTCATGACATATCTCCAAAGGCAAGGGAAACAAAAGCAAAAATGAACTTTTGGGACTTCATCAAGATAAAAAGCTTCTGCAGAGCAAAGGAAACAGTCAACAAAACAAAGAGGGAACACATGGAATGGGAGAAGATATTTGCAAATGACACTACGGATAAAAGGCTGGTATCCAAGATCTATAAAGAACTTCTCAAACTCAATACCCAAGAAACAAATAATCAAATCAAAAAACGGAAAGAAGATATAAACAGACACTTTTCCAATGAAGACATATGAACGGCTAACAGACACATGAAAAAATGTTCAACATCATTAACCATCAGGGAACTTCAAATCAAAACCACATTGAGATACCACCTTACGGCAGTTAGAATGGCAAAAATGGACAAGGCAAGAAACAACAAATGTTGGAGAGGACGTGGAGAAAGGGGATCCCTCTTACACTATTGGTGGGAATGCAAGTTGGTACAGCCACTTGGAAAACAGTGTGGAAGTTCCTCAAAAAGTTAAAAATAGAGCTACTCTATGACCCAGCATTTCCACTACTGGGTATTTACCCCAAAGATAAAGACGTAGTGAAAAGAAGGGCCATATGCATCCCAATGTTCATAGCAGCACTGTCCACAATAGCCAAACTGTGGAAGGAGCCAAGATGCTCTTCAACAGACGAATGGATAAAGAAGATGTGGTCCATATATACAATGGAATATTACTCAGCCATCAGAAAGAGTGATTACTAAACATTTGCATCAACATGTATGGGACTGGGGGAGATTATGCTAAGTGAAGTAAGTCAAGCAGAGAAAGACAATTTTCATATGGTTTCACTCATTTGTGCTACATAAGGAATAGCAGGGAGATCATTAGGAGAAGGCAGGGAAAAATGAAGGGGGGTAAACAGAAGGGTAAAATGAACCACAAGAGACTATGAACTCCAGGAAACAAACAGGGTTTTAGAGGGGAAGGGGTGGGGGGATGGGCCAGCCCGGTGAAGGGTATTAAGGAGGGCGCATATTGCACGGAGCACTGGGTGTTACACACAAACAATGAATCATGGAATGCCACATCAAAAACTAACGATGTATTGTACAGTGACTAACATAGCATAAAAATAAATTAAATAAATAAATAAACAAACAAATAAATAAAAGATCAATATGCTTGTTTCTCTATCTGTTTAAGCAGGTGTGACAGCCATGAGACTATGCCTCTCAGATCTCCAGCTATGGAGAGTGTAACTGACAAAGGCCCCCACTGGAATTCATCACCTTGACATGCTGGGGCCATGCCTTCCCACAGGCTGCTCCCAGACAGTAACTGAGTGGGCAGGGATACTGTTAAGGCCCATTCCTGGGAGACACAGGATTCTACTGATGGCTTAATTTGGCTTAAAGTCTCCTCAAAAGGCCTAGCTGAACTTTCTTAGAATTGGGCTACAGTATAAGATGTTTTTACCCAATGTTTCTTCCTTCCCTCTCCCCTTTACAAGGGTCAGACATGCACTGTGGTCTGATGGCTCTTCTAACCTGCCCCCTCTATGTTTCCTCACAGGCATTTTCTGTAATAAATCTCACACACTCAATCCTGTTTGGGAGTCTGCTTTTCAGAAAACATGAAGAGAAAGAATTGTGAGCAAGTTAAATAGCACCACAGAGAGGAGGAACCGCGTGAGAAGCACAAAGTCTGATCAGCAACAGCAGTCACATTTAATAAGAGTAGCACAGCAACAGTCCATTCAGTAGTTTATCATTACTGACAGTCACATAACAACCAACTAGAAAAAGAGTTGAACAGTATGTCCCAAGAAGATCAAGTAACCAAATATCCTCAAAAGAAGAGCCAGCTGAACAGACTCCATCTTTCCTTTCTTCAGAGATAAGGCCTCTAGAAGGCCCTACAAATTATAATAAGATACTAAGGCACACATAAGTTTCAACAAGGCTAGCAGATCAGGACAACATATAGTAATCACATATATTTTTGGCTAAGTTAAACTTGAAGAATATATTATTTTAGGGAAATGCATGTGGCTACAAAAAAAAAATGCAACCTATGTGAAAGGCACAGGCTTTCAAAAGTCTTGCTGATATGACAACTGAAAATCAATTAGAAAAGAGGCTGAGTAGGATGACTAGTACTCAGGTCTGAATGGCCTTGGGAGAAGCAACCATGTCCAATGATCCAAACACAAATCAACTGGTTGATGAATGAGATGTTGTATTTGGAGTTTTCTCTGGGAAGACTGCCGTACCCCAGGGATGTAATTCCTATAAGCCTAGGTGGGATCAGGGGAAGTACCACTATAATTCTAAGAAGTTATAAAGACACATTTAGTAAAAATTAATAAATTCAACCTGTTGTGTTAACATAATTATTTAAGATAGTTAAGTGACATTGTAGTAAGTTTTGCAATGATTATATCTTAATATGTTTTGTGTATTATTTAAGATATTCAAAGTGCTCAAAAGAATAAATTCCAATTAAATTTGTAAATGTAATTAAAATTTTTCAAGGAAATTTGTTTGCAAAATGAATATATTTAAGAAAAACTGATATTTGAAATTGTGTTTAAGTATCTTAGTATATTTGAATGACCTTTAAATAAAAAACAAATAGTAGTGGGTATACCTTTGTATATACACAAGTCTTTTAGACATTAAATATTAATATCAACTAATATTTAATTGTTCTACCCTGATAATTACAGTAACATCTACCATTCATTCAGTTCTTGATTTCATGCCTGGCCATGACACACAATCAAATGTCACAACAACTCTGAGATGATGTGAGGAAATGGATCTGTGGGAAGACAGATACCAGAGGCAGACATATACCAGTTTGAAACACCTTGGATTAATTATGCATTTTTCTCCAGGTGAGAATGTGTTCTCACTGATGCTGAATTTGGTTCAAGAACCAGTATCTGATCTTTATAAATATTCTCTTGAATTGAAGAACAGAGTATGTAAAACCTTTCTAAAAAGTGATGCATACCCAAAGTGTAAAAGGACCGAGCAAGAAATGAAGGTTCTCAAACCTAGCAAGACTTTATGATGGGTAGACAATATCACCTGTGAATGCATGCCTCGTGTGTCAATTTGGAGGGTTAAGGAAAACGATGCTAAGGTTACCTCTGGTCCTGTTCTGCATGGCCACCTTGCTTCCTCTGGGTTGTTACTCCTTGGAAAACTGGAAATTTATAGTCTAACCCTACAGTATGTGTGTGGCCTATCTGCATGTCCCATGATACCATGAGGCAGATAATATTATTACACACATTCCATATAGATGAAGAAATTGAGGTTTAGAGAGAGGTAAAGCAACTCATTCAAGGCTGAACTGCCAAGTTTTAGTTGTAAATAAGTTTTTCTATTCCATATGTTAAAGTGGTTTCTCTTTTAGCAGAGATTTGTAATTTATTCTGTTTGCCCAGTACATTTTCCATTTGGGAACTGTCCTACCCTTGATCCCACTCTTCATCTGCTGGGATTTTTAATCTCATGGCCCTGCCTACCCTACTCAGAGACCTTTTGAGTAACTGAGTGGACACTGGTGATATGATGGGGTTATGCTCTTCTCTTTGTTGTAACTTGCTATGAAGAATGATATGAGCCAAGAGTTGTCAGCAGCCAGGGAGAGAATCTGACTTAGAATAAAGTCAGTACAGAGAAAGGAGGAGCTCAGAGATGGAGAAAGGGTCTTGACTGCATCACTAGAAGCCCTAGATCCAGCAACGCCTGAGGCCAATCCCATTTCCATATTTTTCCAGATGTTTTGTCTCATCTTTGGACATTTTAGTCTGTTCCACTGAAAGCAACTTTCTAAGAAGCTATTTATATTTTACAATCATAACAATTGTATTCTAATTAATTGGGCAAAATCAAAAGGATTATATGTAACAATAAAAAAACCTTTCTTTCATAGGAAAATAACTCACAAATGCATCTTTATAATGATAGCAGTTAAGTACTGTTAGCATCAAACCTACAAATAACCATATTTGTAAGTGAAGATTTAAAATAAAAAAGTTACCCTTACCTCATACCACTGTCTAATTGGCTGGTTTTATTTGTGTTGGCATCCCATAGATAAATGCAACTAGATTTCTCAGCAATCACTGCTAGGATATCTCCATCTTTATCCCAATCCATAGCAACACAGTTACTTTTAAAAAAGAAAGCAAAATATTACTATATATCTTCTTAAAGTAGGAAAAGAAATTTAAATATCTATTTATAATTTTTATCTACAATAAGACCACTTAATCTATTTTGAGTAGGTCATAAACTTTCTAAAGTGAGAAATACAACTTACTATTCACTGCTTAGATAATACTAATTCTTTTTTTTTAAGAGAGAGAGAGAGTGTGTGCGAGTGGGTTGGGGGAGGGCAAAGGGAGAGAGAGAATCTTAAGCAGACTCCGAGCTGAATGTGGAGCCCGATGTGGGGCTCCATCCCACGACCCTGAGATCGTGACCTGAGCTGAAACCAAGAGTCAGATGCTTAACCAACTGAGCCACCCAGGTGCCCCACTAAGTTAAATCTTTTATTGTTGTTGAGGAGATGGGAAAATTTTTAATTTTATTTTAAGTATCATTTATATATACTACATTACATATAATCACACCTAGTAAGTTAGCACATTTTCTTGGATCCTATAAAGAACCTAACCTTTTGGTAAAACCAACTCCTCAAGCACCTCTACAAAGGAATCACACCTGGAATTAAGAGGTAATTTGTATGACCAAGTGTGGAAAGGTGACTTCAAGTTTACAGAGAGAAAAAGAAGGTACTGACAAAAAACAAAGTTATATCCAGATAAATTGTGTATAAAACAGATCTTGGTTGGTAGATGTGGGATTGTAAATAATGGAAAAACTAGATTTTGAAGCAGTAAGAAATGTTATTTTCATTTTATATCAGAATAAGAATGATTCCATTAAAATGACAAAACAGTTATAAACAGGAAATGCTTTTTACATATGTTATTGTTTAAAATTATTTCAAAGTATTTATTATAAATCAAAAACTTACTTGAGGTTTAACTTTTTACTATCTGATGCTATTTTTCATTTTGAGGCTGTTCTGGGATATTGGCTAAGCCATACTCAGATTTACAGTTAAGACAGTTGGGAATTACTTTGGTCATTTTATTTTTCAAAGTGTTAAAAAATGTTTTGGGATCTTAATTTTTTCCAGTATTTTCAGAGATTTGGGGAGTATGGAAGAGGGATGCTTTCAAATTTTTGATAAAATCATCTAACAATTAGAGACAATACATATGGTATTTTACTTATCTGGAGAACCTCTGTCAGTTGAATTCAACTATGATAAACACAGCAAAAGAATTCAGAGGTTAAAAAAAAATACAGCCATTGTGTAACCAAAATAGAGGTCACAGAGATGATTAAAAAAACTTCATACAGTTTACTCAAAGAAGTTCTCTACTAAGTGCCTTCTTACTTTTAAACATAATTACGACTATCTTGACTTCTGTTTCCCAAAATACAGAAAACAAGCAACAATTAAGAAAGCAATGGGAAATGCCAAAATGGAGGCATTGGGTAGGCGGGGCAGAGCAGGAGGTGGGAAAGGCTGTTAGAGACTCAGAGAAGTAAGACAACCTGATTTGCAAAGATGGTGGCAATAAACTACAAAAAGCAGACATGAATTTAAAAAGCGTGGCAGCGTAAGACCATTTAGGTGAGTGACTCTGGATACCTTAAAACCACTAAGACTATCAATAAAATAACTAATAAAGGTAATGATTACACAGAATTATCAAAAATGCTTATGTTATGGGGCGCCTGGGTGGCACAGTTGGTTAAGCATCTGACTCTTGGTTTCGGCTCAGGTTGTGATCTCAGGGTCATGGGATGGAGCCCCAAGTTGGTGCAGAATCCGCTTAAGACTCTCTCCCCCTCTCCCTCTGTCCTTGCACATGTGCTCGCACTCCCTCTCTCTAAAATAAATAAATCTTTTAAAAAAATGCTTAAGTTATGTTTTGTGTAATCTAGGATGACTTCCTGGAAAGGACAGGCCTTGTTCTGTAAAAAGCATGTCAAGGGGCGCCTGGGTGGCTCAGTCGCTTAAGCATCCATCTCTTGATTTCAGCTCAGGGTCATGAGATTGAGCCCTACATCGGGCTCTGCACTGAGCATGGAGCCTGCTTAGGATTCTCTCTCCCTCTCCCCCTGCCTCCCCACCAGCTGCCCTGCTCACATGCACGCACACTCTCTCTTAAGGAAAAAAAAAAAAAGTTTAACAATGACGTAGGTACGCCTGGGTGGCTCAGCTGGTTAAGCATCTGCCTTCAGCTCAGGTCATAATCCCAGGGTCCTGGGATCCAGTCCTGAATTGGGCTCTTTGCTCGGCTTCTCTTTCTGCCTCCCTGCTCCCCCCACTTGTGTGCACTCTCTCTGACAAATAAATGAAATCTTAAAAAAACAAACTTTAAAATGTATGTTGAAAGTAACTATTTTCCAACAATTTATGAGAGGAAATAGTACAGTGATATGGGCTTACCTTTTCTGCCTATACACAAAGTAAGACTTGTTTATAATTAAAGATTTTTTTTTTTTATTTGACAGAGATAGAGACAGCCAGCAAGAGAGGGAACACAAGCAGGGGGAGTGGGAGAGGAAGAAGCAGGCTCACAGTGGAGGAGCCTGATGTGGGGCTCGATTCCATAACACCGGGATCACGCCCTGAGCTGAAGGCAGACGCCCAACTGCTGTGCCACCCAGGCGCCCCAAGACTTGTTTATAATTAAATAAGAATCTTTCATATGGACTCATTTATAATTGTACCTTAAAGCTTCCCTGTGAATGTATGGAGGTTATAAATATCAACTCTAACTCATATGCTATATGACTATGTATTTCACTAACAACTTATGTATAAAAAAACAAATCCCTGGGGTGCCTGCGTGGCACAGTCAGTTGGTTTTGGCTCAGGTCATGATCTCAGGGTTTGTGGGATGGAGCTCCACACAGGGCTCTGTGCCGAGCACAGAGTTGGCTTGGGATTCTCTCTCCTTTCCCCTCTGCCCCTCCTGCTTATGCTCTGTCTCTAAAAATTAGTAAATAAACCTTAAAAAACAAAACAAAACAACAAATCCCTTTGCAAACGAAGAAAGCAAGAGACACAGATTAAATACGAGTTGTAAAATCCTATTTGATTATAGCTTTAAGGCAATACTTTTTATCTTTTAGGAAGAAAGCTTGAAAGTTTTTGATCCACCTCTGTACTTACCCAGGTAAGTTAATTTCACTTCTTTTTTGACCATGGCGATCAAAGATTTTCACAATATGATCAGCTCTAAAAACAATTAGAACACAAATATATAATTTAAATGTGTCTTTTTATAAATGTATATTAAAAAATTAAGCTGCCATCCAAGTGATTTCAGTGTTCTCTCATGACAGTTGCATAATCTATATCTACAAAGTTATTACCAGAAAAAGATTATGAACTGTGATGTTAATGGAGGTGAATGTATTATTTTTCCCACTATACAGCCATCACACAAGAACTTCTACTAAATAAATGGTGTGGTTATGCAGGCATACAACCATTTGAAGTCAGGATGATTTACTTAAAATATTCACTGATTTCTTACCCTGTTACTGCAAGGTAGTTTCCTGATGTTTTTTGCCAGGTGAACTGTATTGGTGCGCCAAGCCAAGTCTTTTCTAGCAGCGAGAAAATACGCTAAAAAGACAAATGTAATTTTGATATTTTCAAAACATATAGTTTAAGGGTTGGTCAAAGATACCAAAACGTGATCATGAAAACAGTAGGATTCAAGATGGTAACAGCTTACTGTTAGAGCTTATCCAGAAAAAGTCAACAATGTAACAGACAAAATAACTAAATCAACCAACCAACCAACCGACCAAATTCTACAATCTGGTTGTTTGTATGGACAAACAACAAACTTTGTATGAAGTATGGACCTTAATACACAGGCAAGCATTTATTATAAACTTTGGTCTTAAATGTTTTTGAATATTAATTCTATAAAAATTATAATTTTAGTTTTATATGTTAAAGAGTAAAATAATTTAAACTTGAATTTAGCTAATAATCAGTAGCATGGATTTAAAAAAATTTTTTAGTTAAATTCAGTTAATTAACATGTATTTTATTATTAGTTTCAGAGACAGAAGTCAGTGATTCACCAGTCTTACAGAATACACAGTGCTCATTACATCACATGCCCTCCTTAATTTCCATCACCCAGTAACCCCATCCCCCCACCCCCACCCCTCCAGCAAAACTGTTTGTTTCCTATGGTTAAGAGTCTCTTATGGTTTGCCCCCCTCTCTTATTTTGTCTTGTTTTCCTTTTATTCCCTTTCTTCCCCATGATCCTCTGTTTTGGTTCTTAAATTCCACAAATGAGTGAAATCATATAATTGTCTTTCTCTGATTGACTTATTCTGCTTAGCGTAATACCCTCTAGCTCCATCCACGTTGTTGCTAATGGCAAGATTTCATTCTTTTTGATGACTAATATTCCATTGTATATATATACCACCTCTTCTTTATCCATTCACCTGTTGATGGACATCTGGGCTCTTTCCATAGTTTGGCTACTATGGACATTGCTGCTATAACCACTGGGGAGTAGCATGGATTTCTTAGATTAAACTTAACAAAACTACCATTTAAAAAATCTTAACTATGATAAAAATACAAACTACTTCATTCAAAATTTTCTTCCTTTACCCATTAGTTATATTTACTCAATCATTAAGTACTTAATTTAGCTATTGGGTGAACAGCATATCAACTGAAAAGCCTTTCTTTTCAGTCAAGAACTGGGGTATCTAATATGGAAGCCACAAAACACAGCTGGACTTGAAATTTTATTGAGGGCTTGAAATGTAGGTAGCCCGAATTTAGATGTGTTGTAAATGTAGATACATATGCATTTCAAGGAATATAAAAAAATGTAAACTATCTCATTGATAATTTTTTATTTTGATTACATATGGAGATAATATTTTGGATATACTGGATAAAATAAATTATTTAAATTAATCTCACCTGTTTCTTTTAAAGCATTTTAATGTGGCTACTAAAAATTTTAAATTACATTGGCTCACAGTAGATTTATATCAAACAATACTGATCTAGAACACTTAAAAAATAGAGCTTGAATAAAAAAATTCAGATTTTAATATTAAGTCAAATTAGAAACAATTAGGTTAAATCATAGACCACGTCTAGGCATATGAAGTTTAGATACGCCCACAGGAGGCTTGACAATCTGAGGCGCCACACAAAATTCATCAAATGCTTGAAATTAAACACCAAGGGGCGCCTACGTCGGGCAGCTGGCCAAGCGTCAGGCTCTAGATTTCCGCTCAGGTGACGCTCTCAGGGTTCTGAAATTGAGCCCTGCGGTCAGCTGTGAGTGTGCTTAAGCATCTCTCTCCCCTCCTTCTTTGCCCCTCCCCCTGCTCACCCATGTTGGCTCTCTAAAAATAAATAAATCTTTTTTTAAAAAATTAAATACCAATCAATCAGCATTTGGTATGTTAAGTAGATGAAATCCACCTCTATTGAAAACAGGAGTGGTCAATAAACACAAGTGCACCCACGTTTTGAAAACACCTTGAAGGGGGAAAAGAAGCAATAAAGGCATCTTTTGCAATTTTTTGACCACATGGCCTGGGAACCCCCTCAAGCAAGTGAGGGATACTTAAACTTCATTAGCTTCATGGTAGGCCTCTTCGGGCTGTGATGTTGCGTATTCTTCCTCACTGCAAGTACATTTACGTGCGCCATATATGGTATAGTGAAAAAGTGCTGGCTTCACAACCAGAAAACCAAGGTTTGCACTTCGCTTTTTACGTATTAGCTGTGGGGCTTAAAACAAGTCGCTCAAATTGCCTCAAGCACAAAATTTTCAATTGTAAACCAAGAATAATTATCTTCTCCGTTCTGATACTTCATGAATTGTGAAGCGCTTTAGAAATTTATGATTACCGGTCTGTCAATTCCAATTTCCACGCAAACAGCCACGAGGAATCATTAAGACTTAATTTTTAAACTGAACTATCCATTTCTTTGCCAGATCAGGGCAGAGGGCTATTGCCGTAGTAAAGCAGAAGGGTTTTGAAATGAGCTGTAGCTAGTGACCGGGGATGGGGTTCACGAGAAGCCCACGAGCAGGAACGGTGCGTGCAGAGGAAGACCTGCGCGTGCAAGAGCAGATTTCTCCGTGAATTATGTACATTAGCCACTGAGTGATTTGTACATTAGAGTTGTCACAAGCAATACAATTTGACATTATTCTTTAAGAAGATTTTCACTCTTTTTAATTACTGAGCAGTCGCCTAGCTTGCCAGGGGTTCAGCTGCAGGAAAAGCAGCTGCTCGCGACACCCAATCCAGTCAATTTCACTGCGACCCCCCAAGCATATCGTTCTTTCCGCGGTGCGAAGTTCGAGGTCTTCTCTGACCCAGACTGTTCATTTCAGGCCGCGCCCGGGTTGCCTCTGCTCGCACCGTTTCAACTCCGTGCGCCGTCCCAGAAATGAGGCCTCCCTCTCCGCCTCTCCAATTTTTTTTCCTTTCCCCTCCTTCCTTCAACTTCGCCCCCGCTTTCCCCCTCCCCGCTCACTCAGCTCTCCTCCCCATTCCTAACGCACTCTGGAGGACGGAGGAGGGCACAGGCCCCTATCCTCAAAGTGACGCTCCTCGGGCTAAAACCCAGTGGTCGCGTTTTCCCGCCCCCCCGGGGTTTGTAAGTTATTTACCTTCATCTCAAGGCTCCAGCGGCCGCGCGATCTGGCAAATGCGCAGGCGCACCAGGTCTGCTCCAAAAGAGCTAACGCGTTCCCGTCACCCAGGAGATCGCGCGAGCAGTGACCAATCAGCGAACACTTGCTAAAGGGCGGTGCCTCGTGGGGTCCTCCGCAGGGGAGGGCGGGAGGCGTGGACTGGAATCACGTGACGCAGGCCGAGGTAGGCCCCGAAAGATTGCGCATCAGGAGGCCCGGCTGCGCCGTGGCTTCCTGGTTGGGCTCTGATTGGATGAGACCGGGGGACTCGCCCCGAGGGAGGTGGGCTCTGTGAGCCCTGAAAGGCGCCTGCGTACAGTTCGGCTCCTGGTTTCTAAGATGCCGATGGTGGCGGGTGGGGGCGCCCAGAATCAAGGAAACGAGAAGGCGCTGAATGTTGGGTGAAAGGAGAACGGAAATTTGTTCTTGGGGCAAATACTCTTACATAGTACGCGCAAAGAGGACTTGGATGGGCCCGTGTGCCATCTCTTTTTTTCCTTTCTAGGCTTCTGGGTTAAAGATGTGTTTTTTTCCCCCCAAGGCGTTAATAGGCCAACTGAATTGGGCAAGAAAAATGAACACGAAGTGCTCCTCTCTTTAGGCTTTGGACCTGGCAACTTTTCCTCAATTATGCCCTGCCATAGATTTGTGCTTTAGTATTTAGAGTATGAAAGTACTTCTTTTGCCCAAGTGTCTGAAAATGTTGAACAACCCACCCTTTTCTTTTTGACTTTAGGTAGGAATTGTACTGGCTTAAAGAAAATGATTTCAAAGAACTAGTGAGGGGTGTTACCATTCTTGAAGGTCCTGTTCCCTTGGTTGGGGTTTAGTTTAGTTTAGTTTAGTTTAGGTTTCCCTTTAGTTTCAGGTGCAAGACCGGCCCATTAAAATGAAGATGTCGTTAATAGGTGATTGAGAGAAAAAGGTTAAGAGAAACAGAAATTCAGAAATTGGCCACGCAACATTTAAAAGAGTGAATGGGACTTTTTAGGTTTAGGGAACGTAGGGGAGACAGAATTTTGCCTCTGCCCCTTTGGGTTTTTCAGCTAGGGCTAAGAATTAAACTGACCTAAGACGGATTAACTGAAGAAAAGCCTACGAGTATGTATGTGTTACCTGAAATGGGAGCCATCCTAAGGAAAAGACCCAAAGAAATGACATCTACATGCCATGCTTTTATATTAGGTTAAACCAAGAGAGGAAACTGTGGGAATGCAATTAAACTATGTGGTGAGGCTAAAGAAAAATAATTATTTTAATAAGGTCTGTTTATATAGACTCTCAATCTCAGCTTCTCCTGATGATAAGAATGTTATTTTCCTTCTGGTACAGGGAGAGTGTCTTTCACATGGGAGTTTTTAATTCCCTGTTTTCAGGAAGAAAAATTACTCATTTGCATCTGCTATTTTTTAGGTACCTTTAGCTCAAAATAATCCTTATATCAAAGTGGTTTATTTTGGAGTGGCATATTCTGCCACCCTTCAGGGGAAGTCTACATAACAGAAATAAAATTAGGCCAGAAAAATGAAAATAAATAAATAAAATCTTTAAAAAAATAAATAATATCTACGTTGAATCGCTTGAAATTCTTTGCCCTGGTTTGCAGGAATCTACACTTATTTGAGAGAGAGAGAGAGAGTGCATGAGCAGGAGGGAGGGGCAGAGGGAGGAGCAGGGAGCCAGATGCGGGACTCTATCCCAAACCCCAGGATCATGACCTGAGGACACTTAACCAACTGAGCCACCCAGGTGCCCCCAAAGTAGATATTATTTAATAGACTATTGGGTTTGTCTCAGAAGAAGAAGTTAAGGTAAAATGATAGAGTAAAGATAATGAGAAATTGAAAGAGGTCAACTTATTTAGAGATAGTAGGTAATTAGGCTTACTGGGCTTTTCTTTCTTTCTTTCTTTCTTTCTTTCTTTCTTTCTTTCTTTCTTTCTTTCTTTGTGGGAACTTATTTTTTAGTTACAAATTCCATGTCCTGTCATAGGTCTAATCAAATTTTCTACTTCTTTTTGAGTCAGCTTTGATAGTTGTGGCTTTCCTAGGAATTTGTTCTTTTCATCTAGGTTATCCAATTTGTTGACATACTATTGTTCACAGTATTCCTTTATACTTTTTTATTTCTGTAGGGTCAATAGTGATGTTTTCTCTCTTTCATTCCTGATTGTAATAATTTGAATGTTTTCTCGTTTTTCCTCTCTAGCTAAATATGTCAATTTTGCTGTTGACCTTTAAAAAAATAGATTTTGGTTTTGTTTATGTGATAAGCTTAATTTTGTCCCCCAAAAAGATATGTTGAAGTCCTACTTGTGAATATAGCTTTATTTGGAAATAGGGGATTTGCAGATATAATTAAGATGCCATTCACATGGCCCTAATTTAATATAATTTATGTACTTACAAGAAGAGGGAAATTTGAACACAGACACACAGGGAGACTGCCATGTGACAATAGAGGCAGAGGTTGATGTAGCTATACCAAAGAATGCCAAGGATTGATGCCCACATCAAAGCTAGGAAGAGGCAAGTAATAATTCTCCCCCATATTTCAGGGGATACATGGTCCTGTCAAACACCTTGATGTTGGACTTCTAGCTTCCAGAACTGTGAGATGATAAATTTCTGTTGTTTTAAGTCACATGGTTTGAGGTATTTTGTTACAGTAGCCCTAGGAAACTAATATAGATTTTGGTACCAGGAAGTGTTGTGCTGCTATAACATATACCTAAAATGTAGTAATGGCTTATGGACAGAGGCTGATAGAATTCGGAGGTACTTGGTAGTAAGCTTAAATTGCTTTGAAGGCATTGTTGGTTGAAATGTGGACATTAAACGTGTTTTGAGAGCTCAGACAGGAGAGCTATAGAGGAAGTTGCTGGGTTTTTTAGAGAATACATAGATTGTTATAACAGAATGCTGAAAATATGAATGTTCACAGTGCTTCTGGTGAGGCCTCAGATGGAAATAAGGGACATGTTATTGGATGCTTGTTATAAAGTGGTAGAGAATTTGGCTGAATTGTGTTGGGTGGAAAGAAGAATTCATAAGTGATAAACTTACATATTTAACTAAGGAGATTTTCAGTTAAGATGTTTGAAGGCTCAGCCTAGTTTCTCCTTGCTGCTTAGTAAAATGTGAGAGGATGGAGATAAGTTGAGAATGAACTGCTAAGCACAAAAGAACCAGCACTTGGTTATTTGGAAAATTCTCAGCCTATTCAGGTAGAATGTTTTGGAAACAGGGTCAAGGGTAGGGACAGACAACCATTTACTAAAGAGGTTAGGCATGTGACTTATGAATCCAGTCAACCAGCTTAGCAAGAACAAAGATTAGTGAACTTCAGGATATGGCAACATAAACATCCCCTTGTGCCCTGCTGTATGCATACCCGCCCCCCCCGCCCAGCAAAACCCAACAGCCAACCACTGAGAGATGTATAGAGCATCACAGAGTTGTGAAACAACTTCCAGAGCCTAATTCATGTGTGACTGGAGTCCCAAAAGAAGCTGGGGATGGAGGAATAGAATATTTGAAAGAGTAAAGGTTGAAAAAAATTTCCAAATGCTAACCCCGCAGATCCAAAAACTCAATGAACACTAAGCATAAGAAACATGACAAAAACTAAAAACTTATTTAAAACCTGTGATGAAAGAAAATCTTAAAAGAAGCCAGATTAAGAAGATAAATGCACAAAGGAGCAAAAATAAGAAAATGAGCGACTTCTTGTTGGAAACCATGCAAGCCAGAAAACCGTGCAGCAACATATTAAAGTACTGAAAGAAAAAACTGTCCATACAGAATTCTATACTCAGAAAAAACATCTTTCAAAAATGAAAGTGACCAGCAAACTGAGTCCAGCAATATATATATATAAAGGAATGTACACCATGACCAAGTGAAATTGATGCAAGAAATGCAAACATAGGTTAGTATCTGAAAATCAATTAATACAATATACAATATTAATATAATAAAGGACAAAAAAATATGATCATATTAATAGACAGAGAAAAACACTTGAAAAAATCCCCAACCCTTAAAACTCAACTTTCATTCATGATAAAAATACTCAATAAACTAGGAATGAAAAGTATTTTCTTCAAACTGAGAAAGGTCATCTACAAAAACCCATATAACTAACATTATACTTAGTGGTGAAAGACTGAATGCCTTTAGAGATAGTAGGTAATTAGGCTTAGGGAAAAGAGAGATCCACTCTTGCCACTTCTACTTACCATTGTACTGGAGGATCTAGCCAGGGTAATTATTAAAGAAAAGACTGAAGAGGAAGAAGTAAAACTATGCAGATATCAATATCTTGTACATAAAAAATTCCAAGGAATCCACTAAAAACCATTACAATAAATGAGCAAGTTTGCAGGATATAAGATTAATACACAAAAAATCAATTGCATTTTTCTATACTAGAAGTGAATAATCCAAAAGTGAAAATTCTTAAAAGTCTATGTATAGTAGCATTAAAATAAATAAAATACATAAATTTAACAAGAGTACAAGACTTATACACCAAAAACTACAAAATTTGTTTGTTCAAAGAAATTAAAGAAAAAAATAAATGTGAATACATACCACATTCATGGATCAGAGACTTAATAGTCTTAAGATGCCAATACTCCCCTAATGTATAAAGATCCAATAAAATCTCTATTAAAATCCCAGCTATCTTTTTGAGGAAATTGAGAAGGTGATCTAAAATTCATAGGAATTTCGAGGGACTCAGAATATGCAAAATAACCTTGAAAAAGAAGAACAAAATTGGAAGACTCACATTTTTCAATTTTCAAAACTTACTGCAAAGCTACAGTAACCAAAACAGTGTGTTACTAGCATAAGGATAGTTATATAGATCAATGGAATAGAATTGAGACTCCAGAAATAAAACTGTGCATCTGTGGGCAACTGATTTTCAACAAGGTTGTCAAGACAATTCAATGGGGGAAAGAATTAAATTCAACAAATGGTATTATGACACCAAAACCACAAATGAAGAAAGAAAAATGTGGACTTCATAGAAATCAAAACTTTTGTCCCTCAAAGAACACCACCATGAAAGTGAAAAGACAACCCATAGACTGGGAGAAAATATTTGCAGACCATATATTTGATAAGAGACTTTTATTTAAAATATGTAAAGAAATCTTACAACTCAATAATAGAAGGACAAGTCCATTAAAAATGGGCAAATAATTTCAACAGACATTTCTCCAAAGAAGACATATGAATGGCTAATAAACCCATGCAAAGTTGCTCAACATCACTAGTCATCAGAGAAATGTAAATGAAAGCTACAATGAGATATCACTTTACATGATATTCATTGTCAGTTTAATTTGTAGTTCTCTAGGTGCTAATGAATTCAAACACTTTTTTTGTTGGTCATTTTTGCTCTTCTGCAAATTATTTAACAGTATTCACTAATTTTATGGGGCTGCTTTTCCCCCCTAATTTGTAAGAGATCTTTTGTATAATCTTGTGTGGTTAAATAAGTGCTTTAAAAACAGCAACTTGGTTCTGGTCTTGGTTTTGAAGTTTCCCCTTGCTTATAGACTTTCTTGAATGATTTTTTTAATTATATTTTTTTTATATTGAAATCTTTAATATATAGTATTTATTTTTGTATATGGTAACAAATGGGCGTCTTCTTTTACATTCAGTGTGGCCCAAACTCTTCTCCAGACAGTCTGTCATTGCTATACCACATGTATTTTTATTATACCCAAGAAAGGAGTCTGCAGGCCAGAACAACTTCAGTTACTCAACTTAGTTTCAGAAAAAAATCATTCCATTTTGATCAAACTGCTTCTGTACTCTTGGCTCACCATTCTGGTGTTGGCAAGAATGCAGATATTCTGCATTAGGCTCCTTATTTTGTCTTTTTTTTGGTGGGGGGGGGTCTTTTTCTTCCCCCCTAAGATCTTGGCAACTTGCATAATTCCTCTACTTTCACTGACTCGACTTCTTGTATTTTCATTATCTAGACTTATATCTTTCCCTACTCTAAATTATTTCCTTATGATTAAATATTGCCCATCCAACAATTCTTAGTCCACCCAAAGGACTTTATTTCAAGTCTTTTAGGAATGCTAGAACTTCACCATATGTTGTACCCATTTTGTCTTTTTTCCACTGTATTATAAAATTGTATTGTTATCTTAGTTCTTCATGTTTATTTTTACATTTTTTTAGCTTTTCATTTTTAATATTCACTTTTATCAAAAGTTTGATGAAAATGACAGAACTGGTCAATTTTAGTATGTTTTTAAGAAATTGCTGGGAACACTTTCAGGCTTGTGTACATAATTTTTCTAACATTTCAGTGACTTAGTAATTAAACAAAGCTGGTAAGTAATGGTCATTGCATACTTAACTTTAAATATGTATATTACATACACTTGGATTTTTCAAAATTTTAATTTTTGTGCACTGCCTCATAATGTGTGTTTATAGATTTAAATGTTTTTCAATTATAAAATGATATGACTCTTTTAAGGACTGCATAGTACAATAGTGACTTGAACTTGGTCATAAACCCCCAGTTTAAACCCAGTTCATGACACTTACTAGGTTTTTTTTTGTTTGTTTTTTGTTTTGTTTTGTTTTTAAGATTTTATTCTTTAGAAATCTCTACACCCAACTTTGGGCTGGAACTCACAACCCTGAGATCAAGAGTCACACACTCCACTGACTGAGCCTACCAGGAGCCTCTAGTTTTTTGACCTTGACCAAATTACCGCCTCTGACTTTGTGCTCTGAAGTTTGAAATGGCGATAATACCTACCCTCATTTGATTTTAGAGAAAATTAAATTAGTTAAAAAGAGAAAAAAAAAGAAAAAAAAGAAAAGAAAATTCCACTATCAATACATATTAATTTTTTGTGTATTTTCTTCTGGGTTTTGCTTCTATGTATACATATTTTACTATGCATTTATAATTATGGTGGGTGCATACATTTAACACATTTATTTAGGTCAAGTAATAAATACAACATATTAGGCTGCTCAGTACTGAAAATAGAAAAGCATACATTCCTAATAAAATGGATTTTTAGTTTTCCCGTACCAGGTTAAGTCAATTCTTACCTCTTCAACTGTCTTCTGCTGAATTAGAGGCTGAACCACTTAGATCATTGGTTCTCTAACTTTAGTGTGTATCTGATAAATTCCGTGTGTTGTTAGAATCACGGCGGGGGGCGGGGGGCCGGCTGGTGAAACGGACTGCTTGGCTCCACCCCCAAAGTCTGATTTTAGTAGGTCTAGGGTGCGTCTGGAGAGTTTGCGTTTCTTTCTTCTTTCTTTCTTTCTTTCTTTCTCTTTCTTTCTTTCTTTCTTTCTTTCTTTCTTTCTTCTTTCTTTTTCTTTCTTTCTTTCTTTCTTTCTTTCTTTCTTTCTTTCTTCTTTCTTTCTTTCTTTCTTCTTTCTTTCTTTCTTTCTTTCTTTCGTAAGCTTTTTAAAAAAGATTTATTTATTTAGTTATTTGAGAGAGAGAGAGAGAGAATGATCAGGGGGAGGGGCAGAAGGAGAGGGAGAGGCACTGAGCAGGGAGCCCGACATAGGGCTCCATCCTGGGACACCGGGATCATGACCTGAGCCGAAGGCAGACACTCAATCCACTGAGCCACCCAGGTGCCCCCCAATTTTTTTTTCTTTTTTTAAGATTTTGTGTGTGAGAGAAAGCCTGAAGGGGGTGAGGGAGCAGAGGGAGAGGCATAAGCAGAGTCTCCACTGAGCGCCCAGCCGGATGGGGGCTGGATCTTACGACCGTGAGATCATGGCCTGAGCCGAAATCAAGAGTCTGACACTCAACTGACTGAGCCACCCAGGCACCCCTGAGAATGTGCATTGCTCACATGTTCCCATACCCATCTGTGCATTGCTCTTTGAGGCTGTCGATCTCTATATATAGTCTCCTAAGTCCCCTTTACTTTTTATCATATGTTACACTGAAACACCCTGTATTCTTTTCAATGTTAAGTTTACAAAGCAACAATACTTTTCCTAGTATATGCCTTCTGAAAATTTCTAATTTATTTTTTTAAAGATTTTATTTATTTGAGAGAGAGAGAGAGCGAGAGAGCACAAGCAGGTACGGGGCAGAGGGAGAGGGAGAAACAGACTCACTGCTGAGCAGACAGCCCGATGCAGGGCTCAAGCCCAGAACCCTGGGATCCTGACCTGAGCTGAAGGCAGACACTTAACCCACTGAGCCACCCAGGCATTCCTCAATTTATTATTTTTAAGTTGCAGGAAGCATTTGGTATTATTTTATATGAATCAGGGATCCTAATTAATTCCTGGTTTTCTATTTTTTTGTTATTCTTCTTTTTCTCATTAGGCTGATGGAATAGGTAGGATTTCAGTAGGGGGATAAGAAAAGCTACTGAGAGATAATGAGGTACAGTGGAAGAGTCAGGCAAGGCGATTTGAACTCAATAACAACCCACTTAGTAACTTGGATAATGTACTTAACTTCCTCAGCCTCACTTTTTTTAATTAAAATATGTCTGACATACCACACTGTGTAAATTTAAGGTATACATGTTAATTTGATACATTCATATATGCAGTATATTTGCCATTGCAGCAATAATTATCAGCTTCACTTTTTCTTATCTACAATGGAGCTTGAAAATTAATAAAAATATTTTTGTTGTATTCCTCTGGAAATAGTTGTATCCTTTGCAAATGCTTGAATCCTTTCCTGAATGCAAAATCTTTTGTAATACCATATTTGGGAAAGAAGGGAAATCCTGCTCCCCATCTAAAATTTAAGAGCCAGGAACATGATTAAGCCTGTTCATCTGGGAAAGGATCTGGTGTCCACTTATTTGGGAGAGATTCATTGAAGAGTTAGTTAAGCTATTACACAACCTGCGGGAGGGGTAATTCTAGAATGCACAGAGCTATTTTTGCTTAAGCTATACAATTTAAAATTGATTGCTTATTTAAGTATAAATAAATAGCTGTTATTATAGCAATCTTCAGAAACCTCTAATTTATTTGGAAAAGCATGGCATTATGAAAAAGTAGTATTTTCAGAATCTGCTATAAAAACTGGTAAAGATTGCAGGATGCTTGTCAAAAGGATACTGAAAAAAATGAACATAATTTGCTGTAATATCAGAAAAAATGTTTTTCCAAAAAGAGAAAGTGAGAGAGACAAAGAGATGGGAGAGTTTCCAAGATGAAGAGAAAGAGAGATAGCATGGAATTGGGGATGGAAAATAATGATGTTTCTACTAAACACAGATAAAGGAATAGGAAATTTAGGTAGAATTCAGGTTCTTTATTGCAATTACATTTCCAGCAAATGTCAGTATTGTTGATCATCTTATGTTTTTGCCTCCAACTTATCTTTTAGACTTCTAGTCTTTAAGATGGCCATTTGAAGGAATAATTTTTTCTACCAGTATTATACGGAAAGGAAGTCTAATAAGCAGACTGACTAGGGAAAGATGGTGTATTCAAAATAATATCTGGCTAGGGATCCTAAATTGAACATTTCCCTTTGGTTTCCTAATATCACTAGCTAAAAATAATAATGTCATTTAAAATTATTAACTGCTATAATACATGATTAATTTTAAGCTTAAAATAAAATTGGATGTTCCACATTAAGCCAGTTATTTTTGTCCAATTCTGTCTGAGGCGTGATTCTAGGTACTGATACATGGCTATGAGTCAAATAGCCAAGGAAATGAAGAAATTAAAGTTAGTTCTGGGTCCATGACAATTTAATGATTCCTATTCTCTGGGGGGAAATTTTTGCATTACTTCCCCAGAATTCATATAGAGTAGGAGTTCTCCATGACGGCTGCCATTAGAATTACCTGGGGGTCACTTGGGGTGGCTCAGGCTCAATCCAGAGTTATTAAAACAGAATTTCTAGAGCCTGGATGGAACTTTCTTGCTTGATTTCCTTTTTTGTTTTGTTTTGTTTTGTTTTGTTTTTTAAACTCTGCGGTATACAGCCAGAATGGAGAACAACTGATTTATTCTACAGTATGCTAAATCCAAGAAAGCAGATGGAAATCCTGTTTTGTTTCTGAAGGCGAATAGCCTCTTCTCTTAACAAACCTATGCTCAGAAATGTAAAGGGACTCTGTCACTTTGGAAACCAGTTTGATGGTTCCTCAAAAAGTTAAACATAGAATTATCATAAGACCCAGCGATTTCACTCCCAGGTATATACTCCAAAGCACTGAAAACAGGGACTCAAACAAATACTTGCACACATATGTTCAGAGCAGCACTATTCACGTTAGCCAGAAGGGGGTGGAAACAACCCAAATATCCCAAATGGATAAACAAACCGTAATACACCCATACCGTGGAATATTATTCAGCCATTAAAAGGAATGAAGTGTTGATACGCTTCATGCTACAACATGGATAAATCTTAAAAATTGTTAAGTGAAAGAGGCCTGACATCAAGAGTCACATGTCATATGATTCTATATGAAATATCCAGAATAGGTAAGTCCGTACAGGTAGATTGAAAATTGGTGGTTGCCAGGGGCTGGGAGAAGAGGAAATGGGGGGAACTACTTGATAGCTATGGGGTTTTCCTTTGGGCTTACCTGAATGTTTTAGAACTAGATAGAAGTGGTGGTTGTACATCATTACGAATGTACTGCTACTAAATTGTTCATTTTAAAATGGTTAATGTCATGTTATATGAATTTTGCCTTAATTAAAAAAAAAAAGCTATGCACAAACATCAGATCTTTACATTTAATAATGTGATTTTCAACTCTGCGCACACCTTGGTTGTGGAGTGGCCTTTGGTGGTGTCTTCTGCACATGGGCTCTGTGGCCTAGCGTCCCTGTCCCCGCCACCAGTGATTGTGCACCAAGGCCTGCAAGGGGTCACCCCAGAGGTTTCCACCAGCCCACAAGCAACAGCATGGCAGCCATCCCTTCCAGCCGCTCACTCGTGGCCACCCACGACTATCACCATTTCCAGTAACACTCTTGCAGAAGTGCGAAGCATCTCAGGAAAGCCGTCCCTCACCACCCCCGTCTCCCCAGGGCAGACCCGGACACTGGTGGAAAAGCCTTTTCCCAGAAATCCAGTCTCCCATACATAGCAAGAGTCTTGAAGTCCCCAGAACGCTTGGAATCTTCCCAGGCTTCCAGCGGCACAATCACCTGCGACTTGGCTCTGGAAGCCATGAGGAAGCAGCCTGGTGGCAAGCCTGGCAAAGCCAACACTGGGCCCCAATCCAGAGTGTCCACACCACCATGCTTCAGGAGACCCGGCCCCTCCCCTCCCCTCCCCTCCCTTTCCCTTCCTTTCCCTTCCCCTCTCTTCCTTTCCCTTCCCCGTAGGTTGCAGCAAGCAGAAGCAGTTGGGTTCTTTTACATCAAAACAGCAAAACACCAAAAAGTAAGTTGAGAGATCCTGCAATGGTGTGCCTTGCACCAAGTGGAAAATAAACTCCAAGCAGCCAGTAAAAACAAACAAACAAACAAACAAAAAAAGGGCAATTTTCCTGCTAAAACTAGCTTTTCTGAAATTAAAGCTTGTCATTAAAAACAACAAATGAACCCGATTAATCATGTGATCCAGGTGTTTTGTCTGTCTCATAGATAGCCTTAGGTAGAAGCTGGGACTTACCCATTATCCAGAATATATTCTGACTATATCTAAGAACATACCGTATCTGTACCGGGAGGTTTGAATTTCTTTACAACTGGGTGTTTAGGCCTTCAATGAGGAGCATGCAGGGACCAAAGGGTATTCCTCGCCCCAATAATTAGTGTTAGTGATTGCAAAACACCTGGCCCTGTCCTCAAAGGGTAAAGGATTAAAGATACTGTTTTTTCTAAAGGAGAGAGAAGAGGAAATGAAGGAAAACAAAGAGAGAATAGGAAAATCAGAGCAGTAGGGTTGAGAGATACGAATACTCTCTTAAGTAACTGCAGACTTAGAGGTTTGGTTTTTTTTTGACAACACACCAGACATGTGGATTTTTCTTAAAAAAAAAAAAGATATAAGGATGCTCCTATGATATTTAAAAATGCCAGGCAATGGGATATATTTGGAACCTAGGAAAAGTTGCTGTTCGAGAAATAATCTTCTGAAAGGGCAAAAATGCAATAAGTAAAGCAACCATTCTACCATGAGATTCTGTGATAAACACACAGGATCACACACATAGGACAGTAGGGGTCAGAGGCCTGACACCTGCCCTTAGATTCTTTTTAGCTGAAGCCCATATCCTCAGGAGGATGGAAGATGTAACATGGAGCTGAGGCCCTAACACACTCTGGTTACATCAGGCCTTTTATTTTTTTTTATTTTTTTTAAAGATTTTATTTATTTATTTATTTGATAGTGAGAGAGACAGCCAGCAAGAGAGGGAACACAAGAAGGGGTAGTGGGAGAGGAAGAAGCAGGCTCCCTGAGGAGCAGGGAGCCCGATGTGGGGCTCGATCCCAGGACCCCAGGATCACGCCCTGGGCCGAAGGCAGACACTCAACCACTGAGCCACCCAGGCACCCCTACATCAGGCCTTTTAAACCCTAAGTCTAGCCCTGAAGATAGAACACATTTTGACCTTTTCAGTTAATGTGTAAGAAATGCTATTTGTAGGAAATGCTGCCATGCTGCCATCGTGACTCACAAAAAGTGAACTGCCATGCCTACCTAATAACTAGCAATTCCCTCCCCTGCTCGTCTTGGTATTTTCAAGAAAATCATGCCAAATGTAAAGATTTAATTTTTGTACATAAGCTTCTTTTACTTTTTACTCTGAAATAATTACCGATTTATAGGAGAGTGCAGAGGACTGTGCAGGGAATTCCCATGTACTCTTCCCCCAGCCTCCCAGAATGTTACCATCTTACACAACTATGGTGTAATATCAATGCCAAGAAATCAGTATCAGTACAATCCATATAGTTTATTCAGATTTCACTAGTCACATAGGCACGTGTGTGTGCGTCCATGTCTGTGTGTGTGTGTAGAGCTGTAAGCAATTTTATCACAGACTTAGTCTTGCGTAACCACCACCGCAATCAAGATACTCAACCTTACCATCCCAAGACTCTTGTAATATTCCCTTACAGCCACATTCATCCCCCCTCCGCCATCTCTAACCTCTGGCAACCACTAATCTGTTCTTCATCTCTATAATGATGCTGTTTCTTGAATCGTAAGGAAATGGAACCATGCAGTAGGTAAACTTTTGGCACTAGCTTTCTTCACGCAACACAAGCTCCTTAAGGAGGTCCATCCATGTTGTTGCATGCATCAATAGCTTGTTCCTTTTTTTTGCTGAGTGGTATTCCGTGGTGTGGATGTACCACATTTGTTCAGCAATTCACCAAGTGCAGGACATTTGGGTGATTTCCAGTTTGGGGCTATTAAGAATAAAACGTCTATGCACGTTCATATACAAGTTCCTGTCTGAAAATTACACTCCATTTCTCTGGGATAAATACCTAAGGATGCCGCTGCTGCTTAGTACGGTAAGCCTATTTTTAGTTTTGAAAGGGACTGCCAAATATTTTCCAGTATACGCACAGGCTTGTAAGAAGGGAAAATGTTCACTTTCAGAAAGAAGGAATTTCACAAATGAAGTCTTCCCTATTTCCCTAAATAAGTGAAATTTTTAAGGAAGAGAAAGGAATCCTTCCTAACATAGAGGGGCGCCTGGGTGGCTCAGCCGGTTAAGCATGTGATCTTGGTTTTGGCTCAGGCCATGATCTCATGGGTCAAGAGATCAAGACCTACATCAGGCTCCTTGCTCAGCGGGGAGTCTGCTTGAAGATTCTCTCCCTCTGCCTCTCCCCCTACTCTCTCTCTCAAATAAATCTTTTAAAAAAATAGACATAGTGCTTGGATTAATTGTATTTTAAGTTTTGTGACTCGGACATTTTCTTTTTCTACTTTCCTCTGTAATGATTCAGATGCTGCTGACAGGAGTTGTCCCTCTGCGAGTTGTGGCCTTACAGAAAATGAACATAACACAACACCCGAGACAGCTGTCAAGGGCTCAGCGAGAAAAGTAATTTTTTGTACTTTGGTTAAAAGAATCATGGAAACAATCTTTTCCAAGAAAGATTTATGAAAGAAGACAATAATAGTCTCTATTTGCCCACTGACTTGTAAATAAAGGAGACTTTCTCATGGTTCAGTATTCTAAAACTTCATATAAGCAAACTATGGCAGCTGCTAGCCTTCTTAAATAATGAAGGAGAGAATGAAGGAGATGGAGCATTTAGCGGTTGTTGTATTAGACCAGAGATACTGGCATATTTAGGATGGGACAAGGTAGATGACAGGCTAGAGAAATAGGGTTTTCAGTGTCAATTAACCTGTTCCTGGATCTCGTGATTTTCTTTTAAATGTAAGCGTAGAAAACTGTGCATCTTTTTACCTTCTTTGTTCCTGTCTCCCTGTTACTTTTTCTCTGCCCTTGGAAATCATAACTATCTGAAAAATAAGCTTTTCCCTTGGCTCATCACTAGCAAGATATTGTAACGCAAATATCACCTTAAACTCATAAAAATGTTAATTCCAGAGGTCTCAGCATTTCTTTCCATGCCTTCATTCACTTTCTCTTATCTCTCCCACAGGAAAGGGGATCAATTTTCTCCTAAGAATTTCTTGAAAGGAATAGAAAACTGAATTTTGTGTGCTTCATTTGCTCTATCACAAATATGGTTATTTTCATAGACTCTATCTCATATGGATAGAGTTATAGGCAGAGAAGCTGTCGGCAATTCTGAGATCAGATGTGCCATTTTCAACAATCAATTATTTGCAGATGATTTGCAATTCCACTAATGTTTGTTTCCTAGGCATCTGAGGAAGGCAAGAAATTTACTTTGTGGAAAACTGGAAGGAGGAGGCCTAGAACACAGAGAACATGTATCAAGCTGAAAAATGAGCCTTCTTAAAAGCATATTTTACCACATTTTGAAACAATCGGAGAGTTACAGAAATATAAATTTTTTTCTGAAGTGTTTGAGAGTACATTGCTAGCATAACGTTCCATCACCCCAGAAAACTCTGTATTTCCTACAAACACTCTTCTGTACAGAAACACAATACAACCATAAAAAAATCAGGGCGTTCACACGACACGTAACTATCACCTGTCTCTATCATGTCTTTGAGAGTGACATGCACTGCATTGGACTGTCCTGTTCCTTCAGTCTTCAATCTGCTCCAGCTGCTCAATCTTTCCTTAACTTTCAAGCCTCAACACTTCTGAAAATTCCAGGCTAGTGATTGTGCAGAATGCCCCTCCAATGACCCTCTGATATCTTCTCATGATTAGATTCAGGTTATGCAACCTTGTCAGGAACATCGCAGAAGCGACGCCGTGCTCTTCTCAGCCCGTCTTGTCATGTGGCGTTGGATTTTGATTTGTGCCATTACTGATGATGATGACTTTGATTACGTGATTAAAGCGGGGTCTGCCAGGCGTCTCAATTTAAAGTGACTCTTCGCCCTTTGTAATAAATGAATATTTTGGAGGGAGGTACTTTAAAACTAGGTAAATGTCTTGTTCCTCATCAAACTCTTAGTGCCTGTGGTTGAACAGCTGTATGGGTTCATATTTTAGTCAAAGGGTTATAGTTCATTGCTGTCATGTATTTTTAAGCTTAAATAGGCTCCAGGGTGTTTAGTGGAAGCCCCTCTAAGCTGGCTTCCGTGTCCTTCTCCCACGTCCCCCACATTTTTGAGCACAATGTTGTTTACTAGCACCGTCAGATGTTTTAGGTTGGCCTTGTGTTTTTCCTGCCCCAACTCTGGAACCAGGCATTTCCCCAAGACTCTTTCATTCCTGTTAGAAAATGGTATTTAGAAGTCAAGATCTGGGCACAAGGTGTGATCACTGCTATTCCCAGATTCTCTCTGCGGAGAGAGAGCGCTAGGGAATATTTGTCCCTTTGTCCGTCTATCTATCTAAACTATCTTGAACTGTGAGTTCACACAGATGCATGCAATCCCAATTCAATACCAGGATTCACTGTAGTTTTCACTATTCTGTATTTATTACTCCCTTCTCCAACAGTGAGAATCTTGGGTTTCATCATCCTTAATAATAACTAATTCGATTAATCCTCTTTAACCGCTTTGGGGCCAATCGCAATGTCTGTGGGTTTTTTCCATACCACCAAGTAATTCTCACACATCAGCTGGGTGTCCTACAATTCAACTCAATTCTTTTTTTTTTTAAGATTTTATGTATTTACTTGTCAGAGACAGTGCGCGTGCACAAGAGCACGACGGGGGCGGGGGGGGGGTAGGAGGCAACGGCAGAGGGAGAAGCAGGCTCCCTGCCAAGCAACAGCCCAATGCAGGACTGATCCCAAGACCCTGGGATCATGACCTGTGCCGAAGGCAGACGCTTAAGTGACTGAGCCACCCAGGTGTCCCTCAACTCAATTCTGACACTACCTGGTGATAAGGTCAGAACCCACACATTAAGGGCTCAGTCCCACAAGACTGCTGCCCCCATTCGCCCAGTTCAGACACTCATCACAAGTCCAGGTTGCCCCCTGTGCTTCTGATCAACTGGCTGTAGACCGGAGTTTCCAACAACCCCCTCCTTGAGTTCGATTAATTTGCTAGAATGGCTCACAGAAACATTTTACTTAACAGTTTGTTATAAAAGGATGTAACTCAGGGAGAGCCAGGTGGAGAAGAGGCATAGGGTAGGGTCGCTTACCTGAAAGGTGTGGGGCTTCTATGCACCCTCCCAGCTGCCAGGTTCCTCAATTCTCCACAGACTCACCAACCCAGAAGCTCTCCAGAAGCCATCCATTTTTGTTTTTTTTTTTTCCGGGAGGTTTCATTTCTTGGGCATGATTGATTAAATCATTGGCCACTGGAGGTTGAATTCAATCTAGGTGGGAGGGAGGGGGAGGGGGAGGGGACTATTCACCTGGTTGGTTCCCCTAGCAACCAGCCCCCAGCCTTAGGGGCTTTCTGGAAGTCATCTCATTAACATAACAAAAGACACCTTAATTGCTCTCCCCACTTGGGGAATTACAAGTGTTTTAGGAGCTCTGCCAGAAACTGGAAGACAAAAAAAATATATGTTTCTTATAAATTACAATCTCATACCCTTGTATGCACACACTTCCCAATCGCTGTCCCCACGTTCTCAGTGTCCAGATACCCGCTGCTCCCTGCTGGGCTCTGACTCCCCTTTCCAGGCTGTCCCCCTTGGACACCTTTTCACTCTGCTCAGCCTCCGATTTGCCAATGGCAGGCTGCCCCACGGTGTGGTTACCCTCCTCACCCTGCTTGGACTCCAGCGCCCCACACTGGGCTACCATGTCTTCCCTCACACCACTGCCCCAGCTGTCCTTGCCATGTTCCTCCTAATGGCTTTAGATTGCATTATTAGGGAAGGAAAATGCTTTTTTAAAAATAAATTTTAAATTACTTAAATGCTATTTATGTTTCTATTTGAATAGATTCATTCTCCAGTCATTCTGGTTCTCTTACCTAGTTTTAATTTGGCTCAGCAACAAAATCAGATGGTACCTTGGGCTGACATTACTGGTAGTAATGTACATTTTTCAAGGGCTATTGTTTTTACTTTCAGAAGCCATATAAAGCTTGATATTTTGCTCCCTACTCTGTATTTTCCCCTTTTCTGTTCAAGTCCATGATGTCCCATGTAAACTTTTTTTTTCCTTTGCCATCTTCTTTGATTTCTTTCTCTTTCCTTCCATTATTCAGTGAGCTCATTTTTTCCATTTCTCCAAGGAAGGGTCCATAGGCTGGTACGACACAGTCTGAGATTGCCAGAATAGGTTTTGTTGTTATTGTTAGGTCATGCAGCAAAGGAAGGGAACATCTCTTTCCCCTTTCTAATTGACCTCTGGCTGGGAACATGAGATTTACCTCCATGTTCTCTCTGTTCAGTATATATCCTGGGGTGGAATTGCAGGAACGTAGGGTATATTTGCACTTAGGATTAGTAGGTACTGACAAACATTTTTACGAAGTGGTTATATTAATTTAGACTCGCACCAACAATGGGTAAGAGTTTTAACTGAACAATGAACAGTAGATTATGATCAACCGGGCTAGAGGATCGTGAACTGCCTTTCTACCTTTCTCTACTCTCCACAGAAATAGTAGAAAACTCTTGCCATATGATGAGGTGATCAGTAAGTAGGCAACAAAAACTGTAGGAGAAAAGTATTGTAGAGATATGGCAGGTAGTTCATAAAATCATTTCATTCTTTAACTTGTACCTTATAGATATTTAACAAAAAAATTTTTTAAAGATTTTATTTATTTATTTGTCAGAGAAAGAGAGAAAGAGAGAGCACAAGCAGGGAGAGCGGCAGGAAGAGGAAGAAGACAGCTCCTCGCTGAGCAAGGAGCCTGGGGGTGGGACTTGATCACAGGACCCTGGGATCATGACCTGAGCCGAAGGCAGATGCTTAACCGACTGAGCCACTGAGGCACCCCTTAACAAATGTTTACTTAACTAATTTCTGAAAATGTTTGCTTGTCTATAATCTGTTTGATGTGTGGTCTTTGAATCTTAATATATTATCTGGGGTGAACTGACCATTGAAGGAACTCTCATTTTTCTCACTTCTTTCTCTGAATTCTTCCAAAGTTCATAATCTGTCCCAGTCGTTATTATTTTCTTATACTGGGATTATCTGTCCATATCCTTCTTTTCTACTAGAATGTTTCCCTCCCTTTCCCCCTTTTGTAGTAAAAGGGACATTGTCATGGTTAGCTGTCGGTGCCCCCCAGCTTGTGAGCTCCTTAAGATCGCTGAAGGGTTAGGGACTCTGTCTTTTGGTTTCCTCAGCTCTCAGCACATGGTGGAGATCACACACAAACACACTTGTTAAAATGGATTGAATAACCCTCTTCCTTCTATTCTATATTTTCTAGACTATATCTTGATTCACTGTGCCTTGTACTACTGAAAGTCATATATGCCAGTTTTTAATTTATGGCTTCTCATCTCCAATCTTCATTACCTGCTCTGTGAAGATGGAGATGGGCCTTTTCCTCCTTTTCCAGATGGCACAATGTTAAATGCTGGAGACAGCAGGCAACCTACTGCAGTCCCTGAGTGTCCCTCTTCACTGCTATTAATGCTGGGCCATTTCTCAGTGTCGCGTGTGTAGTGAGAAACCTTGAGGACAAAGGGCTGGCTTGTCTACCACTTACTACAAAATCAGTGAATGCCCCAAGCTCAGTGGATTCCCCACCTGCTCCTGTGGGACTTGGGGGCAGGGGAATTAACCCAAACTATGACAGTCACACTCGTTTTTGTACTCTGGGTCATAAAGGTCTTTGTCTCTGCCCCAGTTTAGTGTCCTCTGCCAGCAGCCATGAAACAATGACAGGCTAATTTACTAGCCTGCAAGTAGGGCAGTCAAACCCCAGACCATGATCACCAGCCAGTCCTGCGGGAGTCTCACCCTCTGTAATAGTATGTAATTCCTTATATCAGAACTTCTCTGTTCCAGGTATGGTGTGGGTTCTGTCTCCTGACCGGACCCTGAGTGATACAGTACAGCTACCCAATCTTCCTCACATCCTGAGAATTTTGAAGCACTTGTCTCTCTTAAATTATATTAGATGTTGAACAGTGGATTTATGACTTGCTACGAATGGCTCATCCTCTCATTTCCATTCATTACTGCTCCACCCGGCATCCCTGCTCGTTGCTCTATTAGCAGTAACAGTTCTCTGTCCCCAGGACATGAAATATGCCGTCCTGACTAAAATGCCCTTCTTTCGTCCTCTCACAACACAGCGGCACTTATTAAGGGCCTGTTTGTGTGTGTGTGTGTGCGTATGCACATAATAGGCAGAATTACATAGCCTGTTCCCACTCATTAAAAGTGAAAATTTAAAATGTGGCACAGATGCGATGACGACACCATCACAACATCTGACCTTGGCATCAAATAGGTATCATCCTCGGTAATAAAGACGGGTAAAGCTCACCTCCATGTGGCAATCTTGCACGGGTTTTTAAAAAAGACTCTGAGGTCATACAGACCTGGTTGTTTTTTCAAATTTGGCTCTGCCATTTACTAGCTAGTTCCTACACCGTGACGGGGGAATAATCCCGTCTACTTCATAGGGCCACTGGACAGATCCTAAGAATTCCACATGCATATGCAGTGCTTAGCCCGGTGTCCGCCACAGAATCAAGGTGACGCCAACTCTATTTCAGTAAACAGATGACCAAGTCTGAGGCAATTTAATAAAAACATGAGCTTTTCACCTGATTTCACTTGGCTGCCTCAACAGCTAAGAGAGTCTCTAATCATCTTCAGGACCAGAGAAGACTTCTCCAAGACTCAGTGGGGTGGGGGGCGGGCGGACATACTGAGTTCAAGGCCTCATTCCTCAAGACTTTCCTCCTCTCTCTGTTGTCTTCCAATCGTTTCTTGCTCTTGAAAGCTCCCTCTTGGTTTACCATTTTCTTTGCTTGGCATTTTCCTCATTTCCACCCTCTCAGAGGCCTCATCTCCTAGGTGATGGAAGAATGATCCTCCACGTACGGGTTGGCAAACTTTTCCTGTAAATGTCAAGAAAATATATGGTTTCTGTCACAACAGCGCAACCTTGCTATTGTGCACAAAAGCAGCCACAGGCAACATGTAAACCAACAGGCACATCTGTGTTCCAATAAAACTTGACTCACAGAAACACACAGCAGCCAGATGTGCCCTGTGGGCTATACTTTGTTGACCTTTGATCCGTAGTTTCTCTGCCTTTCTTTAGTCTTTGAACCTAGAGAGCTGAAATATAATTTTGAGTTGGCCGTTTTTCTCTGTGTTTGGTCTTCAAAAGAGAAACTCATTTGTGGAACTTTGCCTCACCACAGGTAAAAACTTCATTTTAAACATATTCTCTATTCCAGTAGTACTTACTGTATTTTACCATGGGCCTTCATTAAATGGTTCTATCTGCCTCCCTGAGAGTCTATGGTCACAGGCTATTTATTATATGTATGGAGATGATTAGATACAAAACTACCTTCAGTGTAAATCGTAAAGCACTATGTACTTACTGAAAAAAATGGCAATGTGCAGAATAGCATTAACTATACAGTAACAATGAACAACGCAGAATAATGAGTCAGCAAAATTTTTATACTTTGATGTAATATTAGGAAGTCCATAGTCTAAAATTTCTATTGCACAAGACAAAGAAAAGTTGAACTGAATAATTTTTATTATCGACGAGAGAATAATTTCAAAATAATGACTATTAAAATGTTTCATATTTATTAAGTCATTGTTTTATTATGATCAGAGAACTTGTCACCATTATGCAGTCATGGATGTACTGGGATTTTGGTTCTCTTTTTTTTTTATTTATTTTTATTTATTTTTATTTTTATTTTTTTAAAAGATTTTATTTAGTTATTTGACAGAGATAGAGACAGCCAGAGAGAGAGGGAACACAAGCAGGGGGAGTGGGAGAGGAAGAAGCAGGCTCATAGCGGAGGAGCCTGATGTGGGGCTCAATCCCAGAACGCCGGGATCACGCCCTGAGCCGAAGGCAGATGCTTAACCGCTATACCACCCAGGTGCCCCGGATTTTGGTTCTCTGAACTCTCAGTTGATATTTTGTAGGTTTTGCAAGTCTTTTTGAATGCTCAAACATTATATAACATGATTATACTAATGGCAATCATTGCAGTGAACAATATAGAAGACTAGAATTAGAGAAGTAACATCTTTCACCATATTTTGAATAAATACAGAATTACTTTAATGAAATGAACAAATTTCAGTATTGTTGAAGGTCATATGAATGAGAGAAATATTTTACTGAAATTGTGTAGATAGGGTATTTCTTTGATGTCATTTTCCTGAAATTAATTTTCCGAGCGCATATTATTCTGTTTAAATACATTTTGTCTTCCTTGACTGGTAGAAATTGCCAGTGAAAATATCTGGGCTTGGAGTTTTCTTCGTGAGAAGATTTTCTTTAAATGATTATAGGACTATTCAAATTCCCTATGTCTCCTGTAATGTAAATCTGGGCTGCAATTTTATGGCAGGGGTGTGTGTGTGTGTGTGTGTGTGTGTGTGTGGCACGTGTGGTCACCTGTTCTCAGAGATCCCAAGGCATTTTTTCTTTTCTTTTCCTTCCTTCCTTCCTTCTTTCTCCCTTCCTTCTTTCTCCCTTCCTTCTTCCTTCCTTCCTTCCTTCCTTCCTTCCTTCCTTCCTTCCTTCCTTCCTTCCTTCTTCTTTCCCTTTCTTTTTCTTTCTTTTTCAGTCTCCTGATAATGGAGAATGAGTAGGTATTATTTTGGTTGGCCACTTCCCTTGAGCTGCAGCACCCTGAGATCTCAGCTTTATGGAGGTAGAGTCTTTCCGTCTTGGGCATGTCTTGGGATTGGACTTCTCTAGCCCACACCCTAGGAGGCCAACAAAACCAAAGGAAAAGGTCCTCGGTTTGTGGAACACCCTCAGGGTAAAAGAGGTTCAGTGCTCAGTTCATCTTTCCAGGTCTTTCCTTTCACTTAGCTTTTTGTCTTCATAATCTTTAATATTTTGTTTGTTCTTCAATGCTTTGAAGAAAATGCATTTAATTCAGAATTTTTGGTTGTTTTAAGCAGGATGATTCATCTAAATAATCTACACAACCATATTCCCAGAAATGGAGGAAGTCTGCTCTGAGTTGTTCATGTTTTTCAAAGCTGCTTTTCATTTTAGACCATCACAACTATCTTCTCAAATAACTTTGTTAAAAATATTCCATATCTTCTACAAAAATACTTTACAGCCTCACTGATTTGGTATAATTTGGGAAAAGCGCATCTAAATTGCGAAAACCTCTAAATGTTATGTTATTTTAAAATAAATTGTATACTTTGCACATGCTAAATAAAGCTAGCAAAATATTATCACGTAGTGGTCCTTGGGGGAACTTGAGCCGATAAGAACGATTTGCAAGTTCATAATTATGTGAGTAAATGGCTCTCCTAAAAGGGCTTGAGGGTGCTTGAAAAGTTCGCTCTTGGTGTAACACTGTGGTAGTCTGTTCCAGCCGCTATAAACCACCACCACCCACCGGATGGCTGATAAACAGCAGAAATTTCTGGCTTCCAGTTCTGGAAGCTAGAGGTTCAAGATCAGGGTGCCACGTGGTTGGGCAAGGGCCCTCTTCTGGTCGCAGACTTCCCGGGATAGCCTCACAAGGAGGAAGGATCTAGAGATCTCTGTGGAGCTTCTTTTATTAAGACACTAATCTCACCCAGGAGGGTTTCTTCCTCTTCCCAAAGGCTCTGCCTACTTACACCACAGCTCGTGGGCAATAGGATCTTAACACATGACTTTTGCGGGGACACACACACTCAGACTACAGCAAGCACAGAGGTCCTTGATTTGAAGAAGTTGGCAAGCGGTGACATAGTCTGAGGGGAGTGGAAGCCACACTGTGTGACATTGGCCTAGGTAATGGTTCTCTACTGTGGCTGCACATTAGAATCACCTGGGTTCTGGCTAGGACTGACATCTTGAGATGGCATATATGGGGGAGAGTCCACGCACCCGGGGTCTTTTTAAAGTTCGTTAAGTAATCCTGATGGGATGCCATGGTGGAGAATCACTGGACTAGACAGTGCTAGCAATGGGGTGATAACTCCATTGCATTCTGGGTTCTGGCTGGGAGGCTATCCCAAACTGTCCTATCTGGTGGATATGAACAACGACAGATAGTCAGATGATATTCAACCTCCATCAGTGAGTACTGGAGCTGGAAGGGACCTGAGCAATCATCTAGTACAATCTTTGCAAAGACTATTTCTTATTATGAAAGATTTATGTAACAGGGAAAATACAAAATTTCCCTACCACCCAAATATTGAGTTAAATGTTCACATTTGAAAATTGTAATTGTTGTAATATTGCTGGGAGAACTAGACCATTTAGCTGATATATTTTAGCTGTACATGGTCCATATGGCTACTTAAATAAGGTCAGAGGGGAAGAGCAGGGAGACAGAGTATAATGGGGGCCTACCTGTAGACTGCATCCCTCGTGTTATTTATATCCATCTGGAATTTCTTCATATTTTGGAGTCTTGCGCAGATAGAAACAATGACTCTCATTCTTAATTTGAATAAAACAATAAATGAGCCAACATTTCCCTCCATCACCCTGCATGTATCTGATCCCCGGGCAGTCAGCCTGGGCTGCTCCTTCCTTCCTGAACACATTCTAATTTTCTCACTCCTGTGCTCATGCTTTCTACCCCTCTCCTCATGTCATAACCTTCTTTCAAAATGTGAACAAGGAAATCTCATAAATTCTTTTTGTTCTTTCAGAATCTGTATTACTATAAACCCACATCTCAATACATCTGCAGTGACTGACCTCAAAGACCAAGTCTACTCCATATTTACATCAACCAGTAATTAACAAGAGCCTGTTATGTGAAGGTGTAACAGTGGCTAAAATGCTAAGTGCTGCAGTGGGTACAAAAAGATAACCCAGTACGTGTCCTTAGGAGCGAACATTCTTTCCCCTTCTTTGTGTCATGATCAACGATTGTTTAATATTTTAGTCTCCCTACTGCTTTGCTCAAGGCCTTATTGATCAGAAAGTTTCTGAGATAAATGAATTCTCAGTTGGATTAGGTCCCCCCACCCCCACTCCCAGTCCTTCTCTGCAGCTTTGCTACTGAGTCTGTGATACTGAATCAGCCAGGTAAGTAGGTCAGCTTTTGCCAAACTCACTACCCTGGCAATTCCTTTCTTGGAAGTCCTCAAACAGCCCAGCTATTCTTGTCACTGACACAGGCAGCTCTTTGAATGACAGCTTCTCTCTAACCTCATTGCTCCAGCCACCACTAAGCAAGGACCTCTTTCCTGCCACAAAATTTACTCCATCTAGGTTTCTTTTGAACTGCTCAGCTTATCGTGCATTTTAGATTTGTAAAGACACATAACTTTAAAAAGCGATTTAAAAAATGCAGTGGATTCTACTTCTCAGTTTCAAGTAGCGTGTTTGTACTGTCTTAAAAAGCGACAATAGACTTTCTGGGTAGAATTCACTCAAAAAATATAAATAAGCAATCTGACTAGTTTTGAAACTAATACAGTCATGGTAATTTTAATACCTTGAGCATGCCACCACTGCTGGTATAACCAAAGGGTCATTGAGTCATTGTTTGCTTTCCCAACTTCTATTAGTTATTTTTTTAGGCACAAACATATTATACAAGTAGTATTCATTCATCAATATAAAACTATTTACAAATACCTTGATTAAATATGTGTTTATTATCCACAAAGAAATGTCACCAAATGGAACCAACTTCAGCTTGGGCAAAGATGGAGGGCCCTGAACATGGTCCCCAAGCTTCCTTGGCTTCACCCTTTGAATCCATCTCATTAGCCCAAGGAAATAATTCCCCCAGGGCTGGGGGAAAATATGGTGGCAGTAAATGCTAGTCGTGATGCTAATACCTACATCAATCAATAGTCCATTTCTTCAAGAGATTCACAAGATGCCAGAATTGCTTAGGCCCAGGAAAAGATACAAAACAACATGGTATTTTCTCAGGTCTTAGGAGTAAGGAGTCTCTGATGGGTGGGGGGGGAGAGTTGGTCCATTTTTATAAATCATGGAAAGTATCTGAGATTGAGACGGATGAAAATGCCAAACGTAGGCTTTAGTTTTTAATGGCATTTGTTACTCCAATTAAAAAATGAAATAGAATGAAAATATTAAGTGGAAATTTATAATCCAGTCATAGTAAAATGTCATTTTACCGAATATATGTTCAATAAGTTAAGAGATTACAACAATTTTAAGCATTATACAGTTTATGAAAAGATACTTACTTCGACTTTTAACATTTATGGGATGCCTTTGTGTATCAGGCATTGGAAAAGAGCTTCCAATTTCCTCTTTGTCATTGTTTCTCACTCTTAGACTGGAATTACAATCTAAAAGAATTTTCTGTTAGACTTTTAAAAATCCATTTACTTGCAGATTACATTTAGAAAAAACTTTTTTTCTATAAATGCAGAGTTTTAATCCTAGCAATATACAGAGAATGCCTATTGTTATGACATTTAAATAGCAATCTGTAATGTACCTAAGCTTTTTATTGTTGTAAAATATACATAAAATTTGTCATAAGTGACATTTAGTACCTTCACCCTGTTGTGTAACCACCACTACATTAGTTCCAGAACATTTTTATCACCCTGAAAGGAAACTCCCTACTCATTAAGCAGTCATTCCCCACTCCCTCTTCCTCTCAGACTCTGGCTGCCTCCACGAATTTGCCTATCTTGTATGTTTCATATAAGTGGAATCATACAATATATGGTCTTGTGTGTCTGGCTTATTTTACTTAGTATAATGTTTTCAAGGTTCATCCATATTGCAGTATGTATCTGTACTTCATTTCTTTTTATGACGGAAAAATATCCTATTATGTACAACACTGTTTATTCATCAGCTGATGGACATTTGGGTTGTTTCTGCCTTTTGACTACTATGAATAATGTGGCTAGGAATATTTGTGTACAAATTTTTGTTTGAACACCTGTTCTCAGGGTTTCTTATTTTGGTGGGGGGATATATACCCAGGGGTGGAATTGCTTGGTCACATGGTAATTCTATGTTTATTGAGGAACCACCGAACTGTTTTCCACTATACCTATACCATTTAACCATCCCACCAGTAATGTATGAAGGTTCCAATTTCCCTACATCCTCTCCAATACTTATTTTCTGTTTTTAAAATTATAGTCATCCTAGTGGATTTGAAATGGTATCTAATTAGGGTTTTGATTGCACTTCCCTAATGACTAATGATGTTGAGCATCTGTTCATGTGATTGTTGACCATTTTATACCTTCATTGGAGAAATGTCTATTCAATTCCTTTGCCCATTTTTATTTATTTATTTATTTATTTATTTAAAGATTTTATTTATTTATTCGACAGAGATAGAAGACAGCCAGCGAGAGAGGGAACACAAGCAGGGGGACTGGGAGAGGAAGAAGCAGGCTCATAGCGGAGGAGCCTGATGTGGAGCTCGATCCCATAACACCGGGATCATGCCCTGAGCCGAAGGCAGATGCTTAACCGCTGTGCCACCCAGGCGCCCCCCTTTGCCCATTTTTAAATAGGTTGTTTATCTTTTTGTTCTTGAGTGTAGGAGTTCCTTACATATTCTGGATAGACTCTTCTATGATTTGCAAATTTTCTCACATTTTGTGGGCTGTCTTTCCACTTTCTTTATAGTGTCCTGTGATGCACAGCTTTTAATTTTAATGAAGTCCAATTTATCTTTTGTTACCTTGTGCTTTTGATGTCATATATATGAAACCATTGCCAATTCCACGGTCATGAAGATTTATGCCTGTTTTCTTCTTAGAGTTTTATGGTTTTAGCTCTTATATTTAGGTCTTTGATTTATTTTGAGTTTCTATTTATTTATTTGTGAATTAAGTGTCCCATTTCATTCTTTTCCACATGAATATTGTTTCAGCACCATTTGGTGAAGAGACTATTCTTTCTCTATTGAATGGTCTTGGCACCCTTGTTGAAAATCAGTTGACCATAGTGTCTTGACCATAGTTTATTTCTGGACTTTGTATTTCATGCTACTGGTCTATGTATTTATCCTTATACCAGTACTACACTGTTTCGATTACTGTAGCTTTGTAATATATTTTGAAATCAGGAAATGTGAGTCCTTTAACTTTGTTCTTTTTAAAGATTGTTTTGCTCTTTGGGTCACTTGCTATCCCATATGCATTTTAGGATCAGCTTTTCCATTTCTGCAAAAAAGGGCCATTGGGTTTTTGATAGGGATTGCATTGAATATGCAGACTAATTTGGAGACTACTGCCATCTTAACAATAACTCTTCTAATCCAAGAATGTGGGATATCTTTCCACTTATTTAGATCTTTATTTCATCAATGTTTTGTATTTTTCAGTGTGCAACCCATGCACTTCTTGGTTTAGTTTATTACTAAGTATTTTATTCTTTGTGATGCTACTATAAATGGAATTGTTTTTAAAATTTCCTTCTTGGATTTTTTTTTTTTTGCCAATGTATAGAAATCACTTGACATTGTGTGTTGATTTTGTATCTTGCAACATTTCTGAATTTGTTTATTTGCTCTCAATTTTTGTTTTGTGTGTGTGTGTATTCTTTAGACTTTTTAATTTATAGGATCACGTCAGCTACAAATACAGTAGTCTTACTTCTTCCTTTATAATTGGGATTCCTTTTATTTCTTTTTCTTGACTAATTGTTCTTGCTAGAACTTCTGGTGCAATGTTGACTAGCAGTGGTGAGAGTGGACATTTTCTTGATCGTAAGGAGATAGTTTTCAATCTTTCACCATTTAGTATGTTGTTAACTGTGGGTTTTTCATGAATGCCTTTTAATAGTTGAGGAAATTCCATTTCTCCCTAGTTTGTGGATTTTTTTTTTTTTTACCATGAAAGAGTATTGGATTTTGTCAAATACTTTTTCTTATCAGTTGAGATGATCATGTTGTTCATTCCCCCTTATTCAATTTTTTTTTTAAAGATTTTATTTATTTATTTGACAGAGATAGAGACAGCCAGCGAGAGAGGGAACACAAGCAGGGGGAGTGGGAGAGGAAGAAGCAGGCTCACAGCAGAGGAGCCTGATGTGGGGCTCGATCCCAGAACACCAGGATCATGCCCTGAGCCGAAGGCAGACGCTCAACCGCTGTGCCACCCAAGCGCCCCTCAATTTTTTTTTTAACAGAGCTTTATTTTCATGTCATTGTCCTTTATTTTCACATCATTGTCCAACTAGGACAATGTTGCTCCCTTCATGCTATTAATGTGATATGTGATACTGACTGATTTTCATATGTTGAAACATTCCCATATTCCTGCAGTAACTATTACTTTGTCATAGTGTACAGTCTGTCTTTGTCTGGCTTTGGTATCAAGATACGGCTGGCTTTATTGAATAAATTAAATAGTGTTCCTTTTTTTTTTTTTTTTTTTTTGGAAGAGTTTAAGAAGAATTGGTATTAACTTCTCTTTAAATGTTTGGTAGAGTTCACCAGTGAACCCACCTGCTGCTGTACTTTCTTTGTTGGGAGTTCTTGATTATTGATTCAATCTCTTTACTTGTAATAGGTCTGTTCAGATTTTTTATTCCTTTTTTTTAAATAATTTTTTATTATGTTATGTTAGTCACCATACAGTACATCCTTAGTTTTTGATGTAGTGTTCCATGATTCATTAGTTGTGTATAACACCCAGTGCTGCATGCAATACGTGCCCTCCTTAATACCCAGCACCAGCCTATCCCAATCCCCCACCCCCTCCCCTCTGAAGCCCTCAGTTTGTTTCCCAGAGTCCATAGTCTCTCATGGTTCATTCCCCTTCTGTTTACCCCCCAGATTTTTTATTTCTTCTTGAGTCAGTTTTGGTAATTTGCGTGTTTCCAGGAATTTGTCCATTTCATCTATGTCATCTAAGTTTTTTGGCAATAAAGGCTTTTTGATAAATAAATCTATTTATGGTCCAGTCATCCAAAATACCATGCAATTTATCTAATATTTATAAAATGTGAAGTATATATTCTGTTTTCTTGCATTTACTTTTCTAAAGGATTTGTATGTAAAATTCCATAAGCGATCTAAACAAAATTTCCCCAATGAGACTGAAGAACCAAAATTTTCTGAGAGAGTATGACTGGTATAAATTTTACTTCTAAAAAGCATAAACTTTCTTCATTTTCTTTTTATTAAAATAAATGGTTCCTCATTTATTAAAAGGAAACCTCTCTTTTTCTACCTAGAGAAAGAAAGAAGAGTATGGACTCTCAAGGGCAGAGTGCCTGCATTCAAATTCCTGTCCTACCACTTACTTGCTATATATGATCTTGGGGGTTAACTTCTCAGTGCTCCAGTCTCCTCATCTGTAAAAAGGAGAATAATAATGGAACCTACCTCATAAGGTTGTTGTGAGGATTAAGTGCATTAATGCGTGCAAAAATCTTGGTTCTTAATTCATACTAAGCATTCAATAATGATTAACAAATATTATTTTTATAAGGCCTCACTCATTGAGGCTAAAGAGCATCTAGACATCATCATCAATGAACAAGCAGGTAAAAGTCAAGGCAGCAGTGTTGGATGACAGATAAAGAAGAGTCATATTTTCCTCCAGATTTATAAGACCCCGGACGAGGAGAAGAATGAATGTTTTGGCGAGTGTTCTGTCACTAGAAAGAATTGGTTCTCTTTATTAGCATTCAGGAAAGCAGGTCCTCTTGACCACAGTTGATCTTTGAACAACACGGCTTGAACGGTACAGGTCTGCTTATATGGGGATATTTTTTTTCAATAAATACAGTACAGTATTGTACATATATTTTCTCTTCCTTATAATTTTTAAAGAACATTTGCTTTTTGGTAGCTTACTTTATTGTGAGAATACAGTATCTAATACATACATTATACAAAATATGTGTTAATCAACTGTTTACATTATTGGTAAGGCTTCTGGTCAACAGTTGGCTCTCAGTGGTTAAGTTCTGAGGGAGTCAAAAGTTATATGAAGATTTTTTTGCTGTGTGGGGAGTTGGGACCCCTAACCCCTGTGTTGTTCAAGGGTCAACTGTACAAAACTGTATTAAAAAGGCCCTCTATCAGGGTAGAAAAATCAAAGGCACTGTTCATGAATCCCATGAAGGAAAGGAAGGTCCGGAGAGGAGAACAAGGGCCTTTACTTTAACATGAGTCTGAGCTCCACTGTGGGCCACAGGAAATCAGACAGTGGATGGTGAGTGTTCAAAGGAATAATCACAAGTATAAATCCTGTACTTGTACAAGCATAAATTCCTTTCGAATCGCAGGCCTAAGCCTCCCCAAGAAGGTGACGATGTGCTAACACATTTCTGCTTTTGATTTTTTTGTTTTGTTTCCTATAACTTTTCCTCTTCTTTTCGTCTCTCTTCCCCTAAATACATAAATATACTCCAAGTCTGATCTCTCCTTGTCATGAAAATAATTGAATTTATATCCATAATATAATGAATATGGAAAACATTAATGTATTTTTCACTATCACTATTATTTTCTTTGTGGCCACACCAATACAATGACTACAAGATGTGCTTTGGGAATGGAAGTATTCAGTTTCTTGGTTTCCAAGACAGAAACATTTCAAGAGCATTCAAAATTGTCTCCCTCCCACCCCCCCCCACTGAAAAAGAGCTTGGTTTAATTTTTAAAGAAAGCAACTAAAATGAAGTCTACCTTGATATAAAATGTAAAAGCACATTAACCACACCACTGTATTTTAAAAGATGGGAATTTAGTTTATACTCATTTTTATATTAAGACATAAGTTAATGACTTTTATATCTTAAAGGATTTATCATAAAATGTTACTGCCCAGTGCATTTTTGCAGACAATAAACAATTCACTGAGAGTATTAACATTCACATGTGTAATTGGAGTTTACAAATGTACAAAACTTTGGGTAATAAACACTTTAAACTTCTTTTTCAAACATTCAATAAGCCCATTCCCCTTCGACTGTTCGAGTACAAAGAAACACAAAGGGTTACTAACTGCAGCAACATGTAAGAAACAAAGCAAGGGAGGCAAATCCAGATTTGAGAAGATAAGAATATCCAAACAGTTCTGTCAATATCAAAAGACAAAATCAAAACATCTTTTATAATAAAAAAGAAAACAAATCCAAATAAGTAAGTACTACTTAGGTGAAAGAACATTTTAGGGTATATAACATTTATTTCCTCTACATAAATTTGCATATCTTAAGTTAATGCAAAACACCATGTTTCAATTCCAATTTGAGAATATCATAACACGTAGCTCTCAGTGAATCTCAATATAATAGGATGAATATCTTAAAAGAATCCAGAGATCATTTTGTTTTCATTTGGTCATTATTGTTTTAACTCTTGTTTTTCTTTACTCATGAGACTAAGCCAATTGAGAAATAAAATCCACAATCAAAGCATATATAATGCAGCTATTTCTGAAAAAACTGAATATTAGCATAGTGTTTAGTATGTCATTAAAGCAGCGGTTGTGGTTAAACAAACAAACGGATAAAAATTACTGCAATCAATGGACGATAAAGTTACAAAGCAAAGGTTCAAAGTGTTATCTTGCGTATGTGCATTGTAGTAAAAGAAATCTGGATAATGTGAGTAAAATGTGATTCATTATCAATAAATGACATGCCCAGCTACCACTGGTTGTGTTTGGCAGCAGTGCATTTGTCATGTTACGTCAGGGACATATGTTCACAGTCCCGCAGCTGTAGTTTTGATTTGCTGAGAAATGACTTACTGAGAAATGTAGGATTTAATCCTGGGTCATCCATTCGTTCCTCCCTTGTTTTACCACCTTTGCTTTGAGCTTGGGCACTCTGTGCCCAGGAATGTGGCATTGCAAATTGGCTAAAAATGCATCCATTGGTAGGAGAATAATTTTACTAAATTCATAAGGAAGACGATATCTTCATTTAGAAAACAAAGCACTATATTATAATTTGACAGTTACAACGCAAGCCCCAGCTCTTCCTAGGCACAGTGGAGCAACCTAAAAAAAAAAAAAAACACAAAAAAGACATATTTGTTGGGTGTGTAGGTACAACTGTTGATAAAACCATACTAGTTGGTAAATACTGAAATAGTCTAGTGCTTGTCGAAGAGCTGCTGGTGACCGCTGCTGCCCCAGCCTTACTGTGGGGCCCGGGCCCCTCCTCCAAGCCCCCTGCTGCTGTCAGAGTTTCAGAGACTCAATTGCTTAGGGTATATCACATTATTATGCACTATTCCCTTCTCTTTCAAGGTAATTCTAAAAAAACATATATATATTTCAGGACTTATTCCACCTGAAACACTTTACTTGGCCAACAGGATGCAGGATATGGATAATGAGGAAATGTGCAACACTTTGTGACCAATGTGGCGAAAATATCAAGTATTATCTAGAGAGGGCCTGTGACAGATTCGCTGCCTCAGAGCACCGCAGATTCACCACACGCCTGGCTGCTTTTTCCAGGGGCACCAGTCATTGCACGTTTACTGACTGCCTTCTCCATGCAGGGCTGGAGAATCTAAGCCCAGTCTACCACTTTTTAGCACAGTAAATAAATAATAAATACGCCTCCTCCAGCTCCCTAGGAGTAGAAACAAACTTGGTGAATAAACTCTATGACGATGAGAAACAAGGGCAGGGTGCTAGGGAAAGAAATCAATCTTAGTTTACGGATAAGGAGTAATTCCTAAATCTTTTGCTTATTCTTCTTCTTTTTTTTTTTTTAGTACCCTAGACACCGAGCCATTCAGAGTGAAACTTAAAGTGTAGACAAGGATAGTTTTTAAAGGATTACCTCAAGCAGTGTAAGACCTAAGAATTAAAATGACAGTATTTAGGGAAGGGGTGACTAATACAAAGGACTGAGAAAATTTGTTTTGCATGTATGTATGTGGGGGCACGTAATAAAGTGTTTTTGTCAAATACATGATATCAAAATGACTCCTTCATCAGGTTGGCCTCTCTCCCAACCTTTCCAGACCACTGAGTGGATTTTAAGAACACACAAGACTTCAACTGTCAGAGACTTCTCAGTTGTTCTCTATCTGAATCAGGTGTTTTGATCATTACTCTGTCTCCTGGAACAATCAAACCACCTGCTTTAAAACCACACCTACCTACAGTATTCTAGCAGTAACCTCTAAGCCATTTCAATCAAAATGTCTGTTTGTAACTGGCAGCTTTTCTCAAAACACCGAAGACCTGAAGTCCTTACACTGTGAAGAGTTGATGTCGCTGTGACAACCCGTTAGAAAGTTCAGCTTAGAGTATTTACTAAATACAAAGCAGTCACCTCCTGCTTTGGGTCAAGGTGGGTAGCAGGGTGGGTGATGGCTTCAGACTTTATAATCTCATTTCGTTCCCTGAATAAATGTCCTCTTATCCACTTGTTGGAACACTGAATGGAAAACATTTATGTTTCAGATTCTACAGTTACAAGTTCAAATTTAGATGCTTAAAAGTAGTAATAGAGGTGACATGCAAACAAAATGGCTATGTGGTCACAGATTATTAATTTTGATAAGAGAATAATTCAGCATAAAGCATTAATTACCTGTAATAACAAGTCTCAAATACTGGCCAAAAGATTTCTTTATAACTAGCCTAAGAGCATAAATCAAATACATCTTAGAAAAAGAGATTCTTGGGGCGCCTGGGTGGCACAGCGGTTAAGCGTCTGCCTTCGGCTCAGGGCGTGATCCCGGCATTGTGGGATCGAGCCCCACATCGGGCTCCACCGCTATGAGCCTGCTTCTTCCTCTCCCACTCTCCCTGCTTGTGTTCCCTCTCTTGCTGGCTGTCTCTATCTCTGTCAAATAAATAAATAAAATCTTTAAAAAAAAGAAAAAGAAAAAGAAAAAGAAAAAGAGATTCTTACATCTCTTTTTTGGGCTCCTTGATTATCATTCACATTGCCATGGCTGGCGGGAGGCTGATGGTGGATAATCACATAATTTCTTTTTTTAAATTTTTATGTATTTACATATTCATTTTAGAGAAGGAGGGGCAGAAGGACAGGAAGAGAGAGAAAATCTCAAGCAGACTTCCTGCTGAGCACAGAGTCCAACGTGGGACTCATTCTCACGACCCTGAGATCATGACCTGAGCTCAAATCAAGAGTCGGTCACTTAACCCACTGAGCTACCCAGGCGCTCCAATCACATAATTTCTGATGAAATTCTGTAGTGCCGATTCATGCTCTCAAATTATCTCTTCTTCCCTTCAGCCAGTGACCCCATTTAAACTTAAGAAACAAGATCAAGGTCACACACTAAGTCCCTTTTTCTATCCTCTTCATTTAAAAACTCCCTGTCCCTTTCTACACTCATATTCTCATCTTCTTCTCCAGGGTTGGAAGAGATCTTTCCTCCAGTCTGAGGAAGACCAGTCTTTGTTCTCAATTCTGTTTCCTGCCCTTCTTTCAGGAAAGTGTCCTTCAATGCTGCTCTCTCTTTCTAGCATCTGGAATCTCTACTCTCTAGTTTTCACCTCTACTGTGAAAAAGACCTATGGCTCAAATTCTAACTCTACCACTGATTTACTGTGTGACTTGGGTCAACTATTTAACCCCTCTGTGACTCAGATTCCTCATCCAATAGAGAGACTCTGGTACATAAAATGTGTTCGAGTAAATGTTAACTTTCTATCATCATCATTATTTGAAAATTACATGTCCCTCCAGCCCCCGCATTTACTTATTTTTCTCTTTACTTTTTACACTGTATGGTGGTTTCTGCTTCTATTACATTCTCAAAGGTTCTTAAAACATCACGAATGACAAATTATCTTCATTCATCCTTATCCCATTGAAAATCTGTATCCTCTCTCTAAATGCTCTATTCTGTTATCTTATCTAAGACACTTTCTGGTCATTCATTTGCTGTTTTCTTCAGAAGTTGAACCGTTAATCCAACCCAGTAAGTGTAGAAAGAAAGAATAGACTGGAGGTGGTAATATCTCTTGAATCCATCTCTAGAGTTGACACCTCAAGCCTCACAAGTGAAGCAATCTTCTAAATGTTTTATTTTTATCCAGCCTTTGCTTCCCCTGCCTTTAGTCCAACTTATCCTGTCCCCAACTGCCACATGAACTTTTTATTACTGTATCACTCTCCTGGTTAAAAGTCTCCACTGGCTTCCCACTACCAAACTCTTGAAGAATGGCCTTCACCGACTTCCATCCTGACCCCAACCTGGCTCTCCAATAAGAATGTCCACAATAGCTAAACTATGGAAAGAGCCCAGATGTCCACTGACAGATGAATGGATAAAGAAGATGCGGAATATTATGCAGCCATCAAAAATGAAATCTTGCCATTTGCAATGACGTGGATGGAACTAGAGAGGTATTACGCTAAGTGAAATAAGTCAATCAGAGAAAGACAATTATCATGTGATCTCACTTATATGTGGAATTTAAGAAACAAGGCAGAGGATCATAGGTGAAGAGAGGAAAAAATGAAACAAGGTGAAACCAGAGAGGGAGACAAAGCATAAGAGACTCTTAATCATAAGAAACAAACTGAGGGTTCTTGGAGGGGAGGAGAGAGGAGGAATGAGATAACTGGGAGATGGACATTGGGGAGGGCACGTGTTGCAATGAGCACTGGGTATTATATAAAACTGATGAACCACAGACCTGTACCCCTGAAACCAATAATACATTTTATGTTAATTAATTGAATTTAAATTAAAAAGGGGGAAAGAAAAAGAAGTCCTACTCTTACTAATCAAGGATCCTTATAACCAGCTACGCTTCCTCGATATATCTTGCATATTTCTGCTTCAGTGACATTTCTTTTGTGTTTTCTCACACAATTTCCCATTTCTTTCTACCTTTTTTAATTGGGTAAATTCAAAGCTTAGCTTAAGTCCAACTTCTTCTCATTAAAGCACTCTCAACAACCATTTTATTTTTTCTCTTTGATTTCCTACACCACTCAATGCCTACACCGGGGACACTTGCTACCAACTGTTCTACCTTGCGGGTTCTCCCCTTACACATGCAGATCATACCTACTTAAGCAGTTAAGTTCTATGGCAGTGGGGATTCTTCTAAGTTTTTTTTTTCTTGACAGTACTTACCATTGCTCCTTGCATGTAGGAAAAGCTTGGCTCAGTTAAACATCTGAGTGTCTTTCAGGTACCAGATACTGAATTGGGGCACAAAATTCCTAATTCTGTTCTTGGCAATGATGGAAACAAAGATCTCTAAAGATCATTCTTAGAAGTACTAGGCCCTCCAGAAATAGACACGGCTGGAATTCCTTCTGTTAATAAGCTTGCCAGGTCAAGTTTCTTACTTGTTAATGTAATTGAAGATTGCCATCTTTATTAGGTAATGCCCAGACATTTCATCTGCTCCCAAATATCAGTGGCTTGAGTATTTAAAAATTATTGTTCCTGTATACCTAAGTGGTTCACATTTTTCTGATTTCTATCTTTGTTTCTTATTTTCCACAATCTCCCCTCCCTTTGCCATAGCTCTCTTGGGGTCCTATCTGCTCTATCAATACTAGAACATCTCATCAATTCCCAGTAAGCAAATGGTGGCAGATCAAAACTATTAATAATTTCTCTGAGTATTAATTTACACTTTAAAGATAATTTTGGATTTTAATTATGTCATAAAATTAAACATTCCTTATTTCATATATTTACTCAAAAGATGACTTTATCATGCTCATGCAATATATTTGATATTGAATAAAATTAAGACGATCATTTTTACCATTTTAATAAAAACAGAGAAGTGTAATAATGAAAAATGAAATGCCATACCTGGGTCCACTCATTTGTCTGGGGATCATAAGCCTCCACTGTATTAAGATAAGTCTGTCCATCATACCCTCCAACAGCATATAATTTATCACCAAGTAAACAGACCCCCACTGCATCTCTGCTGATGCTCATGGATGCCACTGCAGTCCACATATCTGTTTTGGGATCATATCTGAAAAAAAATTTTAACACTGGAGCTGACATTGTTCTCACAATATTTTTATGTAAAAATAGTTTATGGATGAAAGACTCACATGTCAGACCTGATACCATAGAACTCCTAGAAGAAAACATAGGGGGTAAGCTCCTTGACACTGGTCTTGGCAATGATTTTTTGGATTTGACACCAAAAGGAAAAGGCAACAAAAGTAAAAATAAACAAATCGGACCACATCAAACTAAAAACCTTCTGCATAGTGAAGGAAACCATCAACAAAATGAAAAGGCAACCTGTGGAATGGGGAAAAGAATGTTTCCAAATCATATATCTGATAAGGGGTTAATATCTAGAAGATATAAAGAATTTTACAACTCAATAACCAACCCCCCCCCAAATAAACCACTTAAAAAATGGGCAGAGGATCTCAACAGATTTTTTTCTAAAGAAGACATATAGATGGCTAATAGGTACACAAAAAGGTGCTTAACATCACTAATTACCAGGGAAATGTAAATCAAAACCACAATGCCTGTTACCAAAAAGATAATAACAAGTGCTGGTGAGGATATGGAGAAAAGGGAACCCTTGTGTACTGTTGGTGGGAATGTGAATTAGGGCAACTGCTATGGAAAACAGTATGGAGATTCCTGAAAAAATTAAAAACAGAACTACCATATGATCTACTAATTCTACTTCTAAATCTAAATCCACATAATTCTACTTCTGGGTATTTATCCAAAGAAAATGAAGACACTGATTTGAAAAGATGTATGGACCCCCACGTTCACTGCAGCATTATTTACAGTGGCCGAGACGTGGAAACCAACTAAGTGTTCATCAATGGCTGAGTGGATAAAGAAACTACGGTGCATATAGAATACACACACATGCATGCACATACTAGAATATTATTCGGCCATAAAAAAGAATGAACTCTTGCCATTGCAACAACATGGATGGACCTTGAGGGCATTATGCTAAGTGAAACAAGCCAGAGAAAACAAGTACCTATGATCTCACTTATATGTGGATTCTAAAACAAAATAAAAAAAACTAAGCTCATAGATTGGTGGTTGCCAGAGGTGGGGCATGGAGGGGGTTGGTGAAGCGGGGCAAGGGGGTCAAAAACTAGGGACAAATTTCTAATTATAAAGTACATGAGTTATGGGGATGTAATGTATAGCATGGTAATGTCATTAATAATACTGTACCGTATATTTGAAAGTTGCTAAGAGAGTATATCTTAAAAGTTCTTATCACAAGAAAAAAAATTGTAACTATATATGGTGATGGATGTTTACTAGACTTATTGTGATCATTTCTCAATATATACAAATCTCAAATCATTATGTTATACACCTTAGACTAATATAATGTTATATGTTAATTACATCTCAATAAAGAATCCCAACATATCCAAAAACACCTGGAAGAGGCAGTATAGCAAAGTGGTTAGAGAACGGGCTTTGGATTTGGGCTGAAGACTCTTGAGCCATTATTTCTCCAATCACTAGCTCTATGGTATTGTAAAGGTACTTAAAATCTTTACATCTTATTTTCTTTTTTTTTTTTCCATCTTAGTTTCTTTATTGGTGAAAATACTGCTTCCCACATAGCACTGAGGATTAAATGAAAATGCACAGTAAGCATTTGATAAATGTCATCTTAAAGATGAGTTGGTTCATTTATTACAATTTTTTCCTATTGGCAAAGAATACATTCTCGTAGCAAAAATTCAAAGATTACAAAAATATATAAAAATGCAATAACTAGCCTCATTTCCTTCCAACTTTAATTACAGAGTCAAGTGGTAACCACTATCAGCAGTTTGGTTTATATTTGATCTTCTAAATATTTCACTTTTTATTCTTAGGGCTCAAGATGCCTATTTCAGAACATGTTTTTTATTCAGTCTACTTTTTCTTTCTATGTAAAACATTAACATTTTTTTCTTTCAAGAAAATAAAAATAGTTTAGTTCTTTAAGCCTACCCTTTATCGTATTACTTTAGATAAAGTACATTTGAACATATTTTAGAAAAATATCAATATTTTCCTGAAAACTTTTAACTCACAATGTTATCGATTCACTTAGTAAATCCACAACACTTGAACTATTCCAAAGAGCTAAAGTAAATACTGAAAATTGCTTTAAGATTTTCAATTGCCTACCAAAAATCTGAGGAAGTCAATATGTGAAGCTCTGTGTAAGATAGCTTATGGATGCAATCATTAAAGCTGTCCACTTTTTTTTTTAATGATTTTTTATTATATTACGTTAGTCACCATACAGTACATCCCCGGATTCTGATGTAAAGTTCGATGCTCCATTGGTTGCATATAACACCCAGTGCACCCTGCTATAAGTGCCCTCCTTACCACCCATCACCAGTCTATCCCATTCCCCCACCCCCCTCCCCTCTGAGGCCCTCAGTTTGTTTCTCATAGTCCATAGTCTCTCATGCTTCATTCCCCCTTCTGATTGCCCCCCCTTTCTTTATCCCTTTCTTCCCCTACCGATCATCCTAGTTCTTATGTTCCATAGATGAGAGAAATCATATGATAATTGTCTTTCTCTGCTTGACTTATTTCACTTAGCATTATCTCCTCCAGTGCCGTCCATGTTGCAGCAAATGTTGAGAATTCGTTCTTTCTGATAGCTGAGTAATATTCCATTGTATATATTGGACCACAGCTTCTTAATCCAGTCATCTGTTGAAGGGCATCTCGGCTCCTTCCACGATTTAGCTATTGTGGACAATAAAGCTGTCCACTTTTGAAGCTTCTTGTTCCTTTCATGAAATATATTCACTAGAACAGCCCCCAAAAGTTGTCTATCTAAGAGCAGATACATCATGCTAAAACGACCTATATTGCTTCTAATACCTCTTGCACAATGAACAATTTTTCACTGGGTGCAGTACTGTGGTGAGCCTGTAACTTATGGGGTAAAGTATAAAAAGACTTCAATATTCCTTTACTGTAATATAACAGGCAGCAAGAGTAGTCTGGATTGCTTGCTCCCTAACACAGGTGAAATGCAGGTATAACTTTCCTGCGTTCTCAAAAGACAATAAACCAACCCTCCTTATCATTTCATAGAAAGCACTCATTGTCATCAAACCTGCATTTCCCTTTTTCGCTTTTTTCCAATCATGTATAATTAAATAACACACACACACACACACTTAACTTCCCATTGCTCTTTAAAATCCAGAATCCTTAAGACTCTATGTGATCTGCCCCCATCTCCACCCTAGTCTGCCTCCTTTTCTGCCACTGTTTCCCTCACACTCTGTTCCCCAGACACAGTGGCTGCCTTTCGGTTTTCTGAAGGAACCATATCCCCTTCTGCTTTGGAGTGTTCATACATGCTCCCATTGACTCTACCTCCTAAATCCATTCGATTCTCTCCATTCCTTGAACTAGACTAAAGATAACAGATGGAAGCCTGAACTATTGTCCAAACCGTCCATTGATGTTAGGCTCTTTACCTGGCTCCATACTTGAGTTTCATGAGGCCAGTATGGATGACTTGTGTAACCTTTTAAGCCATATTAGTTTTTTATTTTATTATTTCATAGTATTTCACTCTATCAAACTGTGTTAGAAATGTTCCTCTCTTTTTCACTACTTATTTAGCCTCCAGCCCTAGTCCTTCTCTGAAATTCATCAAACTCCTCTCCTTTTCCTGTCAGGTACAGTATCCAGTATAAAATAGGGACACAATAAATGTTTGTCATGTGACTCAGTTAATAAATTATATAATCAATTCCAAGGTAAATTTTAAGTAGGCAGTAATATGATGAGAGAAGAATCTGAGTAAGCTGTTAGGAGAAAGACCGGGAGACGGCCAGAGCAGACCACCCATTTTACAAAGCTGTGAAGGAAATGCCTTGCATGGGGTAGATGGTCAATAAGGACACATTCATTTGTCTGGAGTGTCAGACAAAGTTTTCCCTCTCAGGAAATTACCTCTCCACACAGTCTGAGAGTCTGGAAGTCAAGTTGGATGCAGGAGCATCGTGTCCTCCAATCGCATACAGCAATCCATTCCAGGTAGTTACTCCTACTCCCCCTCTCCTTTTTGACATTTGTGCACAGAGTGTCCATTTGTTAGTGTGAGGATCAAAACATTCTACTGATTTGAGGCAAGAACTTCCATCACGACCACCAACTGCATAAAGTCTATAAGAACAAATGGGATAATAAATAAAAAAGAGTGCCATCATTTATGATTAAGACACAGGGATGATTCTTATGGTATTTCATTGCATTTAAGGTGCCCTAGATTATAAGACACACTGTCAATTTATGTGCCATCAAGAAAGAAGATAGGCTACCAATTATGTGACATATGTCATATGTGCAGATATCACTCTGTATGTACATAAAAAAGAACAAACTCACACGAAAGCAATGACAACTATTTCTGACAAGTCACCACTGATTATGAGACGCATCACAATTTTAGAGGCATAACATGTGTCTTAGAATAGATAAAATGTGGTACATAAATATACCATGACTTATTTCTTAAATAGCTAAGATAGGACCAGGTTATAAAGGAAAGAAACTAACCTTCTCTGCACGTACCACAGCTAGACATTTTACATGTATTAATTTCATCATCTTAATGATGCTATGAGAAACCATTTATATTCCTGTTTCATGGGTGAAGAAACAGGCTCTTGGAGATTAAGAGGTTTATACAGGGTCAGAAGCAGAACCGGGACGCAGTTAAGAGTAATGAGCATTTGTACTGCGAGCAGTCATCTGGGATGTTCTTGTAGGAGTGAACTAGGAGAATGAAAGGATTGCATGAAACAGTGGCATAGAAATTAATATTTATTACATATGAACAGTGATCCTTCATTAATTTAAATTACTGCAGAGAAGGATACTATAAGTTATCTAAAATGGATATGGTATGTTAATGTGCTAAATGTTGCCTAGTAGATAAATTTTAATTCATTACCAATCAATATTCTGCATTAATTTAAAAGTCTTTTACTCTGACCTTAAAAGACATATAAAATATTATATTTTTCTAATAGCTTTTTCAAAAGAGTCATAAATTCAGATCATTGCTTATATAAAAGTCCCCACATTTTGAAATTACAAATGCCTTAGTATCTATTTTTTTTTTACCTCAGGAAATAATATTTGAACTATACCAAGTATCCTCCAATTAAAGCTCTAAGTATTTATATTTGGGTAAATACGTATATTTTAAAGACATCGTTCATTTTAATTCATCATGTAAAGTATACTATATGTCACTCAAACTGGTTCTTTAGTGAGAAGATGACCATATCTTAGACAGCAACATATGGGTGTACCAATATCTTGTTCTAAACTTTATATTAATAGTATGGAAATTGAAATTTATTCGAAACTTTGTTAAAAGTTTTTACCTGTCAAAAACTACTTTTTTGTGTTATTGTTCTTAATATTAAACTGTTCTCATTTTTAACTAATACTTGGTAGAATAATCGTTTGAATACGGATCACAGAATATCAGAAGACATCAACAATTCTAAGAAAACATCCATAATTAAAAAACGTGTACACATATGCGTGCCTGTGTGCGTGCACGCACACACACACAGATTCAAGGCACTGTCTCCTCTTCAGAGTGAACTCATGGGTCTCAATGTGAAAAGTGGTGTAGTACAGGGATTAAGAGGTGAACTCTGGAGCCACACTCTGGATTTGAACCTTGGTTCTCACACTTACTAGCTCTGACAGTGGACAAGTTATTTAACCTCCACCTGCCTGAATTTCATCATCCAAAACATCTCTAACATCACAGGATTCTTGATGATCAAATTTAAAATACTTTGAACAGTGCCTTACACATGGTAAACATGGTGCAAGTGTTTAAGGGAAAAAATTCTGTCTCTATTTATATTCTTTTAGAAAATGGCATTTTTAGGGGTGCCTGGGTGGCACAGCGGTTAAGCGTCTGCCTTCGGCAGAGAGTGATCCCGGTNGGGGCGCCTGGGTGGCACAGCGGTTAAGCATCTGCCTTCGGCTCAGGGCGTGATCCCGGTGTTCTGGGATCGAGCCCCACATCAGGCTCCTCCGCTATGAGCCTGCTTCTTCCTCTCCCATTCCCCCTGCTTGTGCTCCCTCTCTCGCTGGCTGTCTCTATCTCTGTCAAATAAATAAATAAAATCTTTAAAAAAAAAAAAAGAAAATGGCATTTTTAGATTTTTTGTTTTTAAAGATTTTATTTATTTATTCGACAGAGATAGAGACAGCCAGCGAGAGAGGGAGCACAAGCAGGGGGAATGGGAGAGGAAGAAGCAGGCTCATAGCGGAGGAGCCTGATGTGGGGCTCGATCCCAGAACACCGGGATCACGCCCTGAGCCGAAGGCAGATGCTTAACCGCTGTGCCACCCAGGCGCCCCGGCATTTTTAGATCTTAAGTGTACAAACATTTATACTGAGCTAATGCTAAGGGCTAAAGTGTACTGATACCACTTTCTAGAGAAACATTATCTCAAGCAATGGTTTTCAAATTGTTTTCTAAGAATTGGATTCTGTGGAGTATTTGAGGAGGTCCCAAAAATGGTGCATTTGAAATTCAAGTTTTGTTTTGTTTTTAGAGAGACAGACCGTGCACACACGTGTGCGCTCCCGTGCAAGCGGGGTGGGGGGAAAGAGGGAGAGAGAGAATCTCAAACAGATTCCAAGCTCAGTGTGAGTCTGACGCAGGGCCCCATCCCACAATCCTGAGATCCCAACTCAAACGGAAATCAAGAGTCTGACACCCAACTGACTGATCCACCCAGGTGACCCTGAAATTCAAGTTTTAATAATTTTCAAAATGTCACCTGGCTCAATTAAATGCCATACAAGATTCAGAACTCATCTCTTTTCCCCATGACAGTATCTATTATAATAAAAAGAGAAATATTATGTCAAATTGTGAAATTGTGTCAAATTGTATTGTACTGTACGCTTTAAAATAAGACTTAGTCTTGCCTGACTTATAAAATTATGATCAAGAATGCAAGGGGTTGGTGGATATTGAGATTTAATTTAGGAAAAAAAAATTTCTCCTACTCTCAAACCACAACAACAATTTAACTGAAAAGTTTCCTGAGAGTCCAATTCAAANGCCTGACTTATAAAATTATGATCAAGAATGCAAGGGGTTGGTGGATATTGAGATTTAATTTAGGAAAAAAAATTTCTCCTACTCTCAAACCACAACAACAATTTAACTGAAAAGTTTCCTGAGAGTCCCATTCAAGTCTCTAGTAATTAACTGTTACCATTTTCAGCTACTGATCTGTGAATCAGGATTTTCTTTATACTGAACAGTACAAACGAAACACAGAGATAATCTGGGTGTTCTTTAAAACAGACTTGTTCTTCTACATTGATTTTTATAATAAATACATGCTACAAACTTGAACTTAAAATAAATTCAAGGTAAGTTTATAATAAACTTGAGTTTCCATTTGCCTCAAGTATTGAGGTTTTTGTAAGGTTTCATTTGAAAGAGAGATTCTACTGCCAAAAGTATTTGCCAGCCAGTGGCTTAAAAGTAGCCCAAGCAATTGGAATTCTAAATAAAGTCTCTTTCTCTCAAACAGGGTAGAAAGAAACATTTTAACACTGAAATTTTCAAGATACAGGATGTAACTCATAAAACAATCAAACAAGTTCTTCTCTAAGGAAACAACTATATTTTACATTAGGAAGCATTATAAAATAAATTAAAATGACAAAAACAGTAACCTACTGGATTATGTTCATTTTGTAGATTAAAAAACTGGGGCACAGAGAAATGATTTAGAGTTCATTTTGTAGATTAAAAAACTGAGGCACAGAGAAATGATTTATTCTAAATCATAAAGGAGTAGTAGAGAAAGATGCATAGTTATTTTTTTTCAATCAACTGCATACTTTAAAAAAACATGATTTCTATTTTTTCAGATTCTGGGTATGTACCTAAAAATGGAAACCAACAAAATATTTTAAAATATTGCTACTTCATTTTAAAGCAAGCTTGGAGGGGCGCCTGCGTGGCTCAGTTGGTTAAGCGTCTGCCTTTGGCTCAGGTCATGATCCCAGGATCCTGGCACCGAGCCCACATGGGGCTCCCTGCTCTGTAGGGAGTCTGCTTCTCCCTCTCCCTCTGCCTGCCACTCCCCGTGCCTGTGCTCTCTCCCTTGTTCTCTCACTGTCAAATAAATAAATAAATAAATAAATCTTAAAGAAAAACAAAGCAAGTTTAGAAAAGTGCTGTTTGATAGACTAACACATCCTTCTTCTTGGGGGTGATTAAAGCACCATTGCATCTAAGTGGTACCAGAACATTCTTCGATAAGGTTGTACACTTCAGTTGATGTGCTAGGTACCAAGCTAGGTGTAAGGAACAAAAAGTCAGACCAGGTCACTGAACACCAAGATCTACTGCTATAAGAGATGGACCAGTAAATAACAACAATAGAGTGGTCCCTGCTGTAATACAATCATACACAAATTCTGCACAGTGAAAATGCTGAGGATGGAATGGACAGTTTGTACAGGGGGGATGAAGTGTTCCAGGGAACACGTTTGAGTAAGTTTCAAGGATGCTGAATTTGCCAGGTACAAAAGTGGGGAAACAACACTCTAAGACAGATGGAATGAGTTAAAAGAGAATGGGAGTGTGAAACAAAATTTATTTTTCACAAATAGGTTAGTTTTTAAAAAAATATTTTATTTATTTGAGAGAGAGAGAGAGAGAACATGAGCAGGGGGAGGGGCAGAGGGAGAAGCAGACTCTGCATTGAGCAGGGAGCCCACCATGGGACTCGATCTCAGGACCCTGGGATCACGATCTGAGCCACCCAGGTGCCCCTCAAATAGGATAGTTGTGCTGGAGTGTAATAGGAACAGGTAGAGGAGAGAGGAGTGGAGAGATGTGGACAGAGGCAGGACCATAAAGGAGGCTTAGTAACGTAAGCTACTGAAAGCTTTTAAGCAGGAAGGTGACATGGTCCTATTTGTATTTTAGGTAGAACATTAGGTAAGTCTCTAAAATGAAGGACGAAAGGGAGAGAGTTAATATTAGGGGCAAAGGAACCAGTCTGGGAGATACCCCAACAGAACTGTTAAAATCACAAAATAGATATATTGTACTTTCAAAGTTAAATGTCTTAATAATTAGTAGATGAGAGATCTTCAGCTTCTGATATAATTCTTTGATTGTCCCAGTGTCAATATTCAATAAATTGTACCTTGGATGGGCTAAAGACTGAAATATTTACTTCTTGTAAGAGAGCAAGAGATGATAAGAAAGTAAGATATTTCCATGCCTAGAAGTTAGAGGTGCTGTAGTTTTAGAAATTAGATTTTAGAGAAGGCAGCTATTCTTTTGTGCTACTAGAAATAAATATTTCTAGCCAGAAACAAAGGCTAGGAAATATGCCAGTGAACAAGAATTAGATCAATGAACTAATTCCAGAAATTTTAACTGAAGGGTCAAAACTGAGAAGATAGTGTTAGTTTTCTCTCTTTTTTCTCATTTACTAGATTCTTTGGTGACTGACTCTGCTACCAAAGAATGAGGAAAGATATGTAGTGACAAATTTTGAAGTTCTTTCTTTAGCTAAACAAATGAAGGGAAGGCTGTGGAGATCAGATACATTTTAAAAAGTAAGTTTCTTTTTTCTTTTTTTTAAGATTTTATTTATTTATTCGACAGAGAGAGAGACAGCCAGCGAGAGAGGGAACACAAGCAGGGGGAGTGGGAGAGGAAGAAGCAGGCTCATCGCAGAGAAGTCTGATGTGGGGCTCGATCCCATAATGCCAGGATCATGCCCTGAGCCGAAGGCAGACACTTAACCACTGTGCCACCCAGGCGCCCCTAAAAAGTGAGTTTCTATTTCTCTATCTTATCACTTGCAACTGTGCTAAAAACTAACAAAACGTAGGACATAACTAATAGGTCCTGAAGAACCAAGACCTTAGGTCATGAAGTATAAAAGTTTTACTAATATTTCTTCATTTTTCTTTTACCAATCGATCAATACAATTCTACATATAATTTTAAGTCTCTTTTAACTTTGATTCTTTCCCCTTTCTGGAAATGATGATAAAGCATTTTAAGGGAGTAAAGGTAGGCAACAAACAACCTTTATTTAATAACCACATAGGGCTTCATCTTATGGAAGAAAGGCCTTTGATATGTGTTTAGTCTCTGAGTTACCAAGAGTTATTGGTGATGGTTCTGTCCAAATCTGTTAACTCCAGTTAGACTAGACAAGAGCCAAGGGAGCACCTTTCTAAATCCATTTCAGTTTCCAGCAGTTTACCAAGATAAGAAAGAAGTAAAAGTAAAGATAAGTCAGTAGAAAAATGGAAGGAATTATTTAGAAAACACTGAGAGGGCCTATACTACATTTAAAACACTATATGCTTTTAAAGCTATATAAACCACCAACTTTTTACTATATTGAATATTTATATAAAACTTCTTCACTCAAAATAACTTGAAATTTATAATATCTGCACATTAGAATGACAACCTAACATGGTGAGTTATTTATATTTAGAACTACAATAAAAAAGAGACTATTTTAAAGTCCGCATCACTCTGAAAGTTTTTCTCTTTTGGGATTTTGTGTATTTTTTAATGTATATTTTTAAGTTAGACGATATACCTCAATAAATTTGGTTTATTGTGTTTTAAATGGAATTTTAAATATTTCCTTACTTTCCACTTAGTACTGCCACACCTACTGTGCTCCTGGGGGTGGACATAGTAGCGACAAAATTCCACTGGCGAGCCTGTGGGTCCCATCTTTCCACTGTATTCAGATAGCTCCAGCCATCATGTCCTCCGACTGCATACATGGGGCCTTCCAATACAGCCACACCTACAGGGAGACAGGAAAGGAGCAATGACTTCAGATTTGCTTCTAAGTCTTAAAGATCACATTTTAATTGAAATAAAAATATACAGTTTACCACCCATGTTTTCATCTATGAGTTTTATGGTTCCAGGTCTTATGTTCAAGTCTTTAACCTGTTTTGAGTTTATTTTTGTGTTTGCTGTAAGGTAACAGTCCACTTTCATTCTTTTGCATGTGACTATCGAGTTTTCCCAGCACCATTTATTGAAGACTGTCTTTTCCCCATTGTATATTCTTGGCTCCTTTGTTGTAAATTAGTTGACCACATATGCATGGGTTTATTTCTGGACTCTCTATTCTGTTCCATTGATCTGGGTGTCTGCTTTTAAGCCAAATACCATAATGTCTTAGTTATTATAGCTTCACAGAATAGTTTGAAATCAGGGAGTGTGATGCCTCCAGCTTTGTTGTTCTTTCTCAAGTTTGCTTTGTTATTCTTTTTTGTTTTCTTTTGATTTTTTTGTGGCTTCATACAAATTTTAGGATTATTTGTTCTATTTCTTTGAAAAATGTCCCTGACATTTTGATAGGGATTGCATTGAATTGGCAGATTGCTTTGGGTAATACAGTGACGCTTACACATGCAAATTTAATTAAGGAAACATTTACGGTAAAGATACCTGGTTTCCTTCTAGCTCTTCTTGGTTGGTAGGTGGGTGGGTGAGGAGGGAAAGCAACACTACAGCTCTGTTCTAGTAAGTTTCAGAGGCAGTATCTTGAGGTCCAACAGTCAGAAGTTATTTAAAACTATACAAGATGCACACATTGCCATATTTAAAAGATTTTTCAATAATTCAGATTTAAGATATATCTGAAAAATCATTTTTATTCCTTTCCCCCTATTAATTCAAATTCATGAGATTTTACTGTAGTTAGACTTGATACCACAATCTATTGGTGTGATTCATTACCAGGGAACCAAGCCAGATTCATTTGTTCCCTTACTCAACAAACATCTATTTAGTTTTTATTAAGAGCCAAGCACTTAATAGAAGATAACAGATAAGGGCCCTGCCATCATGGACCTAATATTTTAGTCAGGAAACAGGCAAATATATTTCAGGTATTGATAAGTGCTAATAAGAAAAATGGAACTGAGTAGAAGGGTAGGGAGGGTCAGGGGAGACCTCTTGGAAAAAGTGACATTTGAACAAAAATGTGAATGAAGTTAAGAAACCAGACATAGAGATATCTGAGAGAAGAGAAGGTGAAGGGAACAGTATGTACAAACTACACACAGACACGCACAAATATAGTCCCAAATATATAATAAATATATCCAATTAAATGTGTATGTGCATGTAATTAATTAAAAAGCTGGAAGAAAAATTAATGGGTCCATCTAGTTCAACTCCTTAAACAGTATCTTCAAAAATAAATTTTAGCAGTAGAATCACATCTTCAAAATGAAATCTTTATTTAATTCTCACATGTAAGAGATAAAAGGAGTGTTACCTATGTAAGAGTTTCTTTTACAAGTTCAAATTTATAACATTGATTTATTATAAGGTAAATAAGTAAGAACAAGAATGACAGAAAGATTTGGGAAAAAAAACTTAAAGAAGACATTTGAATCATATGATCATTCTCCTTTGAACTTGCTTCAATAAAGCATTTTATATGGTACCTAGAATTACTGACAATATTCTACGCACAATCTAATCTGCATAAAACATAGTTGGATTATGGGCATTCTCATTCTATCTACCATAAGAATTTACCTTAAGTTAAAGTTAAATTTCTTTTCTCCATCATGGGGGAAAGTATGCAGGTGAGCTACGCTATTGATCCTAGATTTTATGGTCAACCCAAGTTTTAAGTCTCATTCATGCTGATTTTAAGATACATTCCCATTCTGTGCCTATATAATAAGTTGATTTTATGGACTCAGGATTATTACTTTAGTTTTGTTAAATTTCATATAGTTAATTTTAAGCTCCCCTCTCAGTTCCTTACCCATAACCCTCTGGTTTTACTTCCTTACCAAACTTGAAACTTAAGATCACCCTGAACTGAAACCTAATTGCAAATAGTAGAATCACTCGCTTCTTTGATTTTTTTGCTATACCCACTGTCAGACCAATTTTCATCCCTAGATAATTTTCATTACTGGCTATCGGCTTTTTTGGGGCAGCCTCTACTCTGGTGCTCAGCATTAATAAATTCAATGTAGTACGAAGCCATGCTATCTAAACTGAACTATGACTTCGTTGCTACTCAACCATCTTTTAATTCATCTTTTATGATGAACTATCAAATTCTTTATTGCAAGTAATTTAAACCTTTTCCAAATTGTGATACATTGACAATATGGTCACAAATTCTTCCTATCGCTGAATGCACACCTATTTTCATGTGACTCTTTAGCTCCTCCCACCAAGAAGAGTAGTATCCATCAAAAGATGAATGGATAAGAAAGATGTGGTATCTTTCACACACACACACACACACACACGTATTACATTATGAAAACGATGAGATCATGCCATTTGAGATAACATGAATGGACTTAGCGGGTATTATGCTAAGTGAAATAAGGCAGACTAAGAAAGACAAATGTCATATGATTCCATTCATAAATGGCACCTAAAAAATGAATAAACAAAGAACAGAATCAGAACTATAAATACAGAGGACAAACTCATGGTTGCCAGATGGGAGGGTATGGGACGTTGGGCAAAATGGATGAAGGGGAGAGGAAGATACAGGCTTCCAGTTATGGAATGAGTAGGTCATGGGAAGAAAAGGCAGAGCATAAGGAGTACAGTCAATAATATTGAAATAAGGGTGTATAATGGAACAGATGGTAGCTATACTTGTGGTGAGCACAGCATAATGTATAAACTTGCCAAATCGCTGAGCTGTACACCTGAAACCAATGTAACATTGTGTATCAACTAGACTCAAATAAATATAAATATGAATATAAACAGAAATACATACATACATATATACATACAGAAGAACAGTCTTTTTCTCTACTCTTTGAATCTGGGCTTGCCCATGTGACTTGTTTTGGCCAGGGCAACATTAGCAAACATGATGCAGGCAGAAGCTTGAAAAGTCTTTATGCACTGTGGCTTGCCTTCTCTTGCTGCTTTTTGAAACCCCATGACTGCCACCATGTGAAGAAGCCTGACTAGTGTTCTGAATGATTAGAGGCATGTGGCCCGGTTGTCTCTGTTGCCCAGGCCAACAATCTGCCTACCACTTACACATGTGAATGAGGCTATCCAACATCACCTAGCTGACCTGCCTGCCCACCGGAGATCCATGAGAAAACCCAACAGAGGGGCGCCTGGGTGGCACAGCGGTTGAGCGTCTGCCTTCGGCTCAGGGCGTGATCCCAGCGTTATGGGATCGAGCCACGTCAGGCTCCTCTACTGTGAGCCTGCTTCTTCCTCTCCCACTCCCCCTGTTGTGTTCCCTCTCTCGCTGGCTGTCTCTATCTCTGTCAAATAAATAAATAAAATCTTAAAAAAAAAAAAAAAAGATAACCCAACAGAAATCATCCAAGGCAGCCTGGACCAGAAGAATGGCTCAGCTGACCCACAGATACATGAGCTAAATATATGGTTGTTTTAACCTCTGAATTTTGGAGTATCTGTTATGCAGCAAAAGCTAGGGTGATACAGATACATGTCATGCCCCATCTAATTTTATTTCCACCTGCTTCACTCTCATTGAACAATTCTTTCTGTTTCACCTATTCTCTCTCCTATCAAAAAAGATAGGTCATGTGATACAAGACCCTAAATTATCTTCTGTCATCTCAGAGTGAGCCATCAGTTCCTTCAGAGTAAAGACAGTGTTCCCTTCATCTTTGTATACCTACTGAGCAGAGAGTATGGCACACAGTTCATGCTCATCAATGTCAGTTCAGTGAAGTATTGAATAAAAGAATGAAGATTCTCTAACATTATATTCTCTGTGCCACCTCAAGATTTCTCTGGGTTTTTACTCATTTCTGCTTAAAAACTAGGGGGCATAGATGAAAAACGATAATGCTAAAGATTTTTAAATAAGCATTTCAATCAGGTTAGGTTAACACTGATTGTCAACACAGAACACATATTTTAAAAGGTGGCCATCATGCTATAATAAAATCCTTAAATACCCACATTTCTACTTGAGCTGGTTGCTGTTACATTTATGTATATGCTTGTTTTTGCTGATTCTGCTTCTCAGTTAAGGAGCATGAGAAGGAATGCTTGGTGACTGATTGTTGTTGACTCAGCAGCTGCCACGATGGTCTTCTTCTGCCTGGTACAGAATGTAAAAATGGTGTGGAAGCCTAATGTATGATATCATGAATGAACCTGCATAGTTATACTCACCAAGACCATGCCTGTGGGTGGACATAGGAGGCATCACACTCCAGGTTTTTGTTTTGGGATTGTAGCATTCTACAGTGTTCAAAGTCTTCAGTCCATCTCTTCCTCCAACCACATACAGTTTGTCATCTAACACTGCAACACCAAACTGTAGCCTCCTCCCATTCATATTTGCTACAGGAGTCCACATATTTGTACGAAGATCATACTTTTCAATGCTTGTTGCTCCTTAAGAGTAATATATAGAAGTTATGTAAGTAAAAATTTTACCATGTTTGAGTATTTTATGAATTTATACATATAAAAGTATAATTTTATTAGCATTGACAATAATACTTTTATTATATTTCAGTGAGCTCCTTCATGGTCAGGCCCCTGCTTCTATCTCTGACCTCATCTACTATTCTCTAGGACATACACAAGGCTCTGTATTAAAAGGTCAAGTGAGAAAGGATTATTTGTAACAGCTAGAAGTGGGAGGAAAAGCAGGGTAGGTTAGTGTCATGGAAGCCAAAGGAAAAAAATTGTAGCAGGTAGTTTTGAAGGAAGTTGGTGGCAGAATAGAACTCTAGGCTCACCTTGTCCCACAATTACAACTAGATAACTATCAAATCCTAAATATCCCAGGAATGAATGTGAAGACTGACAGAACAAACTCCACAACTAAAGGTAGGGAAGAGGTCACACTGAAGATGGTAGGAAGTGTGGAGACACAGCTTGGAAGAGAAACAGATCATGGCTAATGCAGTGAGGAGAGAGCCATGGTCTTGGAGAAGGGTAGGAGACGAACTAGCACACAGGGGAGTGCATGGGGAAAACGAATCCTCTTAGCAATTGGCTTGGCAAGTAAAAGGGCCTGAATTTCATTAATTCTTGCAACCCGTGGGGCTTAAAGCCTGGAGTTTTAAAAGTCAGCATGCTTGGCTCTGGGAGAGCTTGGAAGACATTGGGGCTGCTCCTAAAGAAGAGGCAGGGGAAACAGACTATAAACATAAAGCATGGAAACAACGATCTGAAGAGCACCTGGGGCACACAGTGGGGAGGTTAGCTGCTCATACTGGAGCATGTCCCAGGGAGGCAGCATTCATGGAGACCCCTCAGGGAACAAAGGAACTGGCAGGTGCCATCTCCCCTCTCCTGCTCCTCAGCATAAGCACAAGGCCAGCTCCAGGAACCAGGGCAGTGCCAACACTCACCACTACCTTGCTTACACCAAGCCTTATTCCTTGAACTCCAGTGGAACTGCCCTTCCCAGTCACACTTGCCTTAGTCCCAGCACAGCAGGCCCCTTGCCCAGAAGACCAGCCCAAACCCCTGCCAACACCATGTCTGTCAACTGAGGAGTTTTGTGAGGCCTCAGTTCCAGTGGCAGTGGTGACAGGTCTCATTTCACAAGCAGACCAGAGCACACCTAGTTAAAATGAACCACCTTCAGGCCAGGGACCAAACACTGCCCACAACAAGCAAGGAGAGCCTCTGTAAACAACTGGTCTGAAGGATAAAGTGGCCAGGCCACAATAGCAGAGTACAAAGAGCACACACTGGAGACACTCCAGAAAGCACCAGGCCCTAGGGAACAGGGGACACTACACTGCAGGGCAATATAAGACCTCTTCTTCATAAAGCCATGATCTTCAAGAACAGGAGATATAGCTAACTTTCCTAACATGGAGAAAGAGGGAGACTTAGATAAAACATAGAGACTTAGACAAAATGAGAAGACAGAGGAATCTGACCCAAAAGAAAGAACAGGATAAGGCCACAGCTGGAGATCTAAGCAAAACAGATATAAGTAATGTGCCTGATGGAGAATTTAAAGCAACGATCATAAGGATATTCACTGGACTTGAGAAAAAAGTGGAGGACATCAGTGAGACTGAGAATAAACTTAGGGAACTCAATGACTCCATCAAATATAATTAACATTTGTATTATAGGAGTCCCAGAAGAAGAGACAGAAAGGTGGCAGGGAATTTATTGGAAGAAATAATAGCTGAAAACCTCCCTAATCTGGAGAAGGAAACAGATATCCGGATTCAGGAAACACAGAGACTAACAAAATCAACAAAAGCAGATACATACTAAAACATATTGTAATTAAAATGGCAAAATATAGTCCAGGCCAATATCCCTGATGAACACAGATGCAAAAATTCTCAACAAAACACTAGCAAATTGAATACAGCAATACATTAAAAAAATCATTCACCATGATCCAGTGGGATCTATTCCTGGGTTGTAAGGGTGGTTCAATATTCACAAATCAACCAACATGATACATTGCATCACTAAGAGAAAGTGTAAGAACCACATGATCACTTCTTTTCTTTCTTTCTCTTTTTTTTATTTTTTTTTTTAGAGAGAGAGAGAGAGCTGGTGCGTGAGTGAGTAGGGGGTGGGGAAGAGAGAGGGAGAGTGAGAATCTCAAGCAGGCTCCATGTCCAGGGTGAAGCATGATGTAGGGCTCAATCTCACAACCCTGAACCAAAATCAAGAGTCAGACACTTAACTGACTGAGCCACACAGGTGCCCCATGATCATTTCAATAGACGTATAAAAAGCATTTGACAAAGTACAACATTCATTCATGACAAAGACCCTCAACAAAGCAGGTTTAGAGGGAACATATCTCAACACAATAAAGGCCATAGCTAACATTATGCTCAATGGGGAAAAACTGAGAGCCTTTGCCCTAAGGTCAGAAATAAGACGAGGATGTCTAGTCTCACCAATTTTATTCAACATAAAATTGGAAGTCCTAGCCACAGCAATCAGACAACAGAAAGAAATAAAAGGCATCCAAATTGGCAAAGAAGCAGCAAAAGTTCACTATCTGCAGATGACATGATACTATATATAGAAAGCCCGAAGGACTGCACCAAAAAACTGTTAGAAGTGATAAATGTATTCAGTAACAGGATATAAAATCAATCTACAGAAATCTATTGCATTTCTACACGCCAATAATGAAGTGGAGAAAGAGAAATTAAGAAAACAATCCTATTTACAATTACACCAAAATTATTAAGATATCTAGGAATAATTCTTTTTTTTTTTTTTTAAAGATTTTATTTATTTATTCGACAGAGATAGAGACAGCCAGCTAGAGAGGGAACACAAGCAGGGGTAGAGGGAGAGGAAGAAGCAGGCTCATAGCAGAGGAGCCTGATGTGGGGCTCGATCCCACAACGCCGGGATCACGCCCTGAGCCGAAGGCAGACGCTTAACCGCTGTGCCACCCAGGCGCCCCATCTAGGAATAATTCTAACCAAAGAGGTGAAAGACCCATACTTTGAAAACTATAAAACACTGATGAAAGAAACTGAAGACGACACAAAGAAATGGAAAGACATTACATGCTTATGGATTGGAAGACCAAATATTACAAAATGTCCACACTACCCAAAGCAAGCTACACATTTATCCATCTATCCATCTATCTATCTATCTGTCTGTTTTTTTTTAAGTAGGCTTCACACCCAGCATGGAGCCCAACACAGGGCTTGAACTCATGACCCTGAGATCAAAACCTGAGCTTACAGCAAGAGTTGGACACTTAACTGACTGAGGCAGTGAGGTGCCCCTACCTATTTAGGTATTTTTAAGTAAGCTCTATGCCCAGTGTAGGGCTTGAACTTACAACCCCAAGATCAAGAGTCACATGCTCTACTGTCTGAGCCAGCCAGGCACCTCAATCTATACATTTAATAGCCAGGCACCAGCAATCTATACATTTAATGCAATGCAATTCCTCTCAAAATACCAACAGCATTTTTCACACAACTAGAACAAACAATCCCAAAATTTGTATGGAACCACAGAAGACCCCAAATAGCCAAAGCAACCTTGAAAAAGCAAAGCAAAGCTGGAGGCATCACAATTCCAGACTTCAAGTTATATTACAAAGCTACAGTGATCAAAACAGTATGGTACTGGTACAAAAAAATACACATAGGTCAGTAAAACAAAATAGAAAATCCAGAAATAACCCCACAATTACATGGTCAATTAATCTTTGACAAAGCAGGCAAGAATATCCAATGTGAAATAGGCAGTCTCTTCAACAAACGGTGATGGGAAAACTGGACAGGAACATGCAAAAGAATGAAACTGGACCACTTTCTTACACCATATGGAAAAATATATTCAAAGTGGATGAAAGACCTAAATGTGAGACCTGAAACCATAAAAATCCTAGAAGAGAGCACAGGTGGTAATTCCTCTGACATTGGCCATAGCAACGTTTTTCTAGATAGGTTCCCTAAGGCAAGGGAAACAAAAGCAAAAATAAACTGTTGGGACTACATTAAAATAAAAAGCTTCTGCACAGCAAAGGAAACAATTAACAAAACTAAAAGGCAACCTACGGAGTGGGAGAAGATATTTGTAAATGACATATCTGATAAAGGGTGACTATCTAAAATATATAAAGAACTTACATAACTCAACACCCAAAAACCAAATAATCCAATTAAAAAATGGACAGAAAATATGAACAGACATTTTCCCAAAAAAGGCAGCCAGATGGCCAACAGACACATGAAAAGATGATGTTACCCTCTGGTTACCAGAGGGGAGGTAGGTGAGGGATGGGTGAAATAAGTGATGGGGATTAAGGAGTGCACTTGTCATAATGAGCACCAGGTGATTAAAATAAAAATTCAGGTCATGATCCCGGGGTCCTGGGATTTAGCCCTGTAGGGGTCCTGGGATCAGCACGCATCCGGGGGGAATGGGGGATCTCTGGTTTTGCTTTTATTTTATTTTTTAAAGATTTTATTTATTTAATTGACAGAAAGACAGCCAGCAAGAGAGGGAACACAAGGAGGGGGAGTGGGAGAGGAAGAAGCAGGCTCCCAGCGGAGGAGCCTGATACAGGGCTCGATCCCAGAATGCTGGGATCACACACTGAGCCGAAGGCAGACGCTTAACGACTGAGCCACCCAGGCGCCCCTCTGGTTTTGCTTTTAAAACTGGATAAACTTGAGTTTGCTCACATGCTAATGGGAAGGATCTAGTTGCGAGGAAAGAAGCTGAAGGGGTCCTACTTCACAGCGAGGTTCCTGAGGAGGCGCGAAAGGGCAGCGTAAGAACACATGTGTGGGCTGGCTTTCCTAGTAGGAGGGAGGGGATACACATTCTATTGAAAGCTGGAAGGACAAGAGCATGAGTGCAGTTCATGAACTATGGAAACTATGAGTGTGGGAAGTCTGGGAGTAACCAACTGGTCCTGTCGACATTTTTTTTAAGAATTAGAAGATTCCAGGGGCGCCTGGGTGGCTCAATCGGTTAAGTGCCCGACTCTTGGCTTCAGGTCAGGTCATGATCTCAGGGCTGTGGGATTGAGCCCTGCATCGGACTCTGCACTCAGATTCTCTCTCTGGCCCCCTCCCCCTCACTCTCTCTCAAATAAATAAAGAAAATCTTAAAGAAAAAAAAAAGAATTAAAAGATTCCAGGAACTCTTTTGTTTCCTTTATGAAGTGAAAAAAAAAATTTAAAGCCCCACCCCTCTAAAATAACCCAATCTCCATTTATGAAGCATTCAATTACAATCTATTTTACTTCTCTTTTTCTAAGCTTCCAGCACAGCATGCAATCACAGCTATCTTCATAGAATTAAAATCAGGACAAATATTTATTCTAAACTATTTGTTATAATTAGTTCATCAGAGCACTAATACTATTGATACTCTCCTAAAATGTAGAAAGTTTTGTTTTATATATATATATATTTTTTCCTCATATGTTACAGTTGTTTTTTTTTTTTAATTTACTCTACAAAATTCTTAAGTTATTTGGGATAGATTCCAAGTCTTTTTCCACCTCTGTATTTTTTTTTTAAAGATATTACATTTAAGTAATCTCTACGCCCAATGTGGGGCTTGAACTCACAACCCCAACATCAAGAGCCGCACACTCCACCGATCAAACCACACAGGCACCCCACCATCTCTGTATTCTTCACAGCAACAGAGTTCCTTATATGTAGCAGCTGTTCAAAACATGGTTTGAGCTTGAATAATCTTTCTTTATAATCTTTAGGTATAATGAGATTTTATTCATACGCTCAGATTATTTTATGTAATAGTATACTTTATTCATCACTCTAAATTTGATCCTTAAAAACGTCTTCATTCTGTCAAATAAAAAGGCAATGCTAATCATTTTTCCTCACTAATGAGTTTAAGGAATATATTTTTCATTCTAAGTTATTTTACTTCCAGTTCATTAAGCAGTATCACAGTTTTATGAATTGGTGACTAAAATTTCCTTTGCTAACACCAAACATAATTCTTTTTTTTAACACTCACTTTTCAAATTTTATTCATAACTATTGAATATGTGTATGAGAATGCAAATACATTATCACTAGGAAGATAATCTAAATAGCTAAGCAATAGACACAGTACAAACAACTGCAACCCAATGATATTACTGAACAAGTCAAAGCATAATCTTTTATGACATTTTTGCAAAAAATGGATATTTTTATGGGGTACTTTATATAATATTTAATTTAATTTTTTAAAAAGATTTATTTATTTATTTATTTTGGGGGGTAGAGGGAGAGAGAGAATCCCAAGCCAACTCCCAGTTGAGACACGTAACCAGCTGAGTCACCCAGGCACCCCTATAATATTTAACTTTAAAGGAGGTATTACTGTTATCAAGGCTGTTGAACAGTGTCCCCCCAATCCATGTTTACCCAGAACCTCAGAATATAAACTATTTTGAAAATGGGGTTTTTATAGATGTAACTAGTTAAGATGGAAACATGTTATTGAAAAGTATGTTTGTGTGACCGAACATAATTCTTCAAAAAACCCCAAATATCCCCAAATAACAAATTCCTAATAATTACAAAATTCTATATAAAAGCTTAGAACTTCCCTGACTTATACTAATTAAAAGATTAACCTTTTAAAAAGTAAGCAGAAATATATTCTAACTTTTTCTTACTGGCTATTTAGGAACATTTCCAGCTTATTTGTTGGGCCCTATACTAAGATATATGAAGGGGCCAAGAACCCAATGATCAGACTGCCATCCACTTAATGCAAATTGCTCTTCATTATAAAGACTTTGGGTACAAAAGAAACTAAGGCCAGGGAAGATAGCTTGAATCAGATAGAAGGTGAGCGCAACTGGCATCTAGGAAAGACTTAGAAATAAAGTTGGTCAAGTAATAATGGCCAGATTACAGAAAGTCTTGGAAGCTAGAAAGAGGAATTGACATCTTATGTGGTAAGAAATGAAGACCATTGCAGTTTTTGAGCAGAGTAGTGCATGCTAACAGAAGAGGTAATGAAGCAGAGAGTGTAGTCTCCAGAGTCAATGCCTGCTTTGAATCCTGATTCCATCACTAATTAGCTGTGTACTCCTGGGAAAGACAGCTAACTCTTCTAAGTACAGGTATCCTAGGGCAATAACAACATTGGCTCTTAGAGTTATTATGAACATGAGATTAAAAACGATCGGTGAAGCACTTAACGTAATGCCTGGCCCATAGTAACAACACAAGGAATGCTATTCGTAGGAAGTGAACATGATCAAAAGATGTAGGCTCATAGGAGGCTACCCAGGAACTGGAAAGTAGCAACGGAAATTTAGAAGAACAAGACTCACTTGAAGGAAGATTGGTGATTGTCAGAACCTAAGATCTGAAGGGAAATGAAGAGAAGGGAAGGGAAGGGAAGGGAGGAAATATATTATTTACTTTGGGTACCCCTTCTCATGCATGGGGAATTTTCCACTGTACAAATGAGCTTTGTTGAGAGGCAGGAACCCCATCTCCCATAAAGCTGAAAGGACAAATGTTCATCCTCACTGTCCCTGGAAGTTTAGGGCCCAGGATTGCCCTAAAGCTAGTAAAATAGATACTTGAACCTAGGATTTAAAATCCAAGGCAGCGTTATAAAGAAGGTGCAGTGGAGATAGTTCCTGCCTATTTCCCCACGGCCTCCCTTATCTGCTTAAATGAGCCAGGGTTGGCGTCCATTGATGCCACTGAAAAACGCTGAATTTCAATTCCAAGTCCTCAACTCTGGGAGACATGGTCAGAGAAGACCTGAACACACAGAGTTTGAGACAAAAGCTGAACAGCAAACAGATCTTTCACACAAGTTGAAAATATGAGAATAAAAGCAACACAAGAGTACAAGCAATAAAGAAATAACAATTAAAGCCCTGAAAAAAAGAGGGAAAGATGGAGAGGAAGAAGTGTTAGTAAGGGCTACAAAGCCGAGCACCTGTTCCAGGCATATAGTAAATACCTAATAAGTATTTGCAGATTGACTACCTGGACTGTGCAGTGCTCCAGGAATTTCAAATATTTATACTATAACTATCAGCTATTTAACTTTACATACTTCTGTACCATTCAGTGATCAAGCCTATATTTAGAACTTAAGCATCTATGAATACATAGTACCATATCATGTTATATGAGATAATATCTACAACTATACTTTGTTACCATGAAGCTAAAAGTTAAATTACAATAAAACTCTTTTGATTAGTGCTCCTATTTTTATATTCTTCAAGGATATCACATGGAAAAGAAATCTTTAGATGTGAATAATACATCGAGGGCTTCAGTCCTACAAATAATTCGAGAGATGGCAAACGACAACCTTCATTCACATGGCAAATATTTATTGATGCTGTCTATGTGCCAAGGCACTCTTCTAGGCTCTGTGGAGATCTATTGTTGAAAATAACAAGTTTCCTGCTTTCCAGAGCTTACTTGGGGGAAGGGAAGAAGTAGACAGATCCGGAGCTATGAAGAAACATAAGCAGAGGAACAAGATAGAAGGAGGTATGCACAAGATTAGAAAGTGATGGACAGGGGATGACTGGCCATGGAAGTCTTTTTTGGTTAAACTGATGTTTGGAGAGCTGAGTGAATAATTTCTGCTAAGCATTCAAACATCAGGGCACAGAGTATTTCAGTGAGAGGGAACGGCGAATGTAATATCCCCGATGTGGGATAACGTCTGGCTTGTTAGATGAACAAGGAGGCCAGTGGGGCTAGAACAGAAAGAGAGGAGAGAAGTAGAATGAGCTGAGCTCAGAGATATAGCCCCAAGTCAGGGAGGTGCTGTTAGGGGGATTGTCGGCTATTAGTACTAGGAATTCAGTGGAAAGGGAGATCAACGTACACTGAGAGATAACACACAGAGAGCTTCTAGCACTATCTGGCACAGAGTAGGAACTATACATGGTGTTTATTCCTATTACTGTTACTATTACTAATAACTGTTGCAAGACCAGTACAAAGAATTCCCAGAGACCCTTGACCCAGATTTCCCAAATGTGGACGTTTTACATTTGCTTTCAATGTATATGGTATATATACTTTTTTCGCCTCAACTGTTTAAGTTGTAGAAATGATGCCCTTGTACTCTTAATACTTCAATGTATCTTTCTCAAAACAAGAAACCCTGTTATGAAACCACAATACAATCATCAAAATCTGGAAGTTAACATTTATACAATGGTGTTATCTAATCTACAAACTTTATTTTGGATCTTATCATTTGTTCCAATTATGTCCCTTATAGCAGAAGAAATTCAAGATGATGCATGCCCTGTCTTTATTTGTATCAGTGTGGACTCATGAATACTTATTGATTTAATAAATGATCATCTTTTATCATCATTATCTATTTTGGTGTTGAAATTATCCCAGATTTGGACAGTGGTGGCACCTACAAACTGCCTTTTCTGTCCCTTGAACTATTTCCACTATTTGTTGAACACTTCCTTACTTTCTGGCTCTATAAGATGTTTTGGGTCCACCTTGTATTTTTCCAGTCTTGGAACCAGCCATTTCTCTAAAGAGCTTTCTGGCCATATGCGTTACTAATTAAAATTCCTCCCCCTCTACGTTCTGCCAAATAAAAGATTATTTAATACCTTTTGTTGAATCCATTCCTCCAACTGCAAATAATGTTCCAACCGTTGACTTTCTAGGTTTTGTCCGAGGGCTTTGTAACATGGGTCGTCTCTCCGGTAATAAATGGTACTTCATCGCTTCCATAATAAGTTTCTGACATTCTATATCATCCCGAAAAAGTGCATTATTTTCCATGTCTGCCAAGAACTAAAAAAGAATAGTGAGTATATATGCTGAATGAGCAAGAAAATAGTAATTAAAAGAATATATAGTTCACAAATGGAAAGGATCTCATTTAGAAAAAAAATCCAAGTCTGGACACATATTTTTAACTAAAATATGCAATATTTACAAGATTTACATTCTAAATTTCATTGAAAAATAGAAGCTGAAGAGGATCAGTGGTATGCTCTAATACCTGCATACTGCTTATCTCTGGGGAGTGGAGAAACTGGTGCTTCTTAAACCATCTTTTTTACTGCTTTTCTATACTGTCTAGATTTTCTAAAATAAGTCATTTTACTTTTTAAATTAGAAATGACTTTAACTGAAGAAGAGTAATCATAAATAGAAGTTGACTAATTTAGACTGCATTTACCTGACCTCTCTAAACAGAGCTCAAGGAACAACAGCAGGGGGACCTGGGCAACTCAGTGGTTAAACATGTGACTCTTTATTTTGGCTCAGGTCATGATCTCAGAGTCACGAGATCGAGCCCTGAGATGGGTTCCATGCTAGGCAGTGAGTCTGCTTGAGATCCTCTCTCTCCCTCTCCTCCTGCCCCTCCCCACCTCTAAAAAAAAAAACAAAAACAGAAAGAACAACAGCAAAAACAACTTACCAGTTTCTTAAGAGGCAAAGAACTCTAAATGGTGATTATCCTAAAAGAATTTAAATCCGTCATGCTTCATTGAATCCCATTTTTAAAATTTATATAATTTTATGCAAATGCATAAATATGGTTTCATCCTGCCTTTTAAAAAATGATTTTCTTGTCTTATCAGATAAAGGGCTAGTATCCAAAATCTATAAAGAACTTATCAAACTCCACACACAAAGAACAAATAATCTAATCAAGAAATGGGCAGAAGACATGAACAGACATTTCTCCAAAGAAGATACACAAATGGCCAAGCGACATATGAAAAAATGCTCCACATCACTTGGTATCAGGGAAATACAAATCAAAATCATGATGAGATACCACCTCCCACTGGTCAGAATGGCTAAAATTAACAACTCAGAAAATGACAGATGTTGGCGAGGATGCAAAGGAAGGGGAACCCTCATACACTCTTGGTGGGAATGCAAGCTGGTGCAGCCACTCTGGAAAACAGTATGGAGGTTCCTCAGAGAGTTGAGAACAGAGCTACCCTATGACCCAGCAATTGCACTACCAGGTATCTACCACAAAGATACAAACGTAGTGATCCGAAGGGGCACCTGCACCCCAATGTTCATAGCAGCAATGTCCACAATAGCCAAACTGTGGAAAGAGCCCAGATGTCCAAAAAGTTTGTGGCATTTCGAAACTGAGAACAGCATGCTAACAGCAAAAAAGCCAAATTAAAACGTAAGTCTCAGGACCTATGCCAGAGTATAAATTATGGTATTAATTACTCCATATTTTTTCTATGCACACAAAATATAGTTATACTTGCTACATAAAACATTACCAAATGTGCACTGAGTTGGCTCATTTAGATTGATCTTAATGTTTATATTACTTCCGTTATATATAATTACTTTAGTGCTTTCTAAATAAAAATAAATGTGAAAAATTATAGAAAGTCAAGTCTTGGGAGATTTAATGGGTACTACAATTTGAAGTAAAATATATTCCTTTTTTAAAAATATTTTATTTATTTATTTGAGAGAGAGAGATTGAGAGAACGAGTGGGAAGAGAAGCAGAGGGAGAAGCAGACTCCCCGCTGAGCAGGGAGCCCGACGCAGGACTCGATCCCAGGACCCTGGGATCATGACCTGAGCTGAAGGCAGACACTTAACTGACTGAGCCACCCACGCACCCTGAAGTAAAAGATATTCTTAAATATGCTACAGTCTCTATACTTTATGCATAAGTGAGATTAATCATATTTAAGTAGAGAGATGAGAGTAATAGAAGGGAATATAAAGCCATTAATCCACATATCAGATTAATCAAATGGAAAGTACCAAAAATCATTTGGAAAACCATTCAGAAGGTACTGAAAGAGAACTAAAAACTATACACTATTCTATACTCTGCCTTTAGGCGAACACTATGCCATCTCTGCCATTAGATAATGACAAATTACTTAAATGAAGGCATTTAGAAAAATGAAGAAACATTTTCAATGTGTACATTTTTATCTTCACTCACATACTTGATCTCCATATGACTGTTTCTCTAAAACTGCCCCCTCCAATACTACCTAAAGTAAAAAATAGGATGTGAATGATTTCTGAATTCTATAGGCTTGAAAAATGTTTTGGTATCAAAAACATGTAAATTAAAAGAATGGTAACGGTAAATACAGGCTCATTTTATATCTTTGACTTTCAGTAGAAAACAGTAATGAGAATTGAGAACAGAACACTAAAGACCAAGATACTCTTTGCCTTAATTGACAGCACCTTCCTTAATCTCGTTGTACAAATCAGAATCATTCTGGATCCCTCTTTTTTTTTGGTACCCTGCGCCTTTCAATCGGTCATTAAGCTGAATCAGTTCTACTTCCTAAATAGCTCTTGAGCCTGGTAATTTCTCTACCTGCACTGCCAGAGAGCGCCTAATTCACTTGTCTGAATCCAATAGTCTTCCTAATGGATTTCTACTTTGACCGCTCCAATCCAATCTTCACAATGCAGTTAGAAGATCTTTCTAAATACAATAATTCTGCCATTCCCTACTTAAAATCCTTTAGTGCCTCCTCACTGCTGTGGGGCTAGAACACAAACTCCTTGCCTCACTAGAGAGTCCTTGTCTCTCCACACTGCCCTTGTATGTCTGCACTCGAGCCATGCGAGCTCTCTTCAAATTCCAGCTCATGACGCGTTTGCTCATAACTCCATAACCAGGTGCAATCTCCTATCTCTCCTGGGCTATCATGCCCCCTCTTCTGGACAGCTACTCAGGACGCAGACCCAGTGACACTTGAGAAAGTTCTCCCAGCTTCCCCGCCATCAGCCCAGGCAGGCTACTCCAGTTCTTTTCATAAAGTCATGTTCCTGTATCTGTCATTGCCTTCTCCTTATACGGTAGTCACAAATCTATTTTTTAATTTATTTCTTCTTCCACTGGATATACCTCCCCCGACCGAGCAATTTTACACATAGTACGTTCAAGAGGCTGACTGGTTCAGTGAAAAAGGCAGAGAACTGAACTTGGGTTCAAGTTCTCCCTCTGTCTCTTATTAGCTCTATGATGTTAGCCGAGAAGCAAAGGCAAATAAAACTACAATGTAGAAGGACAGAAATTTATGCAATCGCTTTATGATCTTGAGCATATGGTCTTACTTTTTTGGTCTGTTACTTCGTTTGTACAACAGGTGTTAGGCTAAATGATTGCCTTTCAACTCTGAGGTCTTATGGTTATGATTATCAGCAGTACCTGGGTAACAGAAATGTTAAACGTCTCTTGGAATCATGCAAATATCGTTATCATAAATATTGGAAACTGCAGGGCTGAAGTCAATCGTCAGGTTACTTAATCACACAGATTCTTTTCAAAGTCTACTAGGATTCTTCAGATTTTATTTTCTTTACCCTAGAAAAGGATACGAAAAAAACTTCTGCTAAGAACGTAAACTGTAACTCTCTTCTTTAAATCTGATTCCAAGGGAAACATTTTACACTGTTATTTTCCTGAACTGTCATCAATTAGTACAGTTTCACCTTCGATGAATTCACATAACATTCTACCTCTGAAGAGGACGTCTTTCTTGTAAAGCATCAGCACTACTTTTTGTTTCTATAAGGTAGAGAGCGAACAGTAACTTTTGCCAACAACCGCTGGAAATAATACATAATCCTCAAGATAAAAACAAGTAAGAAAAAATGTATGGCACTTGAACAACAAACATCTGTCCTTGACCAGTCACAGCTCATTCTTCCTTCACTTTCAAGATCTCTTTCTCTATTCAAGCCTTCAAGCTAAGCAGCAAAGGAGGCAGAGGGAATTCCTGTACGTAATCTCCCTTAACCACGGGGGGTATGTTCCAAGACCCTCAGTGGACGCCTGAAACTGCAAATAGTGCCGAACCCCATATATACTGTTTTTTCCTATACATGCATACCTATGAAAGTTTAATTTAAAAGTTAGGCACAATAAGAGAACAGCAAATAATAACACAGGACCATCAAAGTGTAATAAAAGTTATGCGAATGTGGTCTTTCTCGTGCCTTCCTTCCTCTTGTGATGACATGAGATAATAAGACATCTATGTGATGAGACAAAGTGAGGTGAGTGGACGTTGGCCCTGTGATGTGTGACAAGAGGTCAGGAGAACCATCTGCTTCCTGACCAAGGCTGACTGCAGCTAACTGACACCAGGGAAGGCAAAACTGCAGGTGAGGGGGGACTACAGTATATCCCAGTTAGAACTGTACAAAGCGGAAACTATGCATGCAAATGTGTTCAGACGGACTGCTTGAATACACTTACTAGAGAGCTATCAATTCTAAAATAATGCTGATAATCCTACCACGATTATTTGTAGCACATCTCATCTCACAGAGCACTTTTCTCATCTTTATAATAAACCCGTGAGATAGTCAAAGAGGATGTTATCTCCATCTGACTGGGGTGTATGACTATGCCAAGAGACAGGGTGGGAACTCTTACCATGCCTCAGTTTCTATACCACCAGATTCCAGCATTTAGTGGATACTTAATAAACGTGTAGCAAACGAATTAATCTAAATTTTCTGGCTCCTGGCGTCCACTGCTACTTTCATCCGCAGCTTTACTAATTCTTCAATTGCTAGGGTAGGTTTGTAAGCTGAGTCAAATAAAATTACTAACCCCTAAGCGACAATGTTATTTAATTAATGCAATTTAGGTCCAGACCTACTGGGTCGAAAACATAAGCAGAAATTTTTTTTTAGCTAACTATCTTTTCATCTACACATTTCATCGGAGTATATGTAAAATAACCTTATCAGATAGAAGAGCCAAAGGAAAAACCTATAGACATGTACAGATTAACACGATTAGCATAAAATACCCAAATGTTGTTGAAACTGGGATACGGACTTTAAAAAATCAATAACAGTTTACCTGTGGTGCAAGAAGAGGTAGCCTAATATAAGCCAAAAGTTTACTGAGATCTTTCCGTCTCTGTTCCAGATCGTGACGGACCCAAGTAAGAAGTGCATTCAGAATTGTCTCCTCGTTAGGAATGTTCATGTCATCACTCGCCAAGAGCTTTGCGATTTCACTGGCTGGTAGTAATACAAATTCCTGGTTTCGAATTACTTCCATGAAATGTTCCTAGAGGGGACAAATAGCACATCAACAGTATTGTTCCTTCTGTCCATCAGGTTATTTAAGAGAAAATAAACATTTTTGAATTAGATGCCAAAGCACAGTTTAATCTTGAGACCTTCCTTACAAAATAGCATTACTGTTTACTAGGAAGGAAGCGCAGTACAAAATAACATTTAAACTGCAATTATGTTGTTACACTGTAAATTTCCATATCCGTAGAATTAAATTTTGCCATTTGGTACATTTTATTTTTTTCTTTAAAAAGATTTATTTATTTATTTGAGAGAGAGAACATGCAAGTGGGGGGCAGAGGAGGAGCAGAGGGAGAGGGAGAGACAGAAAAATCCTCAAGTGGACTCCCCACTAAGCGCAGAGCCTGATGTGGGGCTCAATCCCAGGACCCTGAGATCATGACCTGAGCCGAAATTGAGAACGGGCTGCTTAACTGACTGAGCCAGTTGGTAGGAGCCCCTACCATTTGGTACACTTTAAAAACGGACCTGGAATTTTTAGGTTTTGCTTTGTTCAAGTTAGGGAATAGTTTCAACAAGTCTTTTAAGAGGTAGAGGGTAGAAAAAATGAATTAGACTCTGAGATGTAGGACAGTCTAACACCCAAGTTAGGTCACATTTGTGGTTGCAGAAGAATTTGGCTTACAGTGCAGCCAGATACCTGGGGGAGCCGTGAAGTGATTTCTCTTATCTAGAGACGGCTGCCAGGCTGGCGGGATTTCCCAAGACCGTCCTGTACCACCAAAGTCTTCTCAGACTGCTCAGGGAAGACCATATATCCTTAGGGCTCTCCTGGCTCTCATTGGCCCCTTCAAGAGTGTTTTCATGTAATTCATAAGACCACCCAGGAGTTTAGGTCTGTTTGAAAAACTTCTAATCTATGTATGAAGTTGTTTGGGTCTCAAAGAAAGCCAAAACAAAAGCATTGACGTAGAATGCACTGGCACTCCAGGACCTTGGACTGAAGACAATTCAGTTGCAGCCACATACCAGAATCAGTCTCCTTATAATTTGAATTGGGAGACAGAAAGGGCTTTAGTTATGAGATAATGACCTTTACTAGGATATTATGCTAAACCGTCCCAAGAGATGGGAAATTTACTATCTGGTGTGCAAGGTTACAAGTCTTAATGCCTGGATTGTTTACTTAGCTATAATATAAATGCAAATGCTATGCATATTGTCCCTTAATGTTTCTCTTATACTTCCCAGTGTGCTGTGGCTGTCTCAGTATACACGGTTTCAGTGAAATAGGCAGGGCCATTTAAATTAGAGCTAGAGGTAAGGATTACCAGCAACTATCTTCTATATTAAAATGAGAATTATATGTTCCATGTAGCTTGCAGTAACCCAAATTAGGTACTGATCTAAAATATATCTTGGGTTGACATTCCTTTCTTGGAAATTCTTAACAGGAAACCATACATGAATAATTAACTAAATTCAATTGCTCCAATTTATCATGATTTGTTAAAGATGCCCAAATGTATCTATTTTAAATGACTGATTATCATCTTCAGAAATATATTTTAATAAAACCTCAATGTTGGTTTCAAGCAAACTGCTCTACTCAGTTGCATACTGACATTATAAAACAATCTGGTAACACACTGTAAGAGCTATAAAAATGTTGAGGCTCTCAACCCAGTTATCCTACTAGCAGTTTAATCCTTAATAAATAATTCACAAGAGGAAAAAAAAAAGCTGATGCTTCTCTAATGATGCTTCTCTGTATTATTACTTATAATAGTACAAAACGGGAATTAGCCTAAAGGTCCAGCTATAGGGTGTTGTAACTCAATGGGCTATTAAGCAGGCATTTAAAATTTCAAAAACAAAGACCACATAGATGCACAGAAATACATTTATTACATAATGTTAGGTAAGATTGTCAAGAAATCAAACTAATACACCTTTTTTTTTTTTTAAGATTTTTATTTATTTATTTGACAGAGATAGAGACAGCCAGCGAGAGAGGGAACACAAGCAGGGGGAGTGGGAGAGGAAGAAGCAGGCTCATAGCAGAGGAGCCTGATGTGGGGCTCGATCCCAGAACGCCGGGATCACGCCCTGAGCCGAAGGCAGACGCTTAACCGCTGTGCCACCCAGGCGCCCCTAATACACATTTCTAATTGTTCAAAGTTGTGTATAGTGTAACCAACATTTACACCATACTGATATAACAATTGCTTTACTTTAAAATGGTATTAATGGCATTACCAATGCAATGGCATTAATTCACCAAATAGAAAAGGACTATTATGTATATTATTATTATTTATTTGTTGGATTTTCTATTTCAGAACTATGCTCATTTCATTCTAGTACAACTCATTTTAAGTGAAAATCGAGTCTCTCAACAACTTATGGAAAGACTTAACTCAAGGTTAAGCACAAAGTGCTTTTCAAAAATATTATTTGGTTTTACAGCAGGTATTTTAGCTAGAATTCAGTGTTTTTTCTAGGTTAAGAAACAAAATTCAAAAATTTAAAATTAATTGCTTATATTTATTTCACAAATCCATAATGCCATTAAATATTTGTAATGATACACTCAGTGTTAGGCTTTTTGGTAGAGATTAAAGGACTCGTGCCAGGTCACATTCAGTTGCAGTCAGAGTGAGAACAAGTCTCCACATTCCAGGATTACAAGAAGGAACTCCTCATCCATTCCTACCTATGTTCATAGAGGATGAGCGAACGTTCCAAGTACGTGCACCATTTACTGATCGAGACAACTGAATTCACTATGTGGCATTATGCTCACTTCGGATTTTAAATCTATTTTGCATTGTTGTGATGAGCACCGGGTAACGTATGGAATTGCTGAATCGCTATATTGTGCACCTGAAACTAATATAACACTGTATGTTAACTAACTGGAATTTAAATAAAACTTTAAAAAATCTATTTTGTGATATAAATAGCTATCATGCTACCAAACGCTTGCTAGCATTATGCCTTTTCTCCATTTGGAATTAGTTTTCAAGCAAATGAAACTACTGAGGGATTTATTTAAATTGGAGATTGAATTTTGCTATACATTTTCATTGAGTTCCCATAGCAACAATTGAAATCAGACAATCTGCCCCTAAATGACTTATTGTCATTAGAATTAAATTTTACCTCTCTGTTGAAACTGAATAATGTCAAATAATAGCCTTGAGAGGGGAAAAAAAAAACAACTACCCAACTAATTGGCTATGAAAATAGCTTTAAAAACATTGAGCTGAATCAATAATATTGAAATAACTCTGTATGGTTATAGAAAGTAACTACACTTATCATGGTAAGCACTGCATAATGTATAAAACTGTCAAGTCACTATGTTGTACACCTGAAACTAAAATAATACTGCACACCAACTTTAATTTTTAAAAAAGAGCTAATTTAAATTTAATTTATGTCTAAGCCATTATGTCTAAGCAGCCACTGGCCTCTACTATAAACAATGGGAGTGACCTAAATGCATACAAATGTTTTCATGTGAATAAAACTCCTTCCTAGGAAAGAGGTATTACTTAAATGATGAACTGATTATGAAGAAAAGAAACCCAATTTTATTTATAGTCATCTTACTCCCAAAACTATTTGAACCTGAGGTTTAAGGTTAAAATGAGAAATCTGCAAGGGAAAGATAAAGACAGAGCTGTGAAAAAATCTTCCTTGGGACTTAATTTAGAAGATGCCAGGTCTGGGGCGCTTGGGTAGCGCAGTGGTTAAGCGTCTGCCTTTGGCTCAGGGTGTGATCCCAGCGTTCTGGGATCGAGCCCCACATCAGGCTCCTCCGCTATGAGCCTGCTTCTTCCTCTCCCACTCCCCCTGCTTGTGTTCCTTCTCTCACTGGCTGTCTCTCTCTGTCAAATAAATAAATAAAATCTTTAAAAAAAAAAAAAAAAAGAAGATGCCAGGTCTGTACAGTATTACCTTGTCACACAATCTCTATGACCGTTATAAACAAGAAACATTCCTGAGAAGTGATGGTAGCACGGGGGGAATACGAATCATAAAGGTTGTACTTTTGAATGACTGCTTCTGTTCTCTCACATCAATCCCCGTTGTGTTAAATAGAGTAAATCTGTACAATGATGGTGACAATGATGAGGGTATCATTTATTGACTGGGTTCACCATGTGTCAATCACTATTTTGGTGCTACACTCCGATTAACTCATTTAATCCTCACATCGAGCTTATGAAGTAGGAAGAATTATTCTTCCCAATAGTTGTCAACATCTGTTCTTATAATTGTTCCAAAATCTTTATTTCTGTAGTGAAAGACCCCTAAAGTATGTCAATCCCTTCACAGACAAACCAACTCAATGGAAGGATGGAGGAGGTGTAAGTGTGCGTGAATGTTCACATTCTTTCTTCTCTTAGGAGCTGTATGGCCCTAACTGCAAGATGGAAAGCAACAGTCCTCGATCTTTGCCCAGCCGTGAAGACCTACCTGCCACAGTGTGACAAGATGGTCATGCCTTAAAAATCCAAATACCCTCCCTTCCCCAAATCCCTGTACTATGAAGACTGTGGGGCCTGGTCCTAACAATACGCCCTCAACACGCCCTTCTTTTCTTGCTGCCCTAGATCAGTCTGTACCCATTATCCTCCGGTGTCTGAATGAGAACCTCCTCTGTGATTTATTTTGAGCGCACAATTCGCTACGATTGCCAAGAACATCTCTCTACCTAGCTAAAAACACTTCTTACGTATAATCAGATTTACCTTTAATAAAAAGCCTCCTTTTCATCCTATCATCTGTACTGCACCAATACCCCGCAATCACTGTCACCCATTTCCATCCGTGAATATGTGGGCAGTTCTGAAATTCACTCAAGTGCTACAAAGCAAAACATTGGGGAAATCCTGCTTTAAAAACAGCAGATCTGAAAATCTTGACTAGAACAGTCCTAGGCTACTGCTCTGCTTCTTAGCGATTGTCATAACTTCAGGCTTGACTTATAGATCCAGGAGAAATAGGACTTGGTGTTTTCCCCCTTATAACGCAATGACAATACTATGCACTAGACAGTGAACCTGAACCTCAGGGCGTGTGGCCGAACCCTGGGAAAACAGCACCACGTAGATAAGCCTGCAACAAGAAGGAATGAGGTGAAGAGCGCATGCTTTTCTGCTTCTCAGAAAGTACATACCATGGTATAATTGTGAGCCACTTTATGCAAATCTGTACAACCCTGGGCATCAGCAAAAGAACGGATTCCAAGACAGTTGGATGGGTGAAGCTGCTTCATTAAAAACTTACAGCAAGCTTCCACAACCTGCGAAAGCTGAAGGAGGCAAGCTGTAGACAGCAGGCACTCAATATTATCTTCTTTTAATTCAAGGCGGCCTTAAGGATAAAAAGAAATTCCATTAACCATAGAACTATATTAACCTTAATTTATAAAACAATCAGTGTTAATGGTAATACTAAACAAGAGCTCCGTATAGGAATCCTGGACCTAGATGGTTTCAGACAGTCCAAAGAGAAAAAGAAGTACTAACTATGAAAAAACCTTATTAGCTTTGTGACTTCCAGTAAAATAAAAAACAAATGGCTTCTTTCCAGAATTTTTAAATGATGCTTTAATTAAGTAGCATATCTATTAAATATAACACTCAAATTTGAAATCCAATAACTTAAAAACATTATATATCTAATTAACATTTAAAAATACCAATAATAGGCTTAATTATGACAACCATTTTATTTATTTATTTTTTTATATTTTATTTATTTATTTATTTGACAGAGAGAGAGCACAAGCAGAGGGAGCAGCAGAGGGAGAGGGAGAAGCAGGCTCTCCACCGAGCAGGGAGCCCAATGTGGGGCTCGATCCCAGCACCCTGAGATCATGACCTGAGCCAAAGGCAGACACTTAATGACTGAGCCACCCAGGCGCCCCTATGACAACCATTTTAAAGATTCTAATATAAAGATTTTAACCTTTTATAAAGGTATCACCAGAGGTGGTAATTACAATAGCAGCATTCACTGTTAGCTGTGGCAGGCTTTCCTAAAGCAGAAATCTGAAATCTAATAATGCAACATAATTTGAAGAGGTTTTAGATTTACATTTTCAGATTTATTACCTGTATATGCATACTGAATCAAGGACCATAGTGAATTCGGTTCAACACCTTCCATTTTTATTTCTTCTTGTCTTGCTTCCCTGACATCATTAGTAAACATAGCAGCGAAATAATCAGAGACTGAGGAGAGCACCAATCTGAGGACATTTATCAGAAGGAAAAAAACAAATCAGTGACCACATTAAAGTTGATGTTTGTTAATAAATGCTGCTGCTATTCTCTCTCTCCTTTTTTTTTTTTAATTTGCTACCCACAGAAAGTGCGTGGTACCGGGAAATGCATTTTAAGTTTGACAAATTGCTTTATGCTCTAGTTCTTTCGTTGGAATAATAAATTACCATTACTGAAAATTTTCTGCTGAGGTAAATGATTTACCCATTCATTACTCAAATATCACTTTATAACATGCAGAAGAAAAGCCAAAGCCCACAGCATTAAACTGACTATATTAAAAAAAGGGAAAAAAATGTAAAGGTTGCTTTCTGTTTATCACTTTTGGAAATAACCTAAGTGTTTTTTGGTGGTTGTTGGTTTTTTGTTTTTTTTTTTTTAGTTTAATTGTGGAAGTAGTAGATATATGGGAGAAATTTGAGAATGGTTTTAGCAGGTTCTTTTTAACTTTTGTGATTTATTATTATTATTATCATTCACATTTTATTACCAAATGATAATATTTTTGTTTTAACACAAAACTATTTTTATAATAGTACATTATTATATATTAGGTACATCTCTGACCAGAGTTTTGATAGCCAGATATGAACAAAAATAGGTTATGAATACATATTTTGAAATGTGCATTTTTTATTTGATGTCTTGGAGATCCTTCCATGTCAGCACATTTATATAGATTCACTTTATTTGTTATTTATTTATTTATTTAGAAATAGAGACCAATAATCACTGAAGTTCCCTCTGTGTTCCTCTCTACTCCCACTCTCCTTCCTCTCCAGGAGTGCACTGCCCAGTCCTAGGCTTGCCAGACTGCTCTCCAAAGTGCTGTGCCAATTTAGACCCCCACCAGCACTGTATGAGAGAGAACATTTTCCCACAACATTGTCAGATGTTAAAATTTTTGGCCATCTGCAGGGTGTTAAATGGCATCTCATTGTTGTTTTAATTTTCATTCCCCTGATTGCTTGGGAGACTGAAGATCTTTTCAAATGGTTATTGGTCATTCAGCCTTCTTTTGAGAATTACCCATTTATTCATTTACTCATTAAAGACATTTCCACCTTATAAGTAAGTACTGGGCACTGTTCTAGGTACTTGTGCTATCATCAGTATAAACAAGAGACAGAAGATCCCTTCTCTCAGGGAGTCCTATATTCTGGAGGGAAGGGAGATAAATAATAAACAGAAGTAAATTCTAGAGTACATTAAAGAATGGAAAGCGCTAAGGGGGAAATGTAGGATAAGGGCAAATGTGGAGTCGGAGGGTGTTTAAGTAAGTGGTCTGACTGGAAACTGGCGTTTGGGCAAAGACTTGAAGGAGGTGCAGGAAGTAATCATATAGGTGTTTGGGAACAGCATTCGGGCAGAGAGCCACTGTAAAAACCCAAAGGCTGGAGCAGCATGCCTGGCACATACGAGGACCACGGGGGCTGAGTGGCTCAAGCGGAGTGAGCAAGGACAGAACGTCAGAAGGCAGTGGCCATCACACGGCTCACTGGGCCTTCATAATCAGTGACATGAGGAGTCACTGAACAGTTTGATCACAGCAGTGACTGGATCTGAGTTCTACTTTAAAGGACCACTCAGGCAGCTGTGCAGCAAACAGAATGTAGGGGGAAAGAGTGAAAGCAGGGAGACCAGTTGGCAGCTTCTGACACTGAGTGAGATGGTAAGAGTTTACACATATGTGGAAGGGAAGGTAATGAGCTCTGTTTTGGAAAAAAAGAATTTCAGATGTCTCTGTGACATGCAGGCTGAGGTATCTCTCTAGTAAACCCACACTCACAACATGGACTTTTTGTCACAATATCTAGTAGCATCTCAATAAATGTACGCCCGTTGAATCACTGGAAACTAAGACCAAGCCCATTTTTTTCTAATGATTTCACTTTCACTTTGGAAGGTTTAAGAAGACCCTGGGGACAGAGTGTTAATAAGTTTTTAAAAGCATCAAAAAAACAAAACAAAACAAAACCCTTGTTGTCATAACAGCGATTAACACGGAACAACTGAACATGGAATTATCAAAGGAAACATAATGAATTGTTCTTTATTAAACATCTCTCTTTTCTTATCTCAAAAAATAGTACTTCACTTGTGTTAAAGGTTTTCATTCCCTAACATCACTGCTTTTCATATTTCTGGGAGGTCAGCAAATAGAAATTGGGATAGATGTTGCAATTTTAAGACTCTTCCGCTTTTGCCATTTCATTCCAGTAACTTCTTTGCTTCTAAATATTCACAGCTCTAATTTCTTTTGAGGTTACTTATTTAATAGGTAGAATTTAAGAGAAAAGCTGTTCATAGTAGCCAAAATCTCTTCCAAACAATACTGACTGATTTGAGGCTAGTTGTGTTTTGTTTTTGTGTTTCTGCAAAGGGAAAGTGACCCTTTTGGGCTCATATAATGTGTAATAATTTCACATGCACAGTTTTCTTTGTAGAAATCCCATGAAAAATACCCCTTCCCAAAAGCATATGGAATACTTAGTTGGAACAAATTATCTCAACATGCATAACTAAATTAGTAAGGAAATATTTCTCACATATAGAGATTTAGAACACAATTACCTATGAGCTGGAATTCTGCGATCACCAGCAACTAGAATTACATCACATAACTGTTTATGCCTCAAATAGTTTTCCATCTTTTTAAATGTTTGTTCAGCATGATTAAGGGCTTGGAAAAATTCATCTGATGAACATGGCTCCATAGTATGGCAGGATGATAATGTCTGACTACTGTTGGAAGTCCTGAAAAAAAAAAAAAAACAGGACATACGTTTTGAAATATGATTATCACATTGAAAAGATCATTTCTATCAAGTCCTTTAAAAACCTGAAGTGTAATAGAAGTCATCAATGCTACCAGTCAATAGTAACATACAGTCATTCATCATTTTTTGTCTTTTAAATTCAATAATGGCTCAAATCATACATGTGTCCTGTAAATATTGTGAGTGAATGTGACATCTGGTAGTCAATAACTATACATATTCTTTGTGGTGTCTGTTTTTGAGATCTTTTTGTCAGTCAACATAATTCCTCTGTCGTAAAAGAGCCAAGCTATATTCATAATGATAGCATGTCTCCTAACATTATATTTAAGTGTATAAGAGATCATTTTTTGAAAGCAGAAAGGCAATGAAACTATTTTAGAGATATAAATCCAAGCCATCCTTTACTTAAAGATGGGTTATAGGCCACAGTTCATTTACAGGATAACTGTTTAGAATAGTAAACACAGTTGACCTTTGATGAACACGGCCTTGAATTGTGGGGTCCACTTATATGCAGAATTTTTACAATAAACATAGTGCAATAATAAAAATGTATTTTTTCTTCCTCATATTAGTTTTTATAACATTTTCTTTATTCTAGCTTACTTTATTGTAAGAATATAGTATATAATATATATAACATACAAAATGTGTTAATTGACAATTCAGGTTATTTGCAAGGTTTCCAGTAAACAGCAGGCTATTACTAGTCAAGTTTGGGGGAGTCAAAAGTTATATGTGGATTTTTGACTGTGTGGGGGCTAGTATCCCTAATTCCTGCATTGTTCAGTATTAACTGTACACTATCAAAAAAAAAAATGTTATAAATAATTCATTTGATTCTCTAGTCAGTCTTCAAGAGCCCAGATAACCTATAACTTATATTACAGGTAAAAGAAATTTGATGGTCTAACCTAGGTATCTAGAAATTATTTGGAAAATTTCCAAATTAGAATTTGAAAAGTATGAGTTCTCTGTTTTCTTGTGATTTACTGATGGAAATGGTGAAAAAGTGAAATGGTTACTACTAGGAACTAAGTCCTAAGTCCATCCCTCCCAGCACCCCCCAAGATCACCTGAATTATGTAATCAATATCCCATTGGCTACGCCATTAACTACCGACAATGCCGTAACTTGGTTCTCATTTCTTGTCAGATTTACTTTTAGAGATATTACGATTCTGATGAAGGCTTTGTTGATTCAATCCTCACTGTATCTTAAGAGAGTATTCTTAACATAAACATCCAATAACCTTCTCAAAAAAGAAAAAGTCACTGGATCTTTTAGAGCCAAGAGAACTGAAGCCAAGGACACTAGGTGTCTTGCCAGGAGTCCTACAGTTTGTTCATGACAGAGACAGGCCTGTCAGAGAGACTATGTGTTCACTTTTAAAACCCTTTCTCTTTTTCTTCAGAGAATATAGCTAGGCTGCATTTCCCACACTCTCAAAAACAGGTGTGGTCTTATAATGGGAATGAACTACGTCACCTCCAGGCTGACGTGGCTAAGAGCAGGTGTTCTTTTCTCACGCTTTCTTTCTCTTTACAGGTGCTGAATGGAGAGGACTGAGGGCTTAGAGGAAGGAACAGGTAAAATACACACATGGAAGATCAATCAGGTAAGAATATTCACATCAGCTACACTCAAGAATTCTCACATTGTATTGAGGTTTATCAGTTTTAGAAGGTAGCAGTATCTCTACCTAAATTCTCCCAGCCCAATGCATTCTTAACGCATACAAATATGGGCCCTAAAAAAATGTTCTTGGAGGATAATTGTCAATAAAAATAATAATAATAATAATGATAGAAGCAAAATATATATTATCTAGAATGCATGTGTCATACACTATGAATATTATTGATGTAATGACTTGGAAAATCCAGGATAATATACTCAAATTTATGTTTAAGATAATTATCATAAAAATACATTGAGTGTTGCTTATACAAATGAATAAGAATTAAAAATTATTTTAAAGGGGCGCCTAGGTGGCTCAGTCGTTAAGCGTCTGCCTTTGGCTCAGGTCATGATCCCAGGGTCCTGGGATGGAGCCCTACATCGGGCTCCCTGCTCAGTGGGGAGCCTGCTTCTCCCTCTCCCACTCCCCCTGCTTGCATTTCCTCTCTCACTGTGTCTCTCTCTGTCAAATAAATAAAATCTTAAAAAAAAATTATTTTAAAATCTAGATGAAAACAACATGAGCAATAACGTATGATGGTAACTTTGGTGAATAACTTGAAGATTTAAAACATTTTTCAATAAAATGAAGTTTTGTCAAAATACTGACAAATGATTATAAGGTTTTACTGATCCAAGATGAAAGAAAATTAGAACATTTAATTTTCATAAACCACAAGTTCTTTTAAGAACAAGATTAAGAAATCAAGTACTTCTTTCTTAGGGTTCCTAGATGTTGTACCACATTTTTTTTTAAGATTTTATTTATTTATTTGAGAGAGAGTGAGAGAGAGAGAACACTAGTAGGGGGGAGAGGGAGAAGCAGGCTCCCTGCTCACCTGATGCGGGGCTCGATCCCAGGACCCTGGGATCATGACCTAAGCCAAAGTCAGACGCTTAACCGACTGAGCCATCCAGGTGCCCCTGTATCACATTTCTTACATTAAATTCTTAGTAATGGCAAGACAAAGAGTTCATTGAATGTTTTTGAGTGATGAACTGCCATCACCCAAACATAAATGCTAATCGATGTTAACTTTTGAAAGAACAGAAATTTATAATATGATTATAAGCTAGTTTTGATGTTGGTATATAAGCCCAATTAATAAAAAAGCCATCTCTTTTCTTGTCAAGAACTTTCAGGGTGTTTGGTTCCTTAACCTCTGGAATGAATAAGAATAACCTGGGGAGTCTTTCAGCTTCTGCGTTCAGAGCCTCGTCCCCTCAGACTGATTCACTAGGTCTGAGGTGGGACCTGAACCTCACATTCTCTGAAAGCCCTACAGGTGATCTGAATACATGTCCCAGGCTGAAGCACGGGGGTGTGCACTTCAGGGAGCATCAGATACGTTACAAAAATCGGCATGTGATGAACTTACAGGTTCAAAACATTGCTTTACACAACAGATACTTTACTTCAAACAGGTGTCAACTGAATTTCTTTGATTAAAATATTTTAAATGAACTAGCTGAACTTAATGGAATAATTGTTATTTTTAAAATGAGCATAAAGGGGTGCCTGGGTGGCTCAGTTGTTAAGCATGTGCCTCCGGCTCAGGTCATGATCCCAGCGTTCCGGGATCAAGCCCTGCGTTGGGCTCCCTGCTCAGCGGGAAGCCTGCTTCTCCCTCTCCCACTTCCCCTGCTTGTGTTCCCTCTCTTGTTGCCTCTCTCTCTGTCAAATAAATAAATAAAATCTTTAAAATAAAAAATAAAAAAATAAAATGAGCATAAAGGTAAAACATTAAAATCATTTATACGTATACATATTAACAAACAATAACTTAGGTTTCTAAAATAACATTTTGAACTTTGTTATTTGCTTTCAAGGCCTCCACTGCCATCACATGTTAAATAAACATATTATTTCAAAGCAACAATTAATTTACTGAGATTTCTAGGTGTAGAAATCACTTCCATCCATTGCTACAAATGAAGGATCATAAGGAATGCACACTTCTGATTTGTTTCCTATGGAAAAGTGAAGCTACCCGTTCACAAAAGAAGCATGAAAGAGGAAGAAACAGAGTATTCAAAAGACTTAAAGAGCTGCACAGTTTTCTAGAGTTTCTTGTTTTGTTTTTAAGAAATTTGTGGGTTTACATATAAATTTTAATAATACAAGAATTTACTAAAATAAATGACTGCATCTCCATACAGTTATAGGATCTTGGCCATTAGAAAAATTATATATAGAATTTTTACATCTAGGAGGAACCTATGCATTTAATTCAATTCCCTTATTTTGTGATGAGAAAATCTGAGGCCCCAAATGGATAAGGTAATCAACCAAAGTCACACAGGCAGCCAGTTACAAGGACAGATCAGGAAGATTTCAGAGTGTTGGCCAAACCACTCCCAGAGAAATGGGAATTCTTGCCTACCTTTACCCTTAGGGTGTCAGTGAGCTCAAGGACTAAGGGTATGAAAGGAAAATGATGGTACAGTACGAATGAGGGTAATTTCACAGAAAGAAAAGATAATAAAGAATTTTAGACAAATGTCTACTGCTGTGTGGCTGCCCCTTCGCTGGGTATGAGAGAGCAAGAATCTTCTAGGTTTCCATGGAACGGAGATCACCTCTCTATCCCTGGCTAATCTGCTTTTAATACTATGGTTCCGTGTAATTTACAATGCTAATATTTCTTTATTATTTCTTTTCTGATTATGTACTTTGGTTTGGAGAGCTGAATTGGAGAGGTATGGTGTAGTGATCAAGAACATTTTCAGAAAATTCTAGAGCTGTGCTGTCCAATACCATAGCCACTAGCCACATGGTGCTATTTTAATTTAATTACAATTAAATTAAAAATTCAGTTCTTTAGGGGCGCCTGGGTGGCACAGCGGTTAAGCATCTGCCTTCGGCTCAGGGCGTGATCCTGGAGTTGTGGGATCGAGCCCCACATCAGGCTCCTTTGCTATGAGCCTGCTTCTTCCTCTCCCACTCCCCCTGCTTGCATTCCCTCTCTAGCTGGCTGTCTCTATCTCTGTCAAATAAATAAATAAATAAATAAAATCTTAAAAAAAAAAATTCAGTTCTTTAGTTAGACTAGTCATATTTCAAATAGTCAATAACTTTAGGGGGATAATGGCTGCCAAAATGAATGCTGCAGATATAGGACATTTCTGTCAATGCAGAAAGTTTTATTAACTTTTTCAATAGCAAAACAGGAATAAGTAATACATAGTACTTTCTTTAAAGATCCCCTCATGGAGGGGATCATTAAATGAACCGATTCTGTGCATAGCCCTAGCACAGAATAAGTACACAATCAAGGTAAAGCTACTGTTCATAGAACCTATGTTTTAAATGGCAAATGGAAGGGCCTGTCTCTTGTCTTTACAATGTTGTTTGGCTGGTTGGTTGGTTATCATTTAAAAAAATGATCCCTAGCTTTATCAGTTTTATAACTAAATCTCATACTTCCTAATTAAAATGGTCTTTAGTAAGCCCGGTAGACATCAAAACCCACGATATAAACATTTGGGAATAGGCCATTTATGGAGCATTTAATATATATTTCTCTGAGATTCTACTCTATCTTTTACATGATAACAGAGGAAATACATCTAACATCTCTGCTTCATTTTATTTATATGATGCTATTAGGATGGTAAATCATTAAAACCTTTCAAAATAGATGTTCACTGTAGAGAACTATGCATTGCTGAATATTTCCAGGCTACGGAGAAACATTTAATCTTTAGCCTATTGTCGCCTGGCGGTAGGCAATGAACTTGTAAGTCAGAAAAATGCCTAAACATAGAAAAGTATGCAGTATTGCACCAGTTGTTAGAAACTGGGGGGATGCAAAGAGAGAGAGGATTCTTTAGTGAAGGAATCTGAAGAGTCAAGTTTCATGAACTGGAAAAAGAAAAAGTAAATAGCAACACTGCCTAGCCCTTGCAATTCCTCAGATTTCATACGTGTGCACACTTGCATATGCACATACAAAATATATTCCAGGACCAATAGCACCTTTTAGTAAAAACTACTTAGACTTTTTCACTTTTGTCATCAGAATTTGCATTAGGCTTTCTTCATGGAGTGATTTTTCAAAATAAGTTTTAAAAATCACTTTATAAGAATTACACTGTATGTGGATTTGAGGAGAAAACAAAGCTGCACTGAAACTCTAACTGGTCTGTTTGGCTGGCTCCCTCGGTGAGTGATTTACTCCCAGCTATCTGCCTCATAACTTCTGGCATTCAGAATTCATGCTTTTGCAAAAGTGCAAATTACTGTATCATGAATCTTTTGGCATCCTCTGCAAATATTCAAAACCACAAATGTAAAATAAGAATGTAAATTGTTTAGTATAGGCTAGCAGTCTCTAAATCTTTCTTATGCATATCCTTTCCAGTACCCTTTTAAGCATGTGCCCCAATACATGGATATTTACTAATTTATAAAAGATATACAGACACCATTGTACAATTATCATTTATATTCTAAAACATAGAAAAAAATAGGGCTTTAAAGGATAAGATAAAGGAATATAGTCAATAATATTGTAACAACTTTGGATGGTAACAGATGGTAGCTAGATTTATCGTGGTGATCACTTCATAATGTATATAAATGATCACTCTTGTATACCTGAGACTAATATTGCATGCCAACTACATTTCAATAAAAAAGCATATGACAGAATGTAAATAGAAGCTCTATTTTTACCATCTCTCCAGGTGATCATTTTGTACATCCCCAGCTGGAGCGTAATTGCTATTGGAATACAGAGAAGGGGAAGATCGATATGAACCGGTGTTTGGAAAGGCAACAAGTAGCAGATGAGATCTGAAATACATCTTGGAATTAAGTGGATGAGGAAGAAGAGGATTCGGGGTGTCTCCTTTAAGGGGAGGACAAGGCAGGTATATAAGGAGAAATGACCACAGGGAAGGAAAAAGAATACCTTCACCTCTTCCCTTCTCAAGACAAGCATTTTTGATTTTGGAATTTAAAGGCGTGTTCCCTGGTACCACGGTCAGAATACCTATAGTAAAGAGAATTAAACGTTTATAAGAATCAAATTTTCTCAAATAAGCACCAGTACGAAGCAGACGACCAGCAGACACTTTCATACAATGCTGCTGAGAATTAATATAATAGTAATGTCTCTGAAATGAAGTTGGGAATACAAATCAAACACCACAAAATGTGCACATCCTTGGAACTTTATTCAAAGGAGACAATCATTTGTTTGCATATAGATCTCACTACATGGAGGGTTTATCGCAGGTTGTTTCCAACAGGAAAATACTGGAAACCATATAAATTCCAAAAAGAAACAGAACATTGGTTAAACAAAAGGTGTATCTGCCCACGGGAGGACGATGCAGCCATTTAAAAAGAACAGCTAATGACATGGAAACCTATCTTAATGGACATTGTTTTTGCCTATCCAGCATTCTTTCTTGTGGTAACAGACCCATTTCTACTTTTGGGAAACCACACATTCCCCACCTCAGTCCACATGGTGTGGGCAGAGATGAATCCTCCCCCAGGCAAAAATGAGTAAGGGCCTGGGACCTGGCTAGTAAAAGTTATCGTATCTCCTGATAATTACGATTGGTTTGAGAGAACCCATGATTCAAACAAGGCCAATGAGAGTCAATTTCAAGATGTTGGTTGGCACTCTTGGAAGAGTCACTCTCTTTCCATTGAGGTTGCTAAGCTGATAGAAAGTAAATCTATAGCTGCTAGTGGCTTTTGCTACTACACTGAGAATCTGCCTGAGAAAATGCCATCACAAAGGAAAAGAGAATCTAGACAGGGAGAATAATCGATTTCTGGTGTTATTTGAGTATCTGGATTCAGCCTTGAATAAAACTAAGTTCTATCCTTGGATGTTTTATTTACTTATACAAACCAAAAATTTCTAGTTTTTGCTTAAGTCAGTTTGAGTTGGGCTTCTGTCTTTTGTGACAAAATGAGTCCTAATTTTAATATTTATATTAGGGCAAAAAAGTGGTTTACAAAATAGTATCTACGGGAAGGTTCAGATTTTCACTCTAAAAATACATATTTTTATTATACATGTATAGAAAATATGCTGGAAGGACACTTCCCCAAATTGTTAATGGTTGTTATTTTGGGGTGGCAGGGTAATTAGTGATTTTTATTTTTCTATTTTTACTTATCTCTATTTTCCAATGTTTCTATGGTAAAAATATTACATAATGTGGAAAAAAAACCAATTAAAAAATTTGATCTGAAGAATTCTGTCCAGCTGTCTTCACCTCTTGCACCTGTTGATAATAACTCCTAAATCATTCTTTCCTTCTACCACGGTAATGAGTTTCGCTGGACACATGGCTGCCCAAATAAAGATTATAGTTCCGAGCCTCCTTTGCAACTAGTTGTGGCCATACGACTAGGTTTTCCACTCAGAATGTGAGCAGAACTGATACATGCAATCTGTGTTATTGGCTTAATGTCCTCCCTTTTCTTTTGCTGGTCCCTCCCACGGGCTAGAATGCAGAGGGGGAGTTGAGTAAGCTAGCTTTGAACATAAAAAAAAAAAGGATAATACCCTACAGGCTGAAGAAACAGTATGGAAGAAATCTGGGTCACTCAGTGAACTTGTGAAGCAGAGCTACCTGCCCATCTGTTAGGAGACAGAGAAATAAACTTCTATTTTATTTGAGCCACTGTATTTCTGAATCTCTTATTATATCATCTTAGCCTATTCCCTACTCCCTAAAGTTATATGACCAAATTGTATGGCTGTGTGCACATGGGTGTATATATGGGGTGTGTGTGTGTGATTGTTCTCATGCCTAATATATCTAATATTAAAAAACAAGGGGCGCCTGGGTGGCACAGCGGTTAAGCGTCTGCCTTCGGCTCAGGGTGTGATCCCGGCGTTGTGGGATTGAGCCCCACATCAGGCTCCCCTGCTATGAGCCTGCTTCTTCCTCTCCCACTCCCCCTGCTTGTGTTCCCTCTCTCGCTGGCTGTCTCTATCTCTGTCGAATAAATAAATAAACTCTTTAAAAAAAAAAATCTGGAGTTCTAGAGGCCAGTTGTGCAAGTGAAGTGCCTATCCTTTGTTCTAGGCTGATTCTTCAGCTTTCCCAGCAGTTCTGAGAACTAACAGGATTCCAATAAATTCCTATTCTGTTTAAATCAGCCCGTCAATTTTACTTGCTTAAAACTAAGAAGGCAGAATGATGCAGCAGACAGAGATGCTTTGGAAGGTTCAAGAACTCCTTGAACTGTATATGAAATACACAACACTCACGCGTGCACACACCTGCACGTGCATGCACAGAGTGTCTCGTGGGAAGAGGTTCCATAGTTTATGTCAAAGGAATTCATGCCACGACTTGGGCATGTATGTGTAAGGGAAGAAATGCAATACATCCTTCCCAGATACAAGTACGTTACAGTCAAACTTCTTTGCCATCTCTGGAAACAGAATTTGTGGAAATGTGGAGGACTTAATTTCAAACTGTACCAGAATTACTACACTGGTTCCAACAAGGAGGTGTAGAGACAACATAAAGAGGGTCAAGAAAAAGGAGGCAGCACTTGAGAAAAGGTGAAGATGATTCCCTGTTAGGAGAGGAGGAGGACCTCAGTGCCTTCAAGGGGAGTCAAAGAATAGCGCATATAACCGCAGCTGAAACACACAGGAACATGCAACCAATTCACACAGGTCAGAAAGATGACTGTGGGTAAAGAATTGTGGCCCTGTTAGAAGACTACACCTGTAAGCCAGCCAGGCTTGGCATTTTCAAGAATCAGGCTAAGAAAATTAGCTGACGAGAGAAGGTGAAAGTGGTTAGAATGGATCATTAGCTATTATGTTAATCCAAGTTGAACTTGGCGATGAAAGAGTCACAGACAGCTGAAACAGTCACACACAGACAGGTGTGCGAGCATGAAATCCACATATTAATTGTCTGGGCTCAAAATCCGGCTACCTCCAAGTGATCAAGGTCAATATCAACAGCGATAATTCAGGTTGATAGTACGGATCCTTGATATGATGTGATGAAAATGCACTTTACCTTCGTGGTCTTCCTCACCAAAATTCATAACCCCAGTCTAATCACAAGAAAAACATCAGATAAATCTCAGTTGAGTAAGACATTCTGCAAAACATTTGACCCTACTCCCCGAATTGCCAAGGTCATCAGAAACAAGGAAAGTCTGAGAAACTGTCACAGCCCAGAGGAGCCTAAGGAGACATAATTAAATGTAACGTGGTATTCTGGATGGGATCCTACAACAGAAAAAGGACATTAGGTAGAAATTCAGAAAATCTGAATAAAGTATGGATTTTAGTTAATACTAATGTACCAATATTGGTTTATTAATAGTTAACACATGTGCCATACTAACATTAAAAAAAAGAGAAACTGGGTGTGGGGTTTAAAGGAATTACTATACTAGTCTTCAGTTTTCCTATAAATCTAAAACATTGTAAAAATATAAAGTTTATTTTTTAAAATGCAGTTTTATTTCACTTACTAACCTTGAGCAAGTTACTTAGCTTTCCTGTTCCTCATTGGCTCATCCACAAACGTAGAATGAGAACAGTGGCTATCTCAGAAAATTGTTGTGAAGACTAAATGGAATTCATACTAAAATGCTTAAAACAGTGCTCCAAGAATACTAAGCACCCAGCTTATCATTTTTGAATATTTGTTATTATTTTTGAATATTTGTAAAGTACAGTGGTATTTTACACATATTGACTAAAAATGTGACATACGAATCTGACATATAAAATACTAAACTCTAACTTCATGAACAAAGCTTGAAATAATGAAATTTCCCTCAATATGTAAAAAATTACATAATTTCAAAGCTGGCAAGTCAAGTGATGTGTAAACTGTGTAGTATTTATGGTCACATGGCGGGTCACAATGGAAATTCTGCCGGCCTTTGTAAAAATTCATCCTGAATTTAGGTCTTAGGAACCTACTGCACACTGGCAGCTCTCACTTAGGGTCTAAAATCCTCACGGTGTAAAAAAATAAGGGCTGTATTTCAATATCAAGGTAATGGCTTAGATGAATCCCATGAAGAAAATGTTGGCTAGGCTAGAGACATAGGATCAAAGTTAAAATATGAAAACTTTTAAAGATTTTATTTAGAGAGAGCATGAGCAGGGAGGGGCAGAAAGAAAAGGAGAGAAAGAATCCCAAGCAGGCTTCATGCTCAGCGTAGAACCCAATGTGGGGCTCGATCTCAACCCTGAGATCACGACCTGAGCCAAAAATCAAGAGTTGGAAGTTCAACAGACTGAGCCACCCAAGTGCCCCCAAAAGATGAAAATTTAAGTCACTTAGATGTGTGGCAGGAGAAATTAGCAGAAGTCTAAGGGCTGAGGCTGGCTTGTCTCCTAGTTAGAATGCAACTAATCAAACATACAAGCAATATGTGATGCCTTTAACTTCTGTTTGAAATCGTGCAGACCCACTGTGGGTGCTAGGATTTTGTGTAGGGAAAGCCACTCAGCTGTTTCCCCTTTTTCTAATAATTCAAAATTTCAGTGTAAGTTCTGAGATCTACCTATGTAATTATGATGAATGCTTAAATAAGAAATTCTCTGTTTATCGTGTGTATTTCCCTGTTATATCTTTAATATTTTAAGACATCCATCTATAACATACTCAAATGTTTACTATGTTTTCTCTTTTGTAAATATTATGTAAGAAAAAGACTTGTTCCCAAGTTATATACAAAAATTTGATGAATGTCAGTGTAGCTTCTTTTGACATTAACAGTGACAGCTTTTGATTTGTTTACAGTAGAAGGGCCAGCACCTAAAGAGACTGCTCACTTCATCAAAAAGCTAGGGGCAAATAAATGTATCCTTATGACAAAGATCAAAGACTCAGAGCTGAAGGACGGAAGGAAGATATGAGAATCAGATATATTTAACCTAGAAAAAAAAACAGGAGTAGTAGTGTACACACAAATCACATTTCTAAGGCTAGAATGGTTGTTTTTTGCAATAAGATGTTAGGATAGAAATTTCAAACCTCTGTGAATATTAAGTTGCCTCGACACATTTTTCCTCTTATATCTAAAAATCAGAGACCTTTTAAAAGGACATTTTATTTTTGAAATAATATTTTAGGAATAGTTTGGTCACTGCAGATGTAAACTATTTACTCCCATCTTATTATTTACTTTCTCAAGCTTCTTGATTAGCATTTTTAAAACAACTACATTTAGATTTTTTAAAAAATATCATTGTCTCACTTTTATATCTCCTATAAGTCAAAATGTCAATTTTATGTTTTTCAAGTACACATATGGCAATCTCTCTAAAAAAAAAAAAGGCAGTCTTTTTTCTTTCATAATGAATATCCCACTAAGATGATATTTTGATACGGATACTAAAGAATACATGAACTTGATATCAATAATCATTACCTCTGCATATTACCTTTGTTGTAAGGAAATAAATTATAGCAAACAATGTGTGTATAACCTTTCCAACTTTATACATTGTATATAAATTTCATACATATGTATAATCTCTCCAGGTAGTAAATACCTGTTAAGATTTTTATAACTTATGGTGATACATGAATGAATGTTTTCTTTTTCTGATTTTGTTACAAATAGTCTTGATACATTGCATTGATTTGCAAATGGGAAGATGATTACTTTTTGGTTTTCCATAAAAATGGTAAGCCCTGAACCTTTTACTGTATACATTATTATTCCCTTTATGGCAACAAGTCTCCAAAGAAAATACAAAGCAATGTAACCATACTAACTCAACTGATCTCCATATTAAAATTATTTGTGGTTCTTATTCACTTAATGCCAAGTTACAAACTAATTAAAAAATTTTTAAATTAAATACACTAGTTACCTATGTAAAGACATGCCCCTCTCTCCGTTATACAAATGATTATAGATGACTGGTCTATATTTATTATTATTCCAACACCACAGTTCAGAATTCCATGTTCTGAAGGTTAGAAAAGGAGAAGGCAATAAATATCCCCAAGTAAGAGAAACTTGAATCTATGAACTCATTTTGTCTCCATCTCTTATGATACCTATAATTAAGAACCAACATACAAATTACAAGTGTTATCAAAACCTGCAGAGAAATGTTTTTTAAAAAGAATCCAGTAATCAAATTAAACAAATAGCCTTTAAATACTGAGAAATATTTTTGCATGAAGATGAACCAGAAAGGTGATTTTCATGGTGTGACTTGTTACGTAATATGCTAGAGTAGTTTAAACTGATTGACAAGAAAATTCATTTCAAAGATAAAGCCAGGTTCCCAGGGGGAAGATGGAAAAAGTCATGGAAAAATCAACCAATTTTTTCTTTATGTTGTCTCCTCAAACTCACTCTCCCTTCTCTCCCTGCTGTCAGCAGCTGACCACATCTAGCCCCTCTGTGTTCCCTGATACTCTCCTGAAGGAATGTCCTTCACTTTCCTAAATAGCACAATTTTCAGGGAAGTGAAGGTAACAGGAATTAGTAGCTGTCATCTCAGAAAGAGACATGCACTGTATTTCCTGGATTAGTCCGGAGGGCTGCAACACACACAGGACAAAGAGAAATAACCATAAGAAAAAATATTACTGTAACTACAATGGTGTAAAAAAATCACTGACAACTACAACGTGCACCTCCTTGTAAAACCTTTCATTTTCATTAAAATTAAAAGATGATCCCATAATCTGTGGCAAAGTAAAATGGCATGTCTTTTATAGTTTTGCTCTGACTACAGAAGGTAAATGAATGAAGCAAACTGCAAGGCGATGATGCATAAAATTGCTACTATATATTATTTGCAAGGCAAAGCCATATCTATATATGGAACACAAGATATTTCAAAATGAATGCAACTTGTTGTCTTTATAATTTTACAGAATTAAAATTAATATTAGGACATTTTAGTAAATCCTAGCAAAAGTACCATATACGCAGACCAAGATGTTATATATGTGCATGTATGTAGAGGTATATATAGCATAGATAAATACTACTACTAGATTATTAACACTACAGAGAATATACCCCCACACCCCATGTCTAACAGTAAGAAAATAATCAACCTGCATGAACTGGAATCAGATTCATTTTCTTCTTCACTAGTGCCATCATCCACTTCTGGTCTATCCAGCCAATGTGCACCGCCACAATCTTCTGCTGTAAACTCAAATGCAGGGACTTCAGAGGTGGATGCCATTGGCCAGGAAGGTGAATTCTGAAAATCCAGTTGGCTGGACCTTCGGTAACCAATTGAAGCCAAAGGCAATTGTAGGCTACATGGATCTAAAAACTTTCTCCCACCGTTTGCTCCAGTCTGTCCTCGATTCCAAAATTCTCCCTGCTGGCTGTCAACTGCAGAATTAGATGATGCTTGATGGCTAAACCACCTCCATCTGATTTTCAAAATCTGCTTCACATCAAACTCTTTACGAGAACCAGACATCCTCAGAGAAACCAAGTGATCGTCTAGGCAACGGGTAAAAAGCACTGCACACAGATTTGTGCATCCGACCAAGACAAGAGAAGTCTATGCCCTGCTGTACACAATAAACAGATGGAAAGGAAATAAATCACGTTCACATATGTATCTACATTAACTTTTATACCAATATAGCAGATTATAAAGAACAAAGGAGAATGAATAGCGATGAAACACGGTGGAACATTCCGTTCAATCAGAGCAAACTGTCATCCACCTATCCTGAAGCAGCTAGACCACTTTCCCCCCTTTTCCCACACTGACCATTAGCTCTCACACACACTGACAGCATTCATTAAAGTCCTTTCAAATGCAGAACACCACCCTCTTTTCTTAAACCACAAATGACAGAAACAGAAAGCACTATCCCGTTGCAATATCTCAGTCTCTGCTGCTGAGTATATTAACTCTTTCGTTGCTGAAACAAGGAATTTATTCCAGAACATTTTCCTTTGTAAATAAAAATCACTGTAAAACGAAAATGTTTCTAGTTTTATACTAAATTCCCAAATGAGTTATCACAAAATAATCATTTTTTAAAAAGCGTGTTTTAATTAGATGAGTTACAGTGACTTTCAAGCTGTGCTCTTTAGATGGCAGGAGGAGGGGGAACAGACAAAGGTGGGGCTCCAGTTTGTTGCTTTCCGCTTCTATCTTCTTCCTTCAGGAAAGGAGTGTATTTAATTAACACAGTAAGGTCTGGGGTAAGATTTCATTTGGGCAAAGAACAGGAAGAGAGAGAAAGAAAAAGTCTGAAAACTACAAAGGATCAAAATATGACAGTACTTACTCTTTTTTTCAAAGAAATAGCTGGAAGCCAATATTGCTCTATAGTTAGGATTGGGCTGCTCTGATTTAGTATAATTTCTTAATTTGTATGACACTGTTTAGAAAGAGGAAAGCGTGGCTCAAGAAAGCTACCGGGACTGGGACAGGATTGTTTCTTGGGTATACAAGTACCCTAATGGTGCCCTCTGTTGTTAGCAAAACAAAACAATGGTCTGAACATGGTTACAGTTAAGGCAAATAGATACAGCAAATTAAAAAATCAATCAAAATTTAAAATACTGAGTAGTTATTGTGAGCAAGACACCCTGCTAGGCATTGTGGGGGACACAGTTACATAACATCTTGGTTCCTACTTTCAAAAGGAATTAAACTGAGTTACTGAAACCAAAAGTACTTGATAATTTAAATATTAGACACACTCTAATGCTTCGGTATTAATATACTGTGATCTACAAACACAGAGTTCATGTTTTCAGGGTGTTCAATACTTAATGCAATTTTACTTGAAAGATGATGCCTACTATCAACTGACCAAAAAAAAGGGCTGCTTTGGAGGCTTATAAAAATATTGGGAGGCATAGATCTTAACCTCACACAGCTCTTCAGAAGAATAAAAATTATTCAGAGAAATAAGAACGAGAGGCATGAAAAGCCATCTACAATTTTGTGGTCAATACGGTAGAACAAACCATAAATACTCTAAGATAGAGGAAATAGATATCGGGATGGTATGGCGAGGTATGAGCCAGTTTCATCAGGGAGAAGGTCTCTGGGAATAGTAAGTTGTATAGAAAGAATGAGGATAGATTTTATAAAGGAAGAAAGATATTAATAAAAGCACAAAGTGAGCATATTGACAAAGAAAGAGGGAGAAAAACAGCAGTCTGATCAGCCAGCCAGGCATACCTAATTAATTTTAAGGAGTAATAAGACATAAACTGGAATGAATATGATGAGATAAAGTGCCTTGAACATAAAGCAAAGCTGTAAAGACTCACAGGCAATATTAAGTGGACCGTTGAACAGGGCAATGTTTTAGAAAATTAATTTGGCAGTAGTATGCAGGATGCATTCAGGAGTAAAATGACACTTTCCCTGTCTGCTCACCTCTGTCACACTCCTCCGTATCAACAATTCTAACTGCACTCTATCTATCCAACTTTATTTTCTCTTTTCCAACAAGGACACACCGCTTCATCAGTTGAGATACAGTCTACATTATGTTGCTCCCTCCTTTATATGCTGTTTGTGTCCCAAGGTCTCTGGTTTTAAGATCTTACTCATCCTTCCAGGTTAACGTGGGCACTATTGCCTGGAGAGAGACACTCCTCCAATTACTCTAGCCTTGTGATTCTCAACAGGGGTACAGCCTCCACTCCTGCACTCCAAAAAGGCCTCTGGAAGTTGCAGGGGGTGAGGGGTGAATTTGTAGTTGTTGGATGACCAGAGAGTGCCACAGGCATTGAGGGGGCACAAGTCAGAAACGGCAAACGTCTCACAGGGCACGATATGGACCCACGTCATGAGGAGACGCCCCTGTGGTAATCCATAAGGATCTTGCCATCGTCTCCATTCAACTTTACATAAAGAATTCTTTTCTCACCAGTGTTATGAAATTCATCTATGTTGTTGTCTGTAGCAGCTGAAAGTTGGTTTTTATGGCTATATAGTGTTCCACCGTGTAAATACACAACGATCAACATCCATTCTATTGCTCAAATGTTTCAGTTGTTTCTAGTTTGAGGCTTTTGCAAGTCATGCTGCTACAAACATTCTTGTCTGGGTTATCCGATGTACATGTATATGCACTGTGTGTGTGTGTATATATATATATATATATATATATATATATATATATATACACACACATATATATATAGAAACAAAACTGCTAGATTATGTTCAACTTTGACTGTTATTACTGATTTATACTCCTACAACCATATGAGAATTCCAGTTACTCCACACGCAGCCAACATTGGTATTGTCAGTCTTTAGTTTTAGTCCTGCTGATAGGTGCATAGTGGAATCCCATTCGATTTTACCTTACAATTCTCTGGTTATTAATCCTGTTGGGTAACTCTTCATGTTTAGTGGGCATTTAGATATCCTCTTTGTGAAAAAGCCTTGGCTTAGTTCTCTTCATTTTTTTTCTATTAAGTTACCTATTTCTTTTTAATTTGTTGGAGCCCTTTTTATTTCTAATATGAGCCCTCTATTATCAATATCATTTTTATGTAAACCACCCTTTTTCCACTAAATTGAAAATTACTTTTGGTATTAATTAGCATCTCATATATATAGAGATCAATTTTGGGGTGCTAATTCTGTTCTACTATTTGTCTACTTTTATGCCAATAGTACAGTGCTAATTACAGTCTATAAGATAAAGTTTAATGTTTGTCAAAGCAAGTTCTACTTCCACATATATCCTTTTAAAATAATTTTTAAAGCTGGGGTGCCTGGATGGCTCAGTCAGTTAAGCATCTGACTCTTGATTTTGGCTCAGGTCATGATCTCAGGGTCCTGGGATTGAGCCCTGGGTCGGCTCTGCACTCAGCAGAGAGTCTGCTTGGGATTCTCTCTCTCCCTCTCCCACTACCCCTCTCCACCTAAAATAAATAAACCTTAAAAAAAATAAAATAAATAATTTTTAAAGCTAACTTTAGATATTTACCCTTGTATATACTTTTTTTTTAAAAAGATTTTATTTATTTATTTGACAGAGACAGCCAGCCAGATAGGGAACACAAGCAGGGGGAGTGAGAAAGGAAGAAGCAGGCTTCCAGTGGAGGAGCCTGATGTGGGGCTCGATCCCATAACGCCAGGATCATGCCCTGAGCTGAAGGCAGACGCTTAATGACTGTGCTACCCAGGTGCCCCTACCCTTGTATATACTTTAAGGTAATATTAGCCCATCCTCTCCTCAACAAAAGCCCCGACCCCATTGAGATTCTAATCAGAATTGCATTAAATTTGCATATTAATTGAGATGATTGGCATTTTATGATATTAAGGCTTCACATCTAAAGATATATGTTCTTTAGTTTGTTCAGATCTCATGCTCATCAATAAGATTTTAAAATCTTTTGACTATAGGTTTTATGCTTTTCTTACTAATTTTTTTATCAGGTTCTTTTACTTCCTTTTTTTGTCACTGTAGTAAACGTAATAATTTTTTTCTAGTTTCATTTCCACATGATTATTTCTATTATAATAAAAGTATTGAGTACATTTATCTTGTATCCAGTCATTTTATCACACTTCCTCATTAGTTACATTTTTTGAATTTGTTTTCAATTCTCATTAAGTTACAGGTACCTTTGAGACATCTAAGTGGAGGTGTCAGATAGTTGGATAAATGTTCCTGGAACTCAGATCCAAGCTCCAAAAAAACTCTAACAGAAGCTTATAGTGGAGAAGCCACCAAAGGAGACTGCAAAGGAATAACCAATGAAGTAAAGGAAAATCCTCAGGGTCTGGTGTCAGGCAAGTCAAAGGATAAAGGTGTTTCATGGCTAAAGGCATGGCCACAATGTCAAATAAGAGGTTGGGTACCACATGCAACAAAAAATGTCCCCTGGAATTGTCAACATAAAGATTTTGCCAAATCAGATAGGAGCTGTTTCAGTAAAGGGGTGGGGACAAAGCCGGGCTGTGGTGGGTTTAAGAGTTAATGGAGTATGAGAGGAATAAGAGAGGACATGTACAGACAACTTGTTCAGAAAATCTGAACAGTGAGGCTGCAGAATGTGATTATAGCTGGAAGAGCTGAGGGATCAAGGCAATGGATTTGCTTACTTATTTGGTGATTTTTTAAAAATATGGAACATACTAGAATGATGAGAATGATCCAGCAAGAAGATGAGATTGATGATTGCAGAGAGCAGCACTGAAGCAAAAACAGTGAAGACTCTGATAAAAGGGAAGGAATGGCACCTGAGTGCAGTGGATGCCTAAGATAGTCACAGGAGGGATGCTTCTTCTGTCGTAAGATTTGTAACTTTCTAAATTCATTGATCATTTAAAAGGAAAGGCATACATTAAGCAGCCTACTAAAGATGAAAATCAAATCAGCCCTCTAAAAGAAGTCATGAAATAATAAAGATTAGAGAAGAAACTAAAGAATTAAGAAATAAAATGACAGAATAATAAAGATCCAGCTCTTAAAAAATTTGCCAGTATAGTCTCTTACCTTCTAGCAAATATAATCAAAGAAAATACAAATTAGAACTAAGAGGATAAAATAACAGTTACAATAAAATAAAAAATTTAAATGAAAGGGTTAAAAAATAAAAGACTAATATGGCTACAAAAATTTTAAATGTCTAATTGAATAAGGGAAATGCTGACAAATGGAGAGAATTTACACAAGCGAAGTTGGGAAAATAATCTTCAAAGACAGAATTTTCTCAAAATCGCTTACAGGTAGATCTCTATTTAATAGTTTTGCATAAGGTTAAGCTTGTCTAAGCATGGGTATTTTGAAGAAAAATCCTCATTCTGACAAAAAAGTTCAAAAATTATCTGTTGATACAGTAGCTTGTTATAGCCCCCATGTTAGAAAGAGCTTTACAGAAATTATTTCCCAGCTTTCACTCAATTCTTGGGCCACACTTCCTTATATGTAGTAAACTAAAGAATTACTGTTTTCATGGCATGAAATTCAACATTTATTTTAAGATTTTATTTATTTATGAGAGAGAGAGAGTGTGGGGAGGAGCAGAGGGAGAGAGACAAGCAGACCCATCATGAGGCTCGATCCCAGGACCCTGAGATTATGATCTGAGCCAAAATCAAGAGTCAGTTGCTTAATTGACTGACCTACCAGGCGTCATTCAGCTTATATCTAAATAACAGTTTTTCTTCTGTCTCAAAACTTTGGCCAAACAATATAAAATTGTTTTGCTCAAAAATTTATCCAGTTCTGATGAGAAGTACTCCTTATGGTAATTATTTTTACAAGATCAATACATATTAAAAGTCATTATATTGTTAAATTATTAAAATAGTCGGCATGGACTACTCCATATAAATTAGACCCCTCCCTGTTCTCTATCCCCCGACTCTTTAAATTCTTTTCATTGCACTTGTCATTGCCTGGCATACTAGATGTTTATTCCCTTATTTACTGTCTTTATCCTTACTACAAAGTAAGCTTCAGTAGGGCTTTCGTTACTCACTGTTGCCTTAGTACTTAGCACGGTACCTGGCAGACAGTAAGTGCTCAATAAATATTTCTCTGATGAATGAATATATCCAATAATTATAAGAGCAATAAAAATAGACATTTTTGAAATTGTAAAATAAAGAATCTAATTTAAAAAATATTAGTAAACTTTTACTTCTGGTGACAAACCCTCTTCAGTATTCTTTCAACTTAAGAGAAAAATCACAGTAGGTTACTCTAAGAATTTCCTTTCTCTATCTCATTCTTTAGGCCTAAAATTTTTGTCACTTTGAAATCTAGTGGCTAAATAGCAGATGTCTTTTCAGACTAACCAACATTTTCTTCAAACTGATTATCTAATTATATTCTGTACCTCTCTTTTATTTTAATAAGCTGGCTTTACTTAAACTTGAGATATAGCTCAAACTATTTAAAATAGGAAAGTTCCAATTATGAATACATTTTTCAAAACGTAATTAAGGGGTCCACATGCAATTTCTGCTGCAAATCTGCTCAAAGGGTAGTTTGTAAATTTGTGAGACAACTCTATTCAGTATTGTAACAGCAACAGTGAAATGTCATTATGAAAGACTGCAGACGAGCTTGCTCCCACAGTGTGACTTTTAAAGGCACAGCATCATTCAACAATAAAATCAAAGCTATTGAGGAACTGGGTTATATGGGTAATCATTATTTTACAAACCTCTCTTCACATAGCGTTTTGTGTTGTGTGTGTTTTTTTTTAAAGATTTTATTTATTTATTTGACAGAGACAGCCAGCGAGAGAGGGAACACAAGCAAGGGGAGTGGGAGGGGGAGAAGCAGGCTCCCAGCGGAGCAGGGAGCCCGATACGGGGCTCGATCGGAGGACTCTGGAATCATGCCCTGGGCGGAAGGCAGACACTTAATGACTGAGCCACCCAGGCGCCCCATACGTAGTGTTTTTAAGACAACAGTATTTGTGTTGTGGCATAATCAACTATAATGAATCCATTCCTGTAGTTTTAAGGGTATAATATGGATCACATAAAACACTTCAAGAATTAAGCTTTCCCTCAACTCTGAGAACGAGTTACAACACATGATTTCAAAGAATCCTTTAAAGTTTGATGTTCCAGGATACTTTAAAAATTTAGCCAAAATAGGTCTTTTATCAGAATTTGGCTTAAACATTAGAAAACTAATATAATTCCACTAACACTTAAATTCTACTAACATTTAAAAATGATGGCAGAAAATAATTATTTACACAGATTAGAAAAGATGTGAAATTTAAACTTTAATTTCACAACTATATCAGATATTCTGTACCTCCTCTCCAACTTCATAAAAAGCAAATGTTATAAATGCAAAAAAAAATCCTGTTTATGTAAATTCAACACATCTTTGTGCTGTATGCAGAAAGAACTTAAAGGTGAGAAAACAGACAATAAAATCCATCAGGGCAGGGACCACTATATCCCTAACTACTCGTATAGTACATGGCATTCAATAATTTACTAAATTTAAATCAAAGAATAAACGAATGAATTAATGACACAGACCTTGATTTGAAAGATCTTAAAATCTAACAGGGTTTGAGGGTTTGAAAGAAAGCATTACTGAATTATCAAGGAGGAAGCATGTCCTCTGGGAAAGGATGAAGTTCTTGAGTCAATTTAGAGGTATGCTTCAAAAAATTTTGGCAACAGTGAAGAACAGATCTGTGAGGGAAGAGACCATCCGTAGGGAAACCAGTTAGAAAACTCTTCAGGGTGGGGGCCTGGGTGGCTCAGTCAGTTAAGTCTCTGCCTTTGGCTCAGGTTATGATCCTGGGGTCCTGGCATGGAGCCCCATATGGGGCTCCCTGCTCAGCGGGAAGTTTGCTTCTCCCTCTCCCTCCGCCTCTCTCCACCCCCACTTGCGCTCTCTCTCAAATAAATTAATAAAATCTTTGGGGAAAAAAACAAAACTCTTCAAGGTAAGAGGTATAGTTTAACCTTGGCTGGAAGCAACAAGATCTGAAAGGGAGATGGGCATTCAAGATATTATAGAGACAGAACCTATAGAATGTCTGCGGCAAAAGGACAGGAAGCAGTCAAAGATGACAGCATTTTCAAACCTGGGGGATTGAAAGAATGATAGCATCAACATAAAGAAGGAGGTAAGAAGGCTACAGTTTTAGGAAGATTGAATGTAGCTTTAGATAAATTTGGTTTTAATGAAGTATCTAACAACCAAATAGAGGAATAGGGGTCTGGTGTCTTACCTACCTTAGAGTTAAATATCAATCTATTTAAGAAATCAGAAATTTAGATGAACCCTGGGGTGTTAACACTGGTTATCTTTCCATTCTTTCCACTAGTTACAACACATGGCATCAAAATTTCTTTTGTAATAAAAAAAACCCAACAACCTAAGAATACAATCTGAAATCCAAAATAAGGATTCTAGCACAACGTTAAATCTTTCACTTTGTTAAAAACAATTGGGAAATATTTGATTTAATCCATAAATAAAAATTTAAAATAAATATTGAATTTAAACTCAGTTGTAACATTCTAAGAGATTTAGCTTTGTCAACTACACGGTGGATTAAAAGCTCAGCAGTTGAGAATGCTGATATACACTGAAAACTGAACTTGTTTCATGGTAAAAGCTATCTAATATAGGAATTTTATTTCTTTGTGTACCCTGAAAGCCCTGTGACATACACTTACATAAGATCAAGGTGAAAAAAATGAGTGAGGTAAATTTTAACCTTTAAACTCAATCTAGTCTCTTTGCTACATGATCAGACAGCATCCCAAACTACCTGCTCATATTTACTCAATAATCTCCTTGAAATTATTTATTTAATGTCTGCCTTCTTCCCTAGACTGGAAACTCTATGAAGGTGATAGAACCATGGCTTTTGAGACACTTACAAATCAGGAACTGACATTCAATTTAAAAATTGCAATATAGCATGGTAAAGATATACAGAGGCACGCAGAGGATAGAAAGTTCAAAGCATATATTTTCAGCCTAGCTGGACCTCTATAAAAGCCCCTTGTCAGATGAAACCTCATAGTCGGTTCATTAAATGGAAAAGTCAGTAACTGTAAAAATTATATTCACATATCCTTAAAGATTTTAACTGAAACACATACATATACACTCATTTGCAAATCTTTTCATATAGGGTTAATGCCATAGATTTGATGTGGGCCCCCTACTGAGTTGGGGTTCTCTTTCCTGTAGAAGCTATGCCCACAATGACCCAACATCCAAGATTTCCATTTATGGTTTCTATTACAGGAGAGAGAACTTAAAAGGACTTCAAAAATAATATGAATACGGAATCTATTAGACCACTGGTCTGTCCACCATGAGATAAAAAGCTTGTGCCAGAATGTAAATTAATGCATTTCTTTCAAGGAGAAAGTGTTACCATGAAAAAAACTGTCAGCTGAACAAAACAGAGTGCTTAGAGATGTGGCTAATTTACATTTCAGTGTGAGCTCACTTCCCTGAGAACTACTAATAGTCTAGAGCCAGTTAGCTGGCCCAGGAACAGACACTGCTTTAGACTTTGATGATCTCCAACACTCACCCACCCCTCAACCCGCCCCCTCCCAGTCTTTTACAGTTATCCAGCCTCCATCAAATTTGAGAGCAAATTTGTCAAGAATTCTTTTATATTGAGATGTCCCAGAGCATTCAACTTAATTTTCAAAAAATGACTTTTCTTTATACTCATTAATTAACACATTTACAAATGTTTCATAATTATTAGAAGAAGCATAACTGTTAAAAATGGGTTTGTAAATAAACACAACCAACTTTGGGTGAGTACCCAACTCATTAGGTAAGCATGGCGCTGTGTCCATCATAGGGCATCCTATTTAGCCATGAGTATTTAGTTGGCCCTGGGGATCAGTAAGTACAATTTACAGAGAGAAGAGAGTGCATTAGGTTAAAACTATGAATCAGTTTAGAGGAAGCCAGCTGAGGGTGCTTCTGCTGTTATTTTCCCACATTATTACTTATTAATGGTAGCCTAAGTGATATAGCAGAAAGCTTGAGTCAATCGCTAAGCCACTCACCAGCTAGCTGTAAAATTTGGGCAAATCACCGCTTAGGTCTTCAGTTTTCTTTTCAGTTAAATGGGATTAAGTAAATAGCACGTGCGAATATTAAGGATTTGGATTTCTAATAGCAGCTACTATCTCCTAAGTACATAAATGCACATAATACATGAAGTCTCTACACTGAATGGGTCTTTAGTGTTCTCACACACTCTGGCAAACAGGGGTCATTCCTCTCTCCCCTTACGTATGAGGACACTGAAGTCAAGCGAGGTTACAGGGATCTACTGAGCAGCAGGGTTCAATGTGAAGCCAGGACTGACTCTAAAGACCATATACTTTCAAGTATAACACATCGCTTCTTGCTCATAAAATGTTCTCATTTGGAACTCATAACTACCACGTGAGAAGGTTGAGCACATATTTATCCCCATTGTCTGAACTGGGAAGCAGATTCAGAGTATAGCTGATTTGCACAAGACTTTAAATTCTGACCAAAATAAAAGCAAATAAGGCACTAAAAGAGAAAAAAACAAAAAACAAAACAAAACACAACCCAGTCCTTAAAGAACACATTGCTCCTAATATGACAAAATACGAAGTTCATCATAATTGCAATTAAATGCCAAAGCGGCCTTTATTCCTGAAGTACAGGAGCCTCCCAGATTTCTCCCCACTTGACTCCTTCCCAATTTCTGTCACTAATTCTTATACGGCCAAGTGCTGACCCACATTAATATATATCAAAAGTACCTTTTCATCCCTCAACTGCTTATTGGTACTAGTATCTGGTAGTAAAGCAACCAACATTTTAAAAATCAGTTAATGTTTTATGGCCTTTTTATCCCTGAACTCATCTGTAAGAGTTATCACAGTTGATACTATGAAGACCACAGAGTAATTATAACAAACGTTTTACTTTTTCAAAAAGCCCTTTGACTTAATGACAGGGGGAAAAAAAAAAAAGATTTCCTTGCCATCCACTCTTAGATTTTGTGAATTTCGCTATATATTCGCTGTGGCACAAGGATGAAGACTGAAATACCATAAAGATAATGGCAAACCACAAAGTCCTGCTTGATCCTTTACGGTTGGCATGTGCTGTGACACCCAACTGTCTTACGTGCCATAAAAAGTAATAAGCTGGATAACCATCAGTTTGTCTTTTACTGACCTGAACCAAATCCAGTATTTCTATCTTCTATTGTAGCTTTATGGTGATGGAAGGAATAAAGGAACCAGTCAGTACTCTCTGGACACAAATATAATCAAGCAAAATTAGCTGGGTTCTCGGTACACATAATCAGCCAATCACAGATCAAGTTGATTCTGCTGGAGAACCCATCAGATTTTATAAACTATATATTAGATGGAACAGCAAAATTTGGGTATGGGTAGTAAAGGGCAATGTAAGCAACAGAGAAAAATGTGAAGGACTGTTCCTCAGCTGCTTGTAATTAGAAACAGTTAATCAATACAAATGTTACACCAGTTAACCATTATAAAGAAATACTCTGCCTTGCCCTACAACTAGACCTTAAAAAAAAAAAGCCACCAATTCATGCTATAATTCAACTCCAGCAAAAAGCAAAATGAGATATGTCAGTGAGTCAAATGGCAACCAGTGGAGACCAGTGGAGGCTAGAATTATTTCTTAGTGTTTAATTCAGTGTTGTCAGGAGGCAAGTCAGAGAAGTCCTCCCAAACTCCGCAGCCCCAGGCAGGGAGGGGGACATGACAAATTTAAGACAAATTGGTCAGGCCCCCCCAAAGCACCATGCTGAACCTGTCCAGCAATTCTAAACCCTGTGGAGCAGGGGAAGTGGGTAGTCCTTCTTCCTGCTTATCAGAGAAATATCTCCCCAAAGAAAGGCAAATATTAAGCAAAAGTGAACCAATCAGCCTCAGTCTAATTCTCCTCTCATCTACTCTCCACACTATAGCCAAAGTAGCCTCCCAAAGTCCAATTCATGACCATATTACTTTTACTTAGAACTTTTGTTTTCAATCACCTACCAGCGCAATAAAAGCCAAGATCTTCAGTATGGAAACCAGTATTTCTTTTTTTTTTTTAAAAGATTTATTTATTTATTTGACAGAAACAGCCAGCGAGAGAGGGAACACAAGCAGGGGGGGTGGGAGAGGAAGCAGCAGGCTCGTAGCGGAGGAGCCTGATGTGGGGCTCGATCCCATAACTCCGGGATCACACCCTGAGCCAAAGGCAGACGCTTAACCGCTGGGCCACCCAGGCGCCCCTGGAAACCAGTATTTCTAACAACCTAGTAGTTCTTGCTATCTTTCCAGTCTTACTTTCCTCTCAACCTCTCTTCCTATTTCACACTTTTTCTCTCATAAAAAGTTAAAACACACTACATCAAAGGAAGGAAAAATGAATATTACTGAATACTTCCCAAATGAAAAGGGCTATGGAAGACACTACAGATAATACGAGTGGAGTTAAATCTTTTTCCCTTCTGCATTTAACCTTCAGTTAGCTCTCTTAGCCCTGTTCCCTCACGATCGGATACAAGTAGGTATGCCAACTATGTTACTAGGCAACATCGCTTATAAAAAAATGATTAGTAAATTCGCATCTGGACTCAAAGGAACTATAAACAAACTATAAATACCTTGTAGGAAGCCACAGCTTTGCCTTCCCTCCATGCGATGGCTCTTGTATTTGTCATACCCCTCATGGGGCCCCTGGAAGCTGAGTCTATGGAGGTGTGTGGCATATTGCCTCCTGTGAGACACGAGATTTTTTAGACCAAGACAGCTCCTCAACCACCTTCTGTGAGCTCTCTCTCCTTCAGCTGCGCTTTCACTTGGAGCAAGGACTCCCAGATGGCCACAGGAACAGCTTACACGGACCGCTGTAAGGATCACAACCACTGACGAGGAACACCTGATACTGTCTTGCTGGCAAGCTGTGGCTCCTGATATCCTTCTAAGCAAACCAGCCTGTGGTAGTTTTCTGATTAAGCCTAGAGAGACCCGTCCATTTGCATGGCAAGAAGAGTAAAGGAATGCCTTAGACTGACGTTCCAGATGTTCTACAATCTGTACCCAAACTCCTCCGTGTCTGCTCTTTTAGATTAATATATATCCCTGACAAATCAAATACACAGCTTTTACTCACCTCTCTCTGTTGTTATTCCCTTTCTGGGGAGCCCATCTTCCAGGTAACATATCCTACCTCCCTTCAGCCATCTGCTGAGATGAAGCTATGGGTATTTGCAACCAGAGAGAAAGGAGATACCGGATGGGTAAAGAATGCAAGGAAACTTTGCTGAGAGAAGCTAAATGTACACAGTTACAGAAAAAAAAATGGAAATTTATTGAGAATAAAAAATACGTTGAAGTTGGTGGAGAGATACGGCAACAGCATGTGAAAGCGTAAAATGTCCAGATAGAGTCTAGACCAGTTGTAGAAAAGAGCAAAAGAAGGCAGTATATCGAATGCTCCCTTTTTTCTGCATTATTAGCCATGGAGAGAAGCCAGGGAGCCCTGCATCAGCATCAAAAGCAGGTGACTTGTAAGAGTTAGACAATTCAGTTATCTGTACCTTGGGAGAGGGAGAAGGGACGGAGGAAAGAATTACAAAGGAGATGGCATTTACCAGTGGTTCAGGTAAGGGATAGTGTTGCTACAAGTGCTCCAACTCTGCCTTCTTACCCCATTATCCTAATCAGCCTGCCCCAGTAGAATTGGCAAACTGATCTTAATTGTGTTGCAGAACTTTCAATGGCATCACAGCTGTCTTTAATCCCAAACTATTAGAACTGCCTCCTTCTCTATTGCAAAGTTGCAAAATACCCTAACTTGTTACACTTTAGGGTCAACTCCATTATTTCCAAACTCTGATTGTGGTTAATTTAAGAACTAACCAAGATGTGGAACTGAGAAAAACACTTTAGGTCTTTTGGACTTGCTAAAGGCTCTAGCAGGTATCCTTTAACTGTGTGAATTCTTAAGTTAAAACACGTATTTAAAAGCAAAATAGGGGCGCCTGGGTGGCACAGCGGTTAAGCGTCTGCCTTTGGCTCAGGGTGTGATCCCGGCGTTATGGGATCGAGCCCCACGTCAGGCTCTTCCGCTATGAGCCTGCTTCTTCCTCTCCCATTCCCCCTGCTTGTGTTCCCTCTCTCACTGGCTGTCTCTATCTCTGTCGAATAAATAAATAAAATCTTAAAAAAAAAATAAATAAATAAAAGCAAAATAGAAAAAACCAGTCAACAGAGAAAAAGAGGAATGAAGTACACTTCCAAAGAGACACTAGCAAAATAACATAGAGATGTAGAGAAGGAAAGCAGCCCCAGCTTTTTTTTTTTTCTTAAAGATTTCATTTATTTATTTGAAAGAGAGAAAGTGAGACACAGCCCAGGGGGAGGCAGAGGGGAAGGGGCAAAGGGAGGAGCAGACGCCCTGTTGAGCAGGGGGCTGAATGCCCAGCTGGACCCTAGGACCCTGGGATCTTGACCTGAGCCAAAGGCAGATGCTTAACAGAGCCACTCGGGCACCCCTTCGGCTCCTAACTTTCTGTTACTGAGGTCAGTTGCCTTTGAGACTGAGCTGTACTCTCTGCTCTTGGACTCTGTGACATAAAGTTATATCCTTCTTTTAACAAAACACTCTTTTTGCTTAAATTAGTTTAATTTTTCACCAAAAAAATCCCTAACCCAAAAACAGTGGTCGGGGCAAAGTGTATACATAAACAGCTTTTATCATATTGAAAGATTCTGTTAATGTTGTTTTAAAGAGAGAGAGAGAGTTCAATTATAGTTATTTTATTTGGGGTTGTAAACTTCCCATTCATCTTTTTATTCTCACGGGATCTAACATAGTGCCTTATACACACCACATTTAACACATTTAAATGTTTATAGAATGAAAAAAATAAATGTTTATTGAATGAACATATAATTAGAAAAGAATGAAATCTACTTGGTCAAAACAGTATGTCTAATTATGGAGTCTTCAAAAGCACTTCATTTCCAATTAATAAAAAAATATTCTTTGCAATTCTCATTAGCATAATTCTATGATTAAAAAACACATACATACACACACAAAAAATGCTGTATTCTGTGCTCCAAATACTAAAAGCATAATTTGGATTTCACTTCTTCAAATTTTGCTAACTCACCGGACTATAAAGCCTGCTTAGTGTAGTCATTAAGACTGCTGGCACACTATTCCAGTTCTCCTCCTTCTGGGCACATGATAGAATTGCATTTCTCAACCTCCTTGAAGTTGGGGGTAGCCATATGATATCTTTGACCATTAAAATGGCAGGGAAGTTAACACGTTTCACTTCCAGGTAGAAGTGTTAAGAGCCAAGCGAAATTCATTACCTCCTTTCCCCCACCCTAACAATCGTGGAAGCATGTGTTGGGATGGAGCCTCTGATAAGCTGGGGCTCCAAATGACCACCTGCAACAGAGTTCTCCTGTTGACCCTAACCTGACATATTCAGCAAACGCTTCTCTCACCTATGGAGTAAAAACAACGAATAGCTCTGGCCTTCAATTTGTCTTCAGAATAGTAACATTTCGTAGAGCACTGTATCATTTATAGAATACTTTCTTATCGAGGTGGACCTCATCATCCAGGCTCTCAAAATCCAGACACAAGAACTGAACGGAGTCAGATCCATTGCTGGACCAATCCGTCATTCTCTCAGCTCCCACTACCTGCTCTCTGAACTCAGGGACTGAATACGTTTGAATGAGGTGCTATTCATTGCCTTTCAAACTCTTGCCATCTGAACTCAGGAGTGAAAAAAAATTTAGATAGTAAAGGATTCTTGAGCCATTATTTTATTTGTTCCCTTAAAGCTGTTTTGCCACTACAATACCTCTTACATCCTCAACATCTACTGAAAGAACTGTGTGCTGTTATCATTCTAATTTTACAAACAAGGAAAAAGATTCAGGGAGGTCCATAAACTTGCTGGGAACAACCCTACACATTAGTGGCACAATCCCAGATTTTCGGCCTTCAAATCCCTTGCTCTTTCCTCTATGTATCATGGTTTGTAAAGTCTCACAGCTACAGAATTCCAGGATTTGATACTAAATTAATAGTATCAATAGTGTTGTGATTAAAAAAAAAACACGTTAATCACATGTTTACTTCCAAGAATAATTAAAGTCATTCTTTAAGCAATTCTTCTTGCCTGAACATAGTCTAATTCAGGACCCTGAGTGCCCTGAAGCACAGAACAGGAAGAAATCCTAGAGATTTCTTGATCAAACTGGCAACTGGCAGAACAACGAGGAACTAGAAAAGAACTCAGGGAAAGGCAGACTTTTCCTTTGACATACAGTCTATTTAAAATTCTGACTTTTAGATTCTCTTCACTTTGGTTCTTACCAAACTGGCTAACCTCAAACTCTTTGCTCTCCCAATTTTTATCAAACCTTAGTTTAAGAAATACTCGTGAAGGACTGACCGTCCGTCCATTTCTATAGGTTCAGTGGTTCTCAATGGTCAAATGTGGAAAAGGTCACCAAATAACCTCCTTTAAAAGAGTCATCTTTCACATTAGCCAAGAAATTGAGTAAAAAACTATTGACATTTGTCTAACCCAGCTATTTCAAAGTTATATGAGTTTAGATTCTTATTTCAAGAAATAAACTATTGATTGCTCATTTCTTAAAACACAGTTTGGGAAATACTGTTCTAGGTAATTCTAAATGTTATGAATGGATCAAGTTAAGCCTTCAGGGGACTTATCTTTAGAGTTTTATTACTGCCCTACATTGAAGAACACTGTCTAAAATTCATTATTTTCTGTAGGGATTTTTTTTAAAGATTTTACTTATTTATTTGACAGAGAGAGACTGCAAGAGAGCGAGCACAAGCAAGAGGAGTAGGAGAGGGAGAAGCAGGCTCCCCGCTGAGCAGGGACCCTGGAATCATGCATGACCTGAGCTGAAGACAGATGCTTAGCTGATTGAGCCACCCAGGCGCCCCTGTAGGGATTTATTAAAGATTTTGCCAGCTGCATCATACAATCTAATCTTCCTTTTATTAGTGCTCATGAGAGAATGCTCGTCTCAGGCCTCATCACCAGAAAATGCCCTCCTTAGGCAGAACTGGATTGTTTTTATCTTGTAAGTAGAAACACACTGAAACTTACTCCCCCAATCCCCCCCTTTTTTTCCTGGCTGCTGTGAAGCCCAGAGCCAAAACTGTGACTCGCTTTTAGTACAGGATCTTGTAGGATGTACTTGGTGTTATCTTTTCCCTTGACTTTGTTTCCTTTTTTCCTGCTCTGTCTCAATTTTCTTACTTAGTTTTGTTTTATCCTTTTGTACCATATGGACACAAAGTGGCTTCAAATCATTTTTGGAACTCTATGTTCTACACATTAAGTCCTATCTTCTTACTAGTTTCATACTGATTTTTCCCTACATGCCCATTACCCAAAAATAGCAGTGTATTTACCTTTGTGTAAAAGTATTTCATAGTTATGACACCAACAGAACATACCTATTCACAATATAGTCAAATCCTCAAACACTTAAAAAGGGGGGGGGAGGGGGGAGTCATTATTGTTCTTTTAGCGGTCTAATAAAGCAAAATGACTTATTAAACTGTGTTCTAAAGGGAAGGAGAATTACCATTTATTGGGTACCAGTAACTGCCAGGCATTTAATATACCACAGTTTCATTTTTTAAAGATTGAAGCAAGGGCATTTGCATATACACAATCTCTGAAAGGATGAATTAGAAACTGATAATATTGAGAAGAAAAAAGAAACTGGTAATATTGGTCGGCTGGGGGGGCAGGGGTGGGCGGGGACAGACTTTGTATATATATCCCTTTTGTAGCTTTCGAATTTTGTGAATGTATCAACTATTCCAAAATATTTGTAAAAATCAAATGGGACGATAGTAAAGATGGCAGTAATGCTTTACTCTGCTACCACAAACTTTTTTCATCAGCTTTGGATTCCTGAGTATGCACCGAAATTCCCACAGGAGTTTCAAGCAGGCACGTCAGTTTTTATTGAAATAAAGTCCCTTTCTGATTCTCCACTCTTTGGGATGAGGCAATTACTTAAAATAAAAACTGCGATTGTGATAGCCTGAGGACAACAATGAAAAAAAAATCCGAAATGGTTTCCAGTTGGTTTTATACTAGTGGAAGAGTGCGGGGAGAAAGCAACGCAGTCCAACCTCAGCCCGCCGGCCGCACCACCGCGTGCACAACTTTGCCCAAGTCGGAGCGCGGCCCACACGCCGCTCCGGCCCCCGGTGCGCGGCGGGGAGGCCGGGCCGGGGTTCGAGCCCCGGGCGCGGCTGGGGCAGGTCCCCGCCCGGCCCACCCCTCCGCTCGGAGGT
>NC_048228.1:79075067-79134724 GCF_002007445.2 Ailuropoda melanoleuca
GGGAGTAGGTGGGGGGGAGTCGGAGGGAGAGGGAGGGGAGCGGAGGGGAAGGGTAGGGATGGGAAGGAAGGGCGAGGCGCGGGCTGCGGCTAGGGGAGCTCCTGGGGGAGGGGAGCTCTTTGGGAGAGGGGGTGGTAGACGCCAGGCTGGGCGGGGCTCTGGGGCAGGGGGCGGGACGCGGCGGACCCGACAAAAATTCCGGTTGTTCCCGCCCCTTGAAGCTGGGCTAAGGGGAATTCCTGGGGCTGGAAGTTTAGGAAGTGGCCCCTCTTAAGGGCAAGAAGAGAGGGGGGCCTGTGGATTTTGATTCCTTAGAGAGCTCGACTGTATTGAGCTTTGAGGCTTTGAGGGAACTCACCAAGAGTAGCCTCTCTTCTCCATCCCCTACAACCTTTCCCCTTGAACAGTCTGATAACTGTTGTGTACCAGGTAGTAGGTTTGTGCCATAGCAACTATGACCCTCAACTCTGTGACCATAATCCTTGTTTTCCAATGGTGGGATAATAGGAACTGAACAGAAGTAGGTTCTTTATTCACTCCTATCGCTAACGTTTATTAAGCAACAACTGTATGCTAGGTGCTGAGAATAACGAGGACTAATTTATTCAGCGCCTATATGCCAAACACAAACTTAAAGGGCTTTACATATGTTAGTTAGCTCATAATCAGTCTTGGGCAAAACAGCTAAGGTCTCTGCCCCCCCCCCCGCCGGGGGGTCGTGGTGGGAAAAGGAGGGAAGGAGTTTCCTTAGTTTGTCTCACTGATGTGTAAAAGAAATGTCCACCTGCTTTTGGTTCTTAAAGTAATGCATAAGTTCATTATTTGCAGATTCAGTGTTTGCTACTCTGAGCTAGCAGTACGCTGTCCTTGAGGGTGGGATGTGATCATTCTCCCTCACAAAATGACATTTGCTTAGGAGATCTTCAGTATGTCTCCACAATAAAAATCCAGTGCAAGCAATGGTCCAGAAAACTGATGGATCAATCATTAACAGAACAACTTAGGGCAATTAGGGTAGCTGCCTGGGATGGCTGGGAGATCTCTTTAGGGATCTATTTTGTACCCTCCCGCTTGAGGAAGTGGTTAAGAAAAAGCAACATAAAACAATGAAGCACTGACATGGACCGCTAGCTCAAAGGGAAGCGGATGGGCCTACTTAAAACTGTTACAATCAGGAAAGACACATCACAGAATCTACCGCTGAGGGCTCCAGTCACAAAGCGCAGGATATATTTTTTAATCAGAGCCATGTGGCTGTGACTTCCACCCCACCCAACCCCATCCCCTTTGCAACCACACCTACATGCACAAAAATTATTTCAGTGGCATTGTTTTTAAGTACATAAGACAGTTGTGTAAACCCTTGGCCTGAATTTTTGGGATTTGGTACTATTTTTCAGGCCTCCTTTGATTTTTTCAGTGTTATCGTTTGTGCCCAGTAACAGTAAATGGCATTCTTCTCATAGTTATTTTTTCCCACCTCGCGTTTGTTGTTCAGTTTTGAAATTTTAATTCAGCCTTTCTCTTTTGGGCTTGTAGTGAGAAATATTAGAAAAACATTGCAATCAAATCAGATTACAATTGCAGTAAAAAATGAATCCTAAGACTGGAATTCCTATAAACCCTTTCCTTTTTTTTCATGTCAAATATATTGTTTGTCTCGAAGTCTGTTCTTTGATTTACTCATCCATATTTGCAGCTTATTTGCTCTACCACCCCGATAAAAGCAAGTTAAATAAAAAGTTCCTCGTGATCCAGCACCTTGCTGCTGGCCTCAGCTCCTACCTTGCTTGTTCTCAGGCTCTTCCCCACACTGGACTCCTTCTGCCAACACACCAAGCACTTACCAGTGAAGCCTTTGCTTGTCCTTCTGTCTGGAAGGCTTTCAGCTAATCACGTGACTGTCTCCCTTTTCCTTCATGTTACCTCTCCTGACTATCCTATGTAAACCTGCAAACTGTGCCTTCCCCCCACTCTCTAGCTACTCATTTCTCAGCACGTAGTACCACCTGACATATATACCTGTCTCTATCCCCACTAGAATGTGAACTCCATAATAACAGAATCTTCTCTGTTTGGTTCAATGGTACAGCTCCAGTGTCTATTACTTATCAAGTTGTTGTGGAAAATGTAAGCAACATACATAATTCCATTCGTTAAGTGGCTCCTTTGCAGTTTCCATTCTTCTAGGAACAAATATCTGTCCTCGAAGGGCAGGTATAAATTTGCAGGCATTCTCCCTAGTTTCCTCCCTCTTGGCTCCCTTTCTTTCTCCACATGTCAGGTCACTTTTCTGTCTTTCCCATGAGAGCCATCAAGCCTTTCCCAATCATAGCCAAGGCTAAAAGCCTCACTTGTACTATTCAATTCCTACCTGTGGTTCACAGGGATACAGCATGGTCCCAGTCCAATAACAAGACTTGGGGCTGACACTATATATGAGCTCCATCCTCAGGTGGGAAAGGTCATTCCAGCCCACTGTCAGGCCACACCCATCATTCCCCAGAACTGTTCTGGTGCTGGGGACAAGGGGAAGGAATGTGCATTCTCTCATGCACATATTTCCATCCACCCATACGTAAGTAGCCCTCCTACAATCAATCAGGCCACATTCTCTGACTGGAAAAAAAAGTTTTTGTAAAACAACTTCAAACACTTCCTGCCAGTCCCTCATCCTTTGTAAAAATCACAAACCCGATTCTGTTCATTTGCCAGGACCCCACTTAACACATTTCAGTGACTCTTTCTTTGTCTTCAAGGTAAAGGTCAAACATCTTAGCCTGGTTGTAAGATCCTTCATAATCTAACTCTTCTCTGTCTCCCCAGGCCTGTGCCCATTGCAGCGTCCAGCGTGTATTATTTCTCCCACAATTAAATCTTTAAATATGTTCCCTCCATCTGGACTGCCCTGTCTTTCCAATCCCTGTTTGTTTAGGTCTTTCAAGACTCAACATAAGGGGCACCTCTTCTGGTAGTCTTTATCCCGATCTCTCCAGGCTGAGTGTGCTCCTCCTCTGTGTTCACGTAATACTGGAGGGAAGGAAAGATCATTTTCCCTCTACCCTTCTAAGGTCCTTGGCTGAGGCACTCCCTGTAATAAAGGATTAATAGGAGAAAAACAAATTAATATGTATACCTCCTGTATACATGGGAAATACGCAGGAAAACTGAGTAAATCCCCCGTATAGCCCAAGCCACGACCTTAGATATGATCTCCAGCTGAAGACAAGAGATGTTAGGGCCAGGTGGGGGGCCAGTTATGGGGGATGACCAGGCAAAGCACAGTAAACAAGGGTATGGTTGTTCTGCCCGTCTAAGTCAGTTGCCTTCTCCATATACAAAAGTTTCTACAGATTTGTCCATCCTCCTCTTCCCGGTACAGAGGAGACATCTTTAAAAATGGAGACTTGCAGGACGCCTATGTGGTGCAGCTGGTTAAGCGTCCGATTCTTGGTTTTGGCTCAGGTCCTGATCTCAGGACCCTGATCTCAGGCTCCTGAAAGGGAGCCCTATGTTGGGCTCCATCACTGAACACAGAGTCTGCTTAAGACTTTCTCCCTCCTCCTCTGCTCTCCCCACTGTGTGCTCTGTGTCTTTAAAATAAATAAATAAATTTATCTTTTTAAAAATAGTGTGTAAACCTCTCCTACAAAAGGGTAACTTCTACTTGTTTTTCAGTGTGTCTGTTGTTTCTTAAAAATAATCAGCCTAGGGGCACCTGAGTGGCTCAGTCGGTTAAGCGCCTGCCTTCGGCTGGGGTCACGACTGCAGGGTCCTGGGATTGAGCCCCATGTCATCAGGTTCCGTACTCCGCGGGGAGCCTGCTTCTCTCTCTCCTCCCCTCTCTCGCTATCTCTGTCACTATCTCCCTCTCTCTTCAAATCAATAAATAAAAATCTTAAAAAAAAATACTCAGCCTAAATTAATCCTTATGCCAAAGGGATATATATCACCCCATCATTTTGGGGTATATTTTGCTCCTCTTCAAAACCCTGTGTGCCCCTCTACTGTAGCAGTTACCTGATGGGCTGTGAACATTGGCTAACTTGTTTGTCTCCCTGACTAGTGCAGAGGTCTATGACCACAGGTACTCATAAAGATTTGTTGAATGAATGAATGAATGAATGAATGAATGAATGAATGAATGAATGAAAAAATACCCCTTGCCTATGAGCCTTGAAAAATAACTATCAGAGATGGCCTTTTTTTCTTCTGAGCATTATAACGTGTACAAGCAGGACCTTTCCTCTAATTTATAGCCTTAGACTACTAGTTTCATGAAACTTTAGAAGGTCCTTAATTTAGGATTCCATAAACTTCAAAGGCAAGGGAATGAACACGAAGTACTTATATTTATTTTTATGCATTAAAAAAAATTCAGCATTTCAATATACTTTACTTTTAGAAAATAGTTTTACTGCTTTTACTTCTAAAAATAACAGTTGCAAGGCTACTTGATGTCGATTTCTTATGAGTTAAAAAAATGTTCCAGGGTGTATCTTCATATTTGATATATGACTTCCTGATTCACCAACAGACAGGAACCACTCAATCTGGCTTCCACTGCAATGTTCTCAGAGCAGAAGTTCATAACCACTAGACAAGGTTTGTCACTGTGCTGATGGCTTACTTATAGAACATTTATTCATCAACACTCACCAGTTATGATGAAGAGGCCCACGGTATAGGAGACGCTGTGTTGCTTGTTATGGGGGAGAGAATGAAAAAAGATGAATCAGACAGATATGTAAACTGAAAAGTCCTTATCAATCATTATGCTTCCCCTTCCTCCTCCATTTTGTTCATCTTTTTAAAAGCACACATGCCTCTGTGTTCACACTTACATTCTATATTCAGTGACTATACTTAGCACAGAATTCTCGGGGAAAGATTCTGGCTGAGTAACAAGCAGCTGACCTGAGACAGGAAAAGAGTAGGTGAAAAGAAGGTGGCACGCACTCTACACATTCGAAGACACTCAGCGTCAATGTTCTAAGCAATACAAAGAGGGGAGGAAATAAGCATTTCATTCTCCTAAGAAAATCAAGAAATAGTATTACATACAGAGTCACCATTAAAAAAAGAGATAGAACAGCACAATCGAAATATTCTTCAAGATGCTAGAATAAAACAGCCCTGACTCTATACAAAATAGAGTCCTAGCAATTGCTCTATTAGTATTAGGTCTAATCGGTCCAGTGTGAGATAAAAAGAACTGGCAGCAACAAGAGGGCTCTTCTGAATCTAAGTAATACTATTTCTTGATTTTCTTGGTGGCTGGAGAGAATGACATGCATTCATAATTTGACATTGAAATGCCCTCTTTTTACAGTCAGTTCTTTTTACCTCTGACTGGACCTATAGGACTTGATACTTTCAGACTCTTAACAAACTGATTTTATTCTATTTCCTGGACAAAGATTATTATATTCTAGCATCATTGGAGAATCAAAGATTGTTATATTTTAGCATCATGAAGAACGTTTTGATTTGTGCTTTTCTGTCTCTTTATACATGTAATTAACAAGAGTGTGTATTTCAGTGTCAAACTAGTTGCCAGAAACTTTGTTCCCAGAAGCTGAAATACTGCAGCAGTTCTAGGGATCCATTCCAGGCTGGTTTCCCCTTCTTCTATTTTTTTTTTCTTAAGATTTATTTATTTATTTGAGAGAGAGAGAGTGCATGTGAATGGGGGGAGGGGCAGAGGAAGAGGAAGAGAGCCTCAAGCAGACCCCCAGCTGAGCACAGAGCCAGTCTCAGGCTCAGTCTCACCACCTGAGATCAGGACCCTGAGATATGACCTGAGGCAAAATCAAGAGTCGGCTGCTTAAGGGACTGAGCCCCCCAGATGCCCCTGGTTTTCCCTTCTTGCTTCCCCTTTCTGAGTGTACTGGCTGGGCAGACCAGCCTGCCTCATTTTCCTTTTAAGGAAAGCAGCCACACCAAGTTCTGTCCTGCATAGGCTGATTGATATCTCGGTGCAGTGGGTTTTGTTAGTAAACACAGACTCTATATCCCCTGCCACAGGTGATTGGCGGTGGTGACAGTTTAGGCTAAGCAGCCATGTATGGGCTGGCTCGAGAAGGCCACACACCTCTGAGGAGGGCTGCGGGTGAAGGCCTCAGGTAAACTCTGCCCCGTCTCCGGAGTTCTAAGCACAGTGGTGGCTGATCAAACCAGATACTCCCTTGAAGGGAGGGGAACAAGGAGAAGGCAGCTCAGTGAACCGCAGCCTGTAGTCCTAGCAAAGCTGAGCACCTTTTCTGCTTCTCTGAGGGGCTGGCTGCACTTCCCAGGATGGCCTGGCCCACCTGCTGCTGAAGGGGTGACCTTCTGGGTGCCCTCATGGCCTGGGGTTCTTTGCCACAGCCTCACCACAGCCACTGAAAGCACCCCAGGGTTGGGATGGGGGTCTCTTCTGGCCCGAACAGAGGCTCAGTCTGAATTTCTATGCCATGAAGTTCCGGTTCTGGCCCTGGCTCCCAGCCCCTTTCTCAATCTTCTCCGTTTCTACAACAGCAAAATGCCAGTGGGGAGTGAGAGGGGGAAATGTTTACTTTCTTCCCTTCTGGATTCTCCGGCTGGCCTAATAATTAAATTGACGTAAGGCAGATGAACAAGAGACAAAGAAATTGAATTTTATACATACCGGAGCTCATAGAAATATGAGGCTCAAAGAAGGAACCCAAGCTGGCAGCTTTTATATCTTTTAGACAAAGAAACAGTTATTTGTGAAGATTTGATAAGGGATTTGGGTTTGGGGTAGCAAACTGATAAATAAATAACAAGATTTGTTTAAACAGTCTTCTTAGCCTTGCATTCCTCATCTCTGGCAATAAGGATGCCTTCCTCCCCTCCAGGTGCAAAGAACCTACTTTGCACATGGGGAATTTATTTCGTGCTTTCAGCAGGGCAAAGGAGGGTCAGAATGTCCTTCTTGCACTGACGGTTTCTTAAGTGATTTTAACAGAAAATAATCAATATACCAAAGAGGCATACTTGGGGATGGCCCGCCTTGACCGCCACCAGGAGAGAAAGAGAGAGAAAATATTGGGTTATAATTTACATATAGTAAAATCCACCCCTGTGAAGGTACAGTTCTAGAGTTTTGACTAACAAACAGCTGTAAACCACCAGATCATCGAGATATAATCCATATCTAGAACATTTCCATCACCCTAAAAGTTCCCTCAGGCACTTTGTAGTCAACCCTCCCCCTACCTCCGCCTCTTGTGGCAACCAATGATGTATTTTGTGTCCCTGTAGTTTTGCCCTTTCCCTTAACGTCACATAAATGGATTGTACAAGAATTTCTTTAACATTGTTATTTAAAGAGGCATGTGCCCTGCCCAACTCTCTGTGAGCACATCATATTTTCTTTGTTTTTTCTCAGAACAGTTAACATTATCTGAAAATAAACTGTTGTCATTAGTTGATTACTGTCTGTCTCTGGAATGTACTCCCACCAGAAGGTGAGTGTCAAGACTTCGCTTCATTTGCTACTTTATCTCCAGGGCTCAGGACGCCGCGTGACGTTGTGTAGGCGTTCAGGAAATATTTGCAGAATGAACTGCAAAACGCTGGAACTTCCCAAAACCCTCTCCAGACTCAGGCCGACTTTGTTAATAAGAGATTATCTCCTCCCACAAAATGTGTGAATCCAGGCATGGCTGTATTGCCAAAGTAGTTTGTCTGCAATAAACACAATTAGAAGTCATTTGGCTGATCCAGATTATGAATTGTCTTTTAAATGCACATGCTGGATGATTAGATTACCTGGAATAGAATTCGTCTGACGTGAGTAAAATGGAAATAATGACAGTAACAATTTCGTAGGGTTATAAGGAGGATTAAATGACTTAATGTAAGTGAAGTGATAGGGGCAATGGTTCTCAAGTGGAAGCTATTTTGTGCCCCCCCCCCCGAAACAGCTGGTAATGTCTGGAGAGATTTTTGTTGTCGTTGTCAAAACTGGGCTAGGGGGTTGCTACTAGCATCTGCTGCTAACCGTCCTACAAAGAACAGGACAGCCCCCTACAAACAGAATTATCCAGCCCAAAATGCCAGTAGTGCTCCCTGTGAGAAATCCTGGGACAGAGCAGTGTCTGGCACACAGTAAGGGCTGTATTTGTGTCTGTTATTATCATTAGTATTGTATAAGTGACCCTTCTTGACAAACGATCTCACACAGTGTGAGGGTAGGGGATAGCACAGTGGTTGAAAGCATTAAGTCTGCACTGAGACTCTTTGGGTTTGAAGCCAAAGCTTTACTTTATGTTAACAATGTGATTTTGGGGGCGCCTGGGTGGCACAGCGGTTAAGCGTCTGCCTTCGGCTCAGGGCGTGATCCTGGCGTTGTGGGATAGCCCCACATCAGGCTCTTCTGCTATGAGCCTGCTTCTTCCTCTCCCACTCCCCCTGCTTGTGTTTCCCTCTCTCGCTGGCTGTCTCTATCTCTGTCAAATAAATAAATAAAATCTTTAAAAAAAAAAAAACAATGTGATTTTGAGCACTTTCTTGATTTTTCAATACCTAATATTCTTTGCTTGTAAAATTAGAATAACAGGAGTATCTCCATCAGAGATTTGCGGGGGCGCTGAATAAAAGAATCCACATGAAACATTCAATACTGTGCAGGTACACATGATAAATGTTCAATAAACATCATTGATCATTGCTGTTGTTTTTGTGGACCCCAAATGATCTCTCGACACAATACAGGGAAGGGATTAAGGATAATTTCAATGAGAAAAGAAATGGAAAATGTACTTCTCATATGAAGTATATACAAGTATATATTTCACATGATAGATGACTGCATAAAAGTTAATCCAAACCATCCTCTTTAAGACTGTTATTTATCATTTTTTAAAAGCATGTTGCTTTTGCTTCCTTGGGTAGAGCAGCTCCTGGAAATAAAGAATTCTGTCATTTAAAAAATTTGTGTCTAGGGGCGCCCAGGTGGCGCAGTGGGTAGTGTCTGAGTCTTGGTTTCAGCTCGGGTCTTTATCCCAGGATTGTGAGGTTGAGTCCCCCCTCCCTCCCGCTCCCTCTCGCTCTCAAATAAATAAATAAATCTTAAAAAAATTGTATCCAGCCACAACGTACAATTATTAATTAAGGCTTTCAGTTTTGATTAGGAGCGTAAACACATTAAAGTAGTTTGAGAACCTGAGTCTATGATATGAAGTATAAGACTTAGGAAAGCTAAACACTAACATAGCAACACCCTCGTGTGTTTTAGATTTATCAATTTCTCACTCCTTCATTGAGGTAGGAGAGAGAAGCCCACAATGGATGGATAATAGCACACACTCATGTTCTCAGATTCTCCCTTCATAATCTAATATCTGTGCAGGCGCTTCGGAAATTGTAAACTGAAACTATGGAGCTGGGGTCCATTACCATTATCATTAACTCTCTAACCATTTAGTAGAGCCTTGGATGTTTCCATTGTTTAAAAGATGACCAGGCTTCTTAGCTTGTTATTATGCATTCCAGGTAGCCAAAATCAGGTTGCAAGCAAATTTTGTATCTAAGAGTGAACTACTTGATAAGCTATAAATTATTTGGTTTAATATTATAAATTCAATGAGGAAGAATTGTGTTTCTTAGCATAAAACTTTAAAGTCCATGATCTAGCATATTTTATATTCTGTCATAAATAGGGGAGAAAAAAACCCACCCTATACAGAAGGAAATGGAACATGACAACCTGAGGAAAATGTCTGCAACATATATGGCAAGGGATTCATATTCCCAGTAGAGAAAAAGGCCTATAAAGCAACAACGAGGATACAAATGCTCCAGTAAAAGACACAAACAGGCAATTCATAAGAAATTCAAATTGCCAGCAAATATGAAAAATGTTTAGACTTACTAGCAATCAAAGAAACAAATATTAAAACAAGTTTTTTTTCCTTCCTTTTCAAATTGGCAAAAGTTAAGAGAATAAAATGGCCAATATTGAAGTTTGGTGACATGGGCACTCTCATTCACTCTTGGCTGAGTATATATTGACTCACTTTTTCTTGGAGATAGTTGTCTATGTGAATCAAGAACTTCAAAAATCTTTACACTGTTTGTCTTAGTAATTCTGCTCCATAATCAGACTTACACAAAGATTCATATATATGAATATTCACATTGTAGTGCTATATAAACTAATATTTTTAAATGACATAGAGTACCATTAAATGAATTATCTAAAGGCCATTAAAAATCTAATGAAGTCTTTAGAAATAAGTTATTCTGCAGAGTTTTCATGTTTGGTTGGTTGATTGAAAGGTGATGGTACAGTTAAAAGAAGAATGAAAGGAAAGAGAATACTGATGTAAGGGGGGGATATTCCTGAAGTATCTTAGGGTGTATCATATTTCTCATAATTTGCTAAATCAGAGATGACACACTGGTGTCCAGCAAGTGGATTATAGGCCAGGTGTGAGATACTGACTCCCCCATATCCTCAGAGTAGTGAGGCAGTGGCCCTGGATTTAAGAACCTTGGTTGGTCTCTTGACATCTACCATCTATAAAGCTCCAGAGAAGCCAGCTGCAGAGAACATGGGTCAGCACATTATGGACAAAGAACCCATGGAGCTTACTAGGAAAGTTTGTCTTCCAGGTGCTCAAGAATCAAATACTCAGTCTGAGGTCATATTAGGGGGTAGAGGTTGGGAAGGAAAAAGGAAGTCTGCAGGAATACTACCACAAAGAAAACTCACAAATCAATAAAATTTGAGATGGACAAGAGAGTTAATCGATGGACCAAAGCATTGTTGTTCATAAAAAAGAATAGACACTAACAAAACTAATTTCAGTAAAATCAAATTAAAGTGGAAAAATAAAGAAGTGGTTCAGCTGCCCTTTAAAAAAAAAAATCGATCGAGGACTTTAACTGAATGGTGTAACATCAAGTTAGTATTTCCTTGATCAATTTCTTCTCTATTAGTAAAATTATGGTTGGAACGTTTGTATTCATACATAAAAATTAGGGGTTCAAAACAGAGTCACATGGGGAGTAGAAAGTCCGCTGTCACTTAGTGACACCTGTAAAATGGGAAAGAATTAAAGGACAGGGTCTCTTACCCCTTTCCACCAGCATCTTTACTGAAGACACTGCTGGACATATAACATGTCTCAGTCCAACACGAGGTGCAGGCAATGACTCTCATCAATTCCTCTCTTCCTTAGAATGATCCTCGATGCTGTTCGTAAAATAAGTCTAGTGTTTGAAGTTCTAGGGCCATTTTGATTGTTCTTAGATTCAGTTGCTAAAGTCTCTTAACCCACGATTCCCATCTGTCCATCAAATCCCCACACCCAATCAGAAGATGAGACAGTTAATGTGTACTCACAACACATCTGTAGCATGACTTTTGCTCCCTGCCTCCTACTCCCCACTCACCCATTGTTTCATAAAACCCAGGGATGGGTGGGAAAGAACAGATAGGATGAATAGAAACAGATGGGGTGATGGAGGTACCAGAGGGAATGAGCAGGCAGAAAATGGAGATATTCCCTACCATTTTTTTTAAGCCAGAAAACAAGAACAATGGAATAAAAGTATTTGTTGGCACATGTTCTTTCTTCACCGTGAATGTCCCCTACTCTTCATTTATATTCTAAGACAAAGTCTTTTACTTCACTGGGATATCGTAATGAAAGATCATTTTTTTAAAACGGGAATGAACAGTGTGGATTCGGTAACAATTATCACACTGTTTATGGCATAATGATAAAGAGTCTCATTCCACCGCTTTACACAAGGTAGTAAAGTAGAAATAAAATTTTGGTTTATCCTTACATTTATCCTTACATTTGTACTGTTTACTGTCTTATAGACACAGTCTTTTCTGAAAACCAGAATCCAGTTCAGCCTGGCACTTAAAAGGGGTCAACAATCATTTAACAAGTAAATGAGTAACCGGACACAACCGACCTTCATCGTTTTGTTTTTGGTGTATATATTATGGGTTTATATTTACTCCTACGGATCGATAAATGTGGGAAAATAGATTCCAATCTAGAGGAGGACAAGACCCCATTTTTTTTCTTGAGATCATTTTTTTTTTTCAAATCTTTCTTGTTTAGAAGATAGTTTGAAAGTGTCTTACTTCTTAGACGGTAGTTTTCATAATGGAAAGTGACTCAAAATGAAGACGTCTCTGTTCAAGCCCTCTTTTTTTTTTTTTTTTAAGTCTTACCCAAAAGGAAGTGAGTACAAAGTAAATTGCATAAACTTGAAGTACTGCAGAGATGAAGCCCAAAGCAGGAAGAAACATGCCACCAATGCTCTGGACAGGAACACACAGTGTCATGTGAAGAGACATGACAAAAACAGCCCTCTTTAAATTACTTTTGGCAATAGTGATTGCATTCATTTTACTTTTGCCTGAATATTTTAAGACACCAAAAGGTGAGTATACCATTATAATTTATCTTTTTCTAATCTTTAAAAACCACGATAGCTAATGGTTGCAGGAAAGGTCTTTTTACATACATGCCGCATGGGCTGAAGGTCTACGTCGAAAAAGTTAAGAAAATGAGATTGTAATTTTAATTGACTCTTACAGAGCACAGTAACCTTATTCTCAGTACTTAATTATTGTGGCACACAATCGTGAGATGAAAAATGAAGAGGAATATTTAAAATCTGTAGTCTAGATTTTAAAACATCCAGTTTACATTAATCTTTTCACGTGATTTTGCTCTTTGAAGTAGTTTCCTTCAAAACGGTTTTAAGTATGCTTTTAGGTTCTGGAAGTATTTTACAAAGCAAGTAATATTTATTATGCTAAAAATGTTTTGTTTCCCTCCATCACAGCCATTTCACACAAATAACTCACTGTTGCCTTTTGAAAAATAAGAGTTTTCAAAATATAATTAAAATAAGTTGGGTGCAAATTTCAGCAGGTGTGTATGTAGATTTGTAACTAGAGTAAAATGGAACAAAATGAACTCTGTGGATAATTCAGGGACTTGTGATATGATTGTTGAAACCTAGAATAGGAAAATAAATAAATGTAAATTTAAACTGTTTTTATATGTCAGTAAAAGATTTGAAAATATAGTAATGTAACTGTTCAGAGGATAAACGTGCTCTCCAGCATTTAATAAGAAAAGGTAAAAAGAAAATGCTGTATTCTATCATTAAAGTTATATGAATTTGCTTAAAATCAGGGAAAAGCTTGTATTTGATGGCTTTCTGCAATGATTTTTGTTGCATATACATGACACTAAGTGGCCAGATAACAATATTTTGCTAGATAAACTCTATGTGCAATTTTGTGACTGATTGAATTTTTCAAATTTTTCTTGATTTTCTGGCATTCTGTTGCTTAGGTTAAACAACCATATCATATTTTTAATTCTTGATTCCACCTAGTGAAAATATACAGAGAATAGTTAGAATTGGAATGGAGTTAACATATTTTAATTTTTAAGCTTTTTGTGGTGGAGAGTATGCTCATTTAATAGTTATCTAAGGTAGGCCATAAAGATGGATCTTGCACCTCCAAAAAATTAGGTTCATCGAATGAACACCAGGTAATCAGCCTAAAAAAGATTTCATAAACTGCTTGCTAACTATTGGTTGGTGTTTTATGAGAACTGGTGATTGCTAGAGCATGTTAAAAGTTTTTCTTTTTTGGGCAGATGCCTTGATAGTAATCAACCATCAGTGATTTTCATTTTCTTACTTTCATACCTGATTACATCAGCTCTTAATATTCCCTATATTGCCTCCCCAAACTGAAAATAGCCATTTGTCTTTTCCTGGTCCAAGAACAGCATAGATAGTTCCCTGGACTCTTTGGGGGAATGGATTTATTTGGGCATTTTGTTCCAAAGGGACCCTCCTTGGGGCCAACAACAAAAATGTTTGAAAACCATCATCTTAATCCCGATGTCATTTTGTGGCAGAAGGAATTTTGCACAGTCACCATTAATAAAAGGTTGATTACTGGGCAAAATATTTTACACATGCAATAGTGCAATAATAATGCTTTATATTGTATAATGGCTTATGGATCACCAGGAGCAAATTCATATATCCTGATTTTATATAGTCTAATATAGATTCAATTAAAGGCACATAATTGTTTCACTTTTTCAGTAATTTTTTAATCACAATAATAGTTACTTCATAAAATGTGTTGACTTGTCAACTAGTGTATTTCAAGAAATAAAATACCTGATAAATTATTTAGATGGTAAGCTGAGAGTGTTCAAGAAGTGTTAAAATTAACCTTGAGACTCTCCTGTACAGTCTTACTCTCCCTATCAGTTACTTGTATTTTTTTTCATTTTTTGTTACATTCTATTCACTTTAATTTCTAAGATAAATATTATAAAATGATTTTTTACTTATAAATTATTCACTGATACCATGTCGTTAAGACATCAAATGAATTCAGAAAGAATCTTAATGAGGAATAATGTATTCACGAAGTTTAATAGATTTGATTTCAAAATAATAAACCCTCTGAAGGCCTAAGTTAAAAATAGAGAACTGTGTTTGATCCTTTTTCATCAAGAATGTATCTGAGTCTCTGAATAATCATTACTCAGAATATTCAATTACCATAATTACACAGTATAAACTGTCTAGTCTAACTTCACCAAAGAAGAGAAACATCTTCAATGGTGTTTTGGACTTTTAATGAGTTTGCATTGAGCATATGCACTGGCAAGAGACACTATCCTAATACTTTCGGTTTATTTGAAAGGCAGCTTATACTGAGATCCAATAATTAATATAATGATTTGATACACTTCTGTTGCACATAGATAATGGAGATAGAAAAGCAAATGGATATATGTTTATTCAGAGCTGCCTGAAATTAAGGGAGCCTGGGTTGCCCCCAAACAAGAGACTTCACCAACCTTTCCTCGGACTTGCAGTGTTTAAGAGAGAGCTGGTTAATGCATATAAATCTCAGTGATCGTTTATTTATTTATTTATACTTATGAATCGTGCATACCTGTGCTCACTTCAGCACGTGTACTGAAATTGGAATGAATAGCCCCTACCTGGACCAGGAACCTGGGGCTACAAAAACGAAAGGCAATTTTTCCTTCAAGGAGTTTTCAGTCAGGGGATTCCTGACTAGTAAATAACTAAAGACAATACTGTAATTACTAAAATAGCAATGTAAAAAGGGAGCATAAAAGTTGCTGCCAGGCCTGTCTTGGGAGGATGTTCCTTCCATTCCTGTGGCAAAGAGAAATCACTGTCAGACTTCTAATGATCAGAGAATATTTCTCCTTACTTGCTTGCAGAAGCACTTTCTAAGAGAAGCAATTATTATTGATTTTCAAATAAAATGTACTCATTTAAATATCTCAGAAATTCTTGAAACCAGAAACTGTAGTGAGTTATACACGTCTAACTGATCATTCATGGCAATGCAAGACAGAAATAGCAGACATGAAAACACCTGAAACCTAATTTTATCTAGCTGTTCGACTTCCTCACTTACGTTTAAGAACCAAACTGACATAAACCGTGTTTACCAGCTTTCATTTCCCTCCTGCATTTCACACTTTCTGAGGGAAATGGTGTTATAATGGGCAGTGAACTTTAAGAAAGCAATAGATAAAGGAACTTTACTTATGAACTATAGGATAAACCCTGAAGTATATGAGCCTCTGTACCCCTTACTTACGTCTGTATGATAAAGCGCAGTGTTATCAAGGGTCACTGCAACTAATTTGCCTGAAAGTGTTATCTTCATTCTTAAAGATGGACACTTTATTTCCCTCTTATTGACTGGCTCATTAGAAAGTTAATCAGTGATGGCGGTGGCCTCCGCTCGCGGCCCCTGGGGCACCCCTGTCCCCAGACCAATTGCTTCCAAAAGGTGATTCCAAGAAGACTGAGGAGGAACTGGAGGAGGAAGATGACGAGGAGCTAGATGAGACCTTGTCGGAGAGACTGTGGGGGCTGACGGAGATGTTCCCAGAGAGGGTCCTATCCACAGCTGGAGCCACTTTTGATCTCTCCCTCTTTGTGGCTCAGAAAATGTACAGGTTTTCCAGGGCAGCCTTGTGGATTGGGACCACTTCCTTCCTGATCCTGTTTCCTCCTGTTGTCTTTGAGACTGAGAAGTTGCAAATGGAGCCACAGAAACTGCAGCAGTGGCAGATGCTTCTAGGGCTGAACCTTGGGCTCTCAGGAGGAATGCCAGGGGCTCTTGCCTTCACTTGCTGGAAAGATCTAGATTGCTACTGCTCTATGACTTGTCTTGGTGGGACAAGTTTGAAATTTCATAGTGTTTGGGTAACTTTGGCACATTGATCTATCTAAACCTGGTGGGGAGAATTCTCCCCAGTGTCTCATGGAAACTCCCAACTTGCACTTGTGCCCTCCACGCTGTCCCATTTCTTCTGTCCTCGCTCTGATACCAGAGAGCAGCAAGGAAGCCGGTTCCTCCAGCTCTGGCCATCCCACCCCTTTCACTAAATCACTCATGACCGGAAGATCTCACTCTCCCACTGTGGCACAGGAACTGATGCCCCTGGGAAGGATGAGCCCCTTACTGTTTTTTGTTTTTAAGCATGGAGATGTTGGGAAGGGACATGCACACAATAAGAAATATGAAATGCAGTAATGCATTGTAGCCCTAGTGTAAACCAGCCACTGTGAATCTCTGTGTTGGGAAGGAGGGAGGGCCGGGCAGCAGTTTCAACCACAGGATGGGGACTGTGGAGGACAGAGCAGGAGCTCATTTCCTCTGCCCATTTTGGCTATGAGAGACCTGCGTGTCTGTCTAAAAGAGAAAAAAAGTAAGTGCTCACTTTTTGTGTTTAAGTGTTAAAAACGATTCCAATGGGGGAAAAAAAGTTAAGTAGAAATCTCCAATAAGGTTCAGGAAAGAGACTAATAGGTATTAAATTTTTTTTAAAGATTTATTTATTTATTTGAGAGGAGAGAGAGCAAGCACTAGTGGGGGGAGGGGCAGAGAGAGAGAGAGAATCTTAAGCAGACTGCCTGCCTAGTGTGGAGCCTGCTACGGGGCTTGATCTCTTGACCCCGAGATCATGACCTGAGCCAAAACCAAGAGTTGGGTGCTTAACCCACTGAGCCACCCAGTTGCCACTGAAATTTTTTAAAAAACATAATAAATACTTACACACGTCCCAGGTACTATACCAAGTATTTTTACATATAACTCATTTTGATGCATTAAATATTTCAACTCCTTCATGGTGAAGAATCATTCTCAAGAGAGACTTTTCTGAAAATATTGAGAGAGAAGGAATAAAACTAGATGGAGAGGTTTATCTTGTTGTAACATTTTATTTCTTATGGAATTTTCTGAATCTTTGTAGTCTGAAAATGGCTACTAATCGACATAATATGTTTACAGGTATATTTCATGCACTAGGTGTTTGCAAAAAAAAAAAAAAAGATACTGCTGACTATAATGTTTTCCATTGCTTTGGCAGAAGTGGTTTTCCTCTCTCCTCTATCGGGTTCTATACCACCAACCCTTGCTTGGGATGCTTGCTATCAGCTTGTCTCATTGCATTGGTAGATAAATGCTCTCTCCGTATATCTTTTTTGTTTTTATAGAAAAGATAACTGTCTTTAAAACAGTGATGTGGTACTATATCTTACCCCTATACTGCTCTGTTTCTTTTTCCATAGCCTTTATACCCTATATAACTTACTTACTTATTGTGTATACTTTTTGTTGTCTGATTTCTCCAAATAGAATGTAAGCTGGATGAAAATGAGGCTTTTGTTTATTTTGGTCATATTTTAAGCACTTAGGACAGAACTTGTCATATTAGGAGGCACTCACTGAATATTTGTTGATTGAGTGAATTTTCTGCATCATATTATAAGGGAAATAAAAGGGAAACATTCTTAAAGAAAGCACTTCTTAGCTGATCCTCACAGCCACCTTCTGATTTCAGCTTCCCAGGCATTATAATCCTCATTTTACATTTTTGAAACAAAATTTTACTGCACACCTAGAATTTTTAGGGTTCAAGGATTGAGCCCTGCCTCTAGCTCCTTGCTCAATGAGGAGTCTGTTTATCTCTCTGCCCCTCCCCCACTCATGCTCTTTCTCTCTTTTTCTCCCTCTCAAATAAATAAATAAAATCTTAAAAAAAAAAATAAGTTGTCTTTCCCAAATGTTCTATGAATAAATCCATATCCTGTCCAGACTCCCCTGTTCCTTATCTGGTTAACACCATAGATATATCGTTCATTTGCAACATGATATATTTTTACCCTTTCCCACTCAATATTACTAGAGAAGCTTCAATTACGGAACCCAAAATAGAATTACATTATTTGAGTTTTTGCTATTGAAATTGATACTCTGTGAGTCTATGCCATTTGTTAAAGAGGCAGACGTGTGATCAAAGGAAAACAATGTACGTTAACGATTGTCTCTGTAAATTGGGCAGCTAAGCCGTAAGCTTTTTTCTCTCCTGGCGGTTAATACTTTTAAATTGCTGAATTATGATACAGACTCTCCAATAATGATGAAAGATACTGAGAAACCATTGGCTGCGTTTTGTTTAGCTTGGCTATTTTTTTAAGCGCACAACTTACGATAAAATACAAAGATCTTAAGTGTTTGGTTTTATACATTTTGACAATTGTCTGTGCCTCTGTAATGATAACGCCATACAAAATACAGATTTTCATCATTCCCAGAAAGATTCCTTTTGCTCTTTTTTGTCAAATCTTCTCCTATTCCCTAAGGCAACTTTTTGACCTATGTCACCATAACTTGGTTTTATCCCTTTTTATGTTTTATATAGATGGAATCATCTCACAGCGTCTATTTCTGGTCCAGCTTTTTAGCTCAGCATAATGGTTTTGAGATTCGTCCATGTTATGAAGTGTCTCAGTAGCTCCTTTCTATTTACTGCTGCATGGTCCATTATACAAATACCTCACATTTGTCCCTTTGGCCACTGGGTTGTTTCCAGATTTTGGCCATTATAAATATGCTGCCATGAACATTCTGGTACAACTCTTTGTGTGAAAATATGTTTTCATTTCTATCAAGTAACTATCTTGTAGTAAAGCAGCTTCATTTTATAAGAAACCACCAAATGCATCACCCAAGTGGTCGTTTCTAGTGGTAAAATTTCTTATTCTCTTCAGTTTCCATTTCATATACTAAAGCAATAGCACTTAGAATATGTATTGTCTGAAATAATCCACACTTTTTCCCGAAGTTCCTTGACAACTCATTAACAGAGAAAGAGCTTAGGTATTGGGAAAATATGACTTGACATACAATAGTTTCTGGAGTTCCTATTGCCTGTCAAACAATGAAGGTGTTTCTGTAAATCTCATTTTTGAAGGTGAACAGAGAGTTGAGACTTCTGTTCTTGCAGTCATACCTTGAAAAACACTTTTGGCACAAAATATCTAAAAATATGAGATAAAACATTAAGGACAACAACAACAAAATACATAGTTGAAGTACTAAGAAAATAAGAAAACTCCTCGAAGGTGGAAAATGATTAGAAATTACGAATCCAGATGGGTAAGCAAGAATGAACAGGCTGGTGACCTGAGGAACATCTACCAATTCCTGGTGGCCTAGAGTCTCGGTTCCATGGGTCACGCATGGGGGGACAGAAGCTGAAGCTTAAGACTGGGAGACAAAACGTGACATGCTCTGCAAAGGAGTGAGGAGAAACCTAGGAAAAAACTTGCCTGGCTGTGAGGAAATTTGTCTGTCTCCATCTAGGCCCTGGAGAGAGCAAGGAAAAAATTTCCCCTGAGAGTTTGTGAACATGAACTGGCCATAACTTGGATATTAATGCTCATTGCCTATGAGGTGTGATAAGCCCAATCCAAGAATTAATTTTTGTTTTTGTTTTTCGTTCTTGGATAAATTTGACATATGATACTGTGTAAATTTAAGGTGTACAGTGTGTTACTTTGATACATTTTTTTATTAGTAATATGGTTGCCATTGTAACAATACTTATCACGTCACATACTTATGGCAAAATATGACTATCTATAATTAATATACTATACATTAGATATCTCTGGCTTATTTAGTACTTAATTCATTACAAATTTGTACCTTTAAACACAACGAAACTTGTTCCCCCATCCTCATCCCCCGATAACAGCTATTTTACTCTCTTTTTTTATACATTTGATTTTTAATTTTTTTAATTTTCAAGTTTTTATTTAAATTCCAGTTAAAATACAGTGTAATGTTAGTTTCAGGTGTACAATATAGTGGTTCAACCCTTCCATTCAACACCTATGCCCATCACAAGTGCCCTCCTCATCCTATCACCTATTTAACACACTCCCCCACCCACCTCCCCTTCCATCAGTTTGTTCTCCATAGCTAAGAGTCTGTTTCTTAGTTTGCCTCTCTTTCTTCCTCTTCTCCATTATGTTCATTTGTTCTTTTTTTTTTTTTAAGATTTATTTTTTTGAGGGAGAGAGAGAAAGAGAGAGAACATGCATGGTGGGAAGGGGCAGAGCGAAAAAGAAAATCTCAAGCAGCCTCCCATGACAGGCTCCATCTCAGGACCCTAGATCCTTACCTGAGCCAAAATCCAGATTTGGACCCTTAACTGACTGAGCCACCCAGGCTCCCCCATTCGTTTTCTTAAATTCCACATATGAGTGAAATCATATGGTATTTGTCTTCCTCTGACTGACTGACTTCACTTAGCTTAATATTCTGTACCTTCATCCATATTGTTGCAAACGGCAAATTTCATTCTTTTTTATGGCTAATAGTCCATTGTGTATATATACCCCCTTTTCTTTATCCATTCATCAGTCGATGTTCCCATAATTTGGGCTGTTTCCATAATTTGGCTTCTGTAGATAATGCTGCTATAAACATCAGGGTGCAAGTATCCCTTTGAATTAGTGCTTTTGTGTTCTTTTGGTAAATACCCGGTAGTGCAATTGCTGGATTGTAGGGTAGTTCAATTTTTAACTTTTTGAGGAAACTCTATACTGTTTTCCAGAGTGGCTGCACCAGCTTGCATTCCCACCAACAGTGCAAGAGGGTTTCCCTTTCTCCACATCCTTGCCAACACCTGTCATTTCTTGTGTTGATTTTAGTCATTCTGACAAGTGTGAGATGATATCTCATTGTGGTTTTGATTTGCATCCCTGATGGTCAGTGATGTTGAGCATCTTTTTGTGTGTCTGTTGGCCATCTGTGTGTCTTCTTTGGAAAAATGTCTATTCATGCCTTCTGCCCACTTTTTAATTGGATTATTCATTTTTTGGGTGTTGAGTTTTAATTTTATTAAATGTTTCCTTCACTCTGCAGAAGCTTTTTATTTAGATGAAGTCACAATAATTTCTTTTTGCTTTTTGTTTCCCTTGCCTCAGGAGACAATCTAGAAAGAAATTGCTGTAGCTGATGTCAAACAGGTTACTGCCTCTAGGACTTTCATGGTCTCAAGTTTCACATTTAGGTCTTTAATCCATTTTGTGTATAGTATAAAATGTGGTCCAGTTTCACTCTTTTGCATGTTGCTGTCCAGTTTTTCCAACACAATTTGTTGAAGAGGCTGTCTTTTCCCTGCTGGATATCCTAGCCTGCTTCGTCAAAGATAAACTGACCGTATAGTTGTGGGTTCATTTCTGGGTTTTTTATTCTGTTCTACTGATCTATGTGTCTATTTTTATGCCAGTACCATACTGTTTTGATCACTACAGTTTGGTAATATAACTTGAAGTCTGGAATTGTGATGCCTTCAGCTCGACTTTTCTTTTTCAAGGTTACTTTGGCTATTTGGGGTCTTTCGTGGTTCCATACAAATTTTAGGATTGTTTGTTCTAGTTCTGTGAAAAATGATGTTGGTATTTTGATAGGGATTGCATTGCATGTGTAGATTACTTTGGGTAGGAAAGACATTTTAACAATATTTGTTCTTCGAATCCATGATCATGCAATGTCTTGTGTGTCATTTCCTTGTGTCATCTTCAACTTCTTTCATCAGTGTCTTATAGTTTTCGGAGTACAGGTCTTTCACCTCTTGCGTTAGGTTCATTCCTAGTATCTCGCTGTTTTTGGTGCAATTGTAAGTGGGACTGATTCCTTAATTTCTCTTTCTGCTGCTTCATTATTGGTGTATAGAAATCAACAGATTTCTATATGTTGATTTTATTTTATTTTTAAAGAGTTTATTTATTTATTTATTTGACAGAGAGAGAGACAGCCAGTGAGAGAAGGAACACAAGCAGGGGGAGTGGGAGAGGAAGAAGCAAGCTTCCCAGTGGAGCAGGGACCCTGATGCGGGGCTTGATCCCAGGACTCTGGGAGTCACGCCCTGAGCCGAAGGCAGACGCCTAATGACTGAGCCACCCAGGCGCCTCTATATGTTGACTTTATATCCTGTGACTTTACTGAATTTGTTGATCTCTTCTAGCAGTTTTTTGGAGTCTTTCAGGTTTTTTATATATATTATTGCATCATCTGCAAATAATGGAACTTTTATTTTTTCTTTACTTATTTGGATGTCTTTTATTTCTTCTTGTTGTCTGATTGCTGGGGCTAGGACTTTCAGTAGTATGTTGAATAATTAATTAATAATCCAATAATTAATAATTAATTAATTAATAATTAATATAATGATTTGATACACTTCTGTTGCACATAGATAATGGAGATAGAAAAGCAAATGGAGGGGAGGTTAACATGGCGGAGGAGTAGGGGACCCCTTTTTCAGCCGGTCCCCTGAGTTGAGCTGGATAGGTACCACCAGCAGGAATATCCACGGAATCAGCCTGAGACGCAGGAAGATACATCTGGATCTCTACAAATGAACATCTCCAGCGCTGAGTATCGAGGTACGAAGCGGGGAGCCGTGAAACCGCGCACAGATATCGGAAGCTAAACAGAAGGGGGAGGGAGCCGCCGTGTCAGGGCGCCGGGAAGCGGTAGCCACCTGCAAGGGGGAGCGGACAGACCGCGGACCCGCACGCTTGAGACAGCAGGCTGAGAAGGGAGCTCCGGGAGCGCACGCGGGACGGCTGGCGGTTGGCGGGCCACCTGCACGGGGGAACAGGCGGACGCACAGACGGCACCCGCGAGACAGCAGACTTAGAACGCGAGCTCCAGGAGCGCGCGCGCAGGGCGGCTGGCGGGCCACCTGCACCGGGGAGCGGGCGGACCGCGGACCCGCACTCTGGAAACGGCAGACTGAGTCCGTGAGCCGGGAGCGTGCACCACCAAGCATCTCACGGAGCTCCGGAGCTCCGGTGTGCTCACTGGATCGAGGCTGAGACCGGGAGCTCCGGGAGCGTCCGCGGGGCGGCTGGCGGCTGGAGGGCCACCTGCACGGGGGAGCAGGCGGACTCGCGGTCAGCACCCGTGAGACACCAGACTGAGACGGGGAGCTCCGGGAGCCCGCGCGGGGCGGCTGGCGGCGGGCGGGGTTGGAAACACAAAGGACAGAGACGTGCCGGCCCTGGAAGTGAGGGCTGGGACGCCGGGTGTGGGGCGCACAGCCCGGGATGCTGCAGGGTTGAGCAGCACCAACAGAAACAGAGTTAAAGTGGCCAGAACATCAGTGGAGAACGATCCGCGATCCCTCTGTTCTGAGACAGAGGCTGAATTTCAGCCGCTGCTGCTCTCTCAGAAGAGGCATAGCAAACCGCCAGGGAAAGCCGCCAGAGAACAAAAGCCCGGAAATACCGGCTCACAGGGTGCCCATCCCCATCCCCCCTCGCAAGGGACACAGAGACTCTACCCAAACAGGGTTTTCTGAGTACCGGCAGGCAGGCCCCTCCCCCAGAAGGCAGGCTGAAAAATCAAGAAGCCCACAACCCGGAGCGCCTGAGTGGCGCAGTCACCAAGCACCTGTCTTCGGATTAGGGTGTGATCACAACGCTCCGTAAGGAGTCCCTCATCGGGCTTCTCCACCGGGAACCTGCTTCTTCCTCTCCCACTCCTCTGCTTGGGTTCCCTTTCTTGCTGACTGTCTCTCTCTCTCTCAAATAAATAAATAAACTCTTTAAGGAAGAAGCCCACATCCCTAAGATCTCTATAAAACAAGGGCGCACGGCCTGGGTCCCAGTCAACACTTGGGCTCTGGACAACCCTGCAATCTCTCTTCATCAGAATGACGAGAAGGAGAAGTCCCCCCCAGCAAAGAAAAGATAATGAGTCTGTGGCCTCTGCCACAGAATTGGCCTCGGCCACAGAATTAATACATATGGATGTATCCCAATTATCAGAAATGGAATTCAGAGCAACAATGGTCAAGATGATGAGTAAACTTGAAAAAAGCATCAGAGAAAGCGTTGCTGAGAATATAGAATCCCTAAGGGCAGAAATGAGAGCGAATCTGACAGAAATTAAAAATTCTATGGGCCAAATACAGTCAAAACTAGAGGCTCTGACGGCCAGGGTCACCGAGGCAGAGGAACGCGTTAGCGAATTGGAGGATGGGTTAGTAGAAGAAAAAACGAAAATAGAAGCTGGTCTTAAAAAAATCCACGCCCACGAATGTAGATTACGGGAGATTACTGACTCTATGAAACGATCCAATGTCAGAATCATCGGCATCCCTGAAGGGGTGGAGAAAAACAGAGGTCTAGAAGAGATATTTGAACAAATTGTAGCTGAAAACTTCCCTAATCTAGCAAGGGAAACAAGCATTCGTGTCCAAGAGGCAGAGAGGACCCCATCCAAGCTCAACCAGGACAAACCTACGCCACGGCATGTCATAGTGCAATTCGCAAATATTAGATCCAAGGATACAGTATTGAAAGCGGCCAGGGCAAAGAAATTTCTCACGTACCAAGGCAAAGGTATCAGGATTACGTCAGACCTGTCTACAGAGACCTGGAATGAGAGAAAGGCTTGGGGGGGCATTTTTAAAGCTCTTTCAGAGAAAAACATGCAGCCAAGGATCCTTTATCCAGCAAAGCTGTCATTCAGAATTGATGGAGAAATAAAGACGTTCCAAAATCGCCAATCATTAACCAATTTCGTAACCACGAAACCAGCCCTACAGGAGATATTAAGGGGGGCTCTATAAAGGTAAAAAGGCCCCAAGAGTGATACAGAGCAGCAAGTCACAACCGATACAAAGACTTTAAAGAGAAATGGCATCATTAAAATCATATCTGTCAATAATCTCTATCAATCTAAATGGCTTAAACTCTCCCATAAAACGCCACAGGGTTGCAGATTGGATAAAAAGACATGACCCATCCATTTGCTGTCTACAAGAGACTCATTTTGAACCCAAAGATGCATTCAGACTTAGAGTAAGGGGATGGAGTACCATCTTCCACGCAAATGGACCTCAAAAGAAAGCTGGAGTAGCAATTCTCATATCAGATAGACTGGATTTTAAACTAGAGGCCATAGAGAGAGATACAGAAGGGCACTATATTATTCTTAAAGGAAGTATTCAACAAGTGGATATGACAATTATTAATATATATGCCCCCAACAGGGGAGCAGCAAGATACACAAGCCAACTCTTAACCAAAATAAAGAGACATATAGATAAGAACACAGTAATAGTAGGGGACCTCAACACCCCACTATCAGAAATAGACAGAACACCCTGGCAAAAACTAAGCAAAGAATCAAAGGCTTTGAATGCCATACTCGACGAGTTGGACCTCATAGATATATATAGAACACTACACCCCAGAACCAAAGAATACTCATTCTATTCAAATGCCCATGGAACATTCTCAAGAATAGATCATGCTCTGGGACACAAAACAGGTCTCAGCCAATACCAAAAGATTGAAATTATCCCCTGCATATTCTCAGACCACAACGCTCTGAAATTGGAACTCAACCACAAGGAAAAACCTGGAAGAAACTCAAACACTTGGAGGCTAAGAACCATCCTGCTCAAGAATGACTCGATAAACCAGGAAATCAAAAAACAAATTAAACAATTTATGGAGACCAACGAGAATGAATACACAACGGTCCAAAACCTATGGGATACTGCAAAGGCAGTCCTAAGGGGGAAATACATAGCCATCCAAGCCTCACTCAAAAGAATAGAAAAATCTAAAATGCAGTTTCTATATTCTCACCTCAAGAAACTGGAACAGCAACAGAGGGACAGGCCTAACCCACTGACAAGGAAGGAGTTGACCAAGATTAGAGCAGAAATCAATGAATTAGAGACCAGAACCACAGTAGAGCAGATCAACAGGACTAGAAGCTGGTTCTTTGAGAGAATCCATAAAATTGATAGACCACTGGCAAAACTTGTCCAAAAACAAAGAGAAAGGACTGAGATTATTAAAATTATGACTGAAAAGGGAGAGGTCACGACCAGCACCATTGAAATTGCAAGGATTATTAGAAACTTTTATCAACAGCTATATGCCAAAAAACTAAACAATCTGGAAGAGATGGAGGCCTTCCTGGAAACCTATAAACTACCAAGACTGAAACAGGAAGAAATAGATTTCTTAAATAGGCCAATTAACTATGAAGAAATTGAGTCAGTGATAAACAACCTTCCAAATAATAAAACTCCAGGCCCAGACGGTTTTCCTGGGGAATTCTACCAAACATTCAAAGAAGAAATAATACCTATTCTCCTAAAGCTATTTCAAAAAATAGAAACAGAAGGAAAGCTACCAAACTCATTCTATGAGGCTAATATTACCTTGATCCCCAAACCAGGCAAAGACCCCCTCAAAAAGGAGAATTACAGACCGATTTCTCTAATGAATATGGATGCCAAAATCCTCAACAAGATCCTTGCTAATAGAATCCAACAGTACATTAAAAGGATTATCCATCATGACCAAGTGGGATTCATACCTGGGATGCAAGCATGGTTCAACACTCGCAAATCAATCAATGTGATACATCATATCAACAAGAAAAGACTCAAGAACCATATGATCCTCTCAATTGATGCAGAAAAAGCATTTGACAAAATACAGCATCCTTTCCTGATTAAAACCCTTCAGAGTGTAGGAATAGAGGGTACATTTCTCAATCTCATAAAAGCCATCTATGAAAAGCCTACTGCAAGCATTATTCTCAATGGGGAAAAGCTGGAAGCCTTTCCCTTAAGATCAGGAACACGACAAGGATGCCCACTCTCGCCACTATTATTCAACATAGTACTAGAAGTCCTTGCAACAGCAATCAGAAGACAAAAAGGGATCAAAGGTATCCAAATCGGCAAAGAAGAAGTCAAACTGTCTCTCTTTGCAGATGACATGATACTCTATATGGAAAACCCAAAGGAATCCACTCCCAAACTATTAGAAGTTATAGAACAATTCAGTAAGGTGGCAGGATACAAAATCAATGCCCAGAAATCAGTTGCATTTCTATACACGAATAACGAGACTGAAGAAAGAGAAATTAGGGAATCCATCCCATTTACAATAACACCAAAAACCATGCGTTACCTTGGAATTAACTTAACCAGAGACGTAAAGGACCTATATGCTAGAAACTATAGATCACTTTTGAAAGATATTGAGGAAGACATAAAAAGATGGAAAAATATTCCATGCTCATGGATTGGAAGAATTAACATAGTTAAAATGTCCATACTACCCAGAGCAATCTACACTTTCAATGCTATCCCGATCAAAATACCGAGGACATTTTTCAAAGAACTGGAACAAATAGTCCTTAAATTTGTATGGAACCAGAAAAGGCCCCGAATCTCCAAGGAACTGTTGAAAAGGAAAAACAAAGCTGGGGGCATCACAATGCCGGATTTCGAGCTGTACTACAAAGCTGTGATCACAAAGACAGCATGGTACTGGCACAAAAACAGACACATCGACCAATGGAACAGAATAGAGAACCCAGAAATGGACCCTCGGCTCTTTGGGCAACTAATCTTTGATAAAGCAGGAAAAAACATCCGGTGGAAAAAAGACAGTCTCTTCAATAAATGGTGCTGGGAAAATTGGACAGCTACATGCAAAAGAATGAAACTTGACCACTCTCTCACACCATACACAAAAATAAACTCCAAATGGATGAAAGACCTCAATGTGAGACAGGAATCCATCAAAATTCTAGAGGAGAACATAGGCAACAACTTCTATGACATCGGCCAGAGCAACCTTTTTCACGACACATCTCCAAAGGCAAGAGAAATAAAAGATAAAATGAACTTATGGGACTTTATCAGGATAAAGAGCTTCTGCACAGCCAAGGAAACAGTCAAAAAAACTAAGAGACAGCCCACGGAATGGGAGAATATATTTGCAAAGGACACCACAGATAAAGGACTGGTATCCAAGATCTACAAAGAACTTCTCAAACTCAATACACGAGAAACAAATAAACAAATCATAAAATGGGCAGAAGATATGAACAGACACTTTTCCAATGAAGACATACAAATGGCTAACAGACACATGAAAAAATGTTCAAAATCATTAGCCATCAGGGAAATTCAAATCAAAACCACACTGAGATACCACCTTACGCCAGTTAGAATGGCAAAGATAGACAAGGCAAGAAACAACAATTGTTGGAGAGGATGTGGAGAAAGGGGATCCCTCCTACATTGTTGGTGGGAATGCAAGTTGGTACAGCCACTCTGGAAAACAGTGTGGAGGTCCCTTAAAAAGTTAAAAATTGAACTACCCTATGACCCAGCCATTGCACTACTGGGTGTTTACCCCAAAGATACAGACGTAGTAAAGAGAAGGGCCATATGCACCCCAATGTTCATAGCTGCATTGTCCACAATAGCCAAATCATGGAAGGAGCCGAGATGCCCTTCAACAGATGACTGGATTAAGAAGCTGTGGTCCATATATACAATGGAATATTACTCAGCTATCAGAAAGAACGAATTCTCAACATTTGCTGCAACATGGACGGCACTGGAGGAGATAATGCTAAGTGAAATAAGTCAAGCAGAGAAAGACAATTATCATATGATTTCTCTCATCTATGGAACATAAGAACTAGGATGATCGGTAGGGGAAGAAAGGGATAAAGAAAAGGGGGGTAATCAGAAGGGGGAATGAAACATGAGAGACTATGGACTATGAGAAACAAACTGAAGACTTCAGAGGGGGGGGGGTGGGGGAATGGGATAGACTGGTGATGGGTAGTAAGGAGGGCACGTATTGCATGGTGCACTGGGTGTTATACGCAACTAATGAAGCATCAAAACTTTACATCGGAATCTGGGGATGTACTGTATGGTGATTAACATAATATAATAAAATAAAATTAAAAAAAAAAAAAGAAAAGCAAATGGATATATGTTTATTCAGAGCTTGTTCCTGAACTTAAGGGAAAGCCTCTCAGTTTTTCTCCATAAAGGATGATGTTGGCTGTGGGTTCTTTTGTATATGCCTTTATTTTGTTGAGGTATGTTCCCTCTAAACCTGCTTCATTGAGGGTTTTTTATCATGAATGGATATTGTACTTTGTCAGATGCTTTTTCTGCATCTATTGAAATGAGATACGGTTCTTATGCTTTCTCTTATTGATGTGATATATCACACTTATTGATTTGAGAATATTGAACCACCCTTGCAATCCGGGAATAAACCCACTTGATCATGCTGATTTTTTAAAATGTACTGTTGGATTTGGTTTGCTAGTGTTTTATTGAGAATTTTTGCATCCACCTTCATCAGGGATATTGGCTTGTAGTTCTCTTAGAGGAGTCTTAATCTGGTTTTGGTATCAGGGTAATGCTGGCCCCATAGAATGAATTTAGAAGTTTCCCTTCTTTTTCTATATTTTGGGATAGCTTGAGAAGAATAGGCATTAACTCTTCTTTAAATGTTTGGTAGTATTCGCCCATGAAGCCATCTGGCCCTGGACTTCTGTTCGTTGGGAATTTTTTGATTACCGATTCAATGTCTTTGCAGGCTATTAATCTGTTCAAGTTTTCTATTTCTTCCTGTTTCAGTTTTGGTAATTTGTATGTTTCTAGGAATTTATCAATTTCTTCCAGGTTGTCCAATGTGTTGGCATATAATATTCTCATAATATTCTCTTATAATTGTTTGTATTTCTGTGTGTTGGTTGTTATTTCTCCTCTCTCAGTTGTGATTTTTTTATTTGGGTCCTTTCTCTTTTCTTTTTGATAAGTCTGGAAGTCTTTCTTTTTGATAAGTCTGGCTTTGATAAGAACAGAACAACAATCTGTTCTATTTTTTTTTAGTTTCTGTATCATTTATTTCTGCCCTAATCTTTAGAATGTCCCTCCTTCTTCTGGTTTTAGGCTTTGTTTGTTGCTCTTTTTCTAACTCCTTTAGGTATAAGGTTAAGTTGTTTATTTCAGATTTTTCTTGCTTCCTGAAGTAGGCCTCTATTGGTACATACTTCTCTCTTAGGACTACTTATGCTGCATCTCAAAGGTTTTGGACTGTTATATTTTCATTTTTATTTGTTTTCATGTATTTTAAAAATTTCTTCGTTTTTTATTTTATTTAAATTTTGCTTAATTAACATATAGTGCAATATTAGTTTCTGGAGTAGAATTCGGTGTTTCATCACTTACATACAACACTCAGTGCTCATCATTAATTTCTTCTTTGATATCCTGGTTGACCTATTCATTGTTTAGTAGCATGTTGTTTAACCTCCATGTATTTGTGGACTTCCCCAATTTTTTCTTTTGGTTGACTTCTAGTTTCAAAGTGTTGTGGTCAGAAAAGTTGCATGGTATGATTTCAATCCTTTTGTATTTGTTGAGGCCTGTTTTGTGACCTAATATATGATCTATTCTGGAGAATGATCCATGTGCACTTGAAAAGAATGTGTATTCTGCTGTTTTAGGATGGAATATTCTGAATACATCTGTTGAATCCATCTGGTACAGTGTATCATTTAATGCCATTGTTTCCTTGTTCATTTTCTTTTTAGATGATCTGTCCATTGATGTAAGTGGGGTGTTGAAGTCCCCTACTATTATTGTATTATTATTGATTATTCCTTTATGTTTGTTATTAACTGTTTTATGTATTTGGATGCTCCCATGTTGCGTGCATATTTTCAGTTGTTAGATCTTTTTGTTGGATTGTCTCCTTCACTGCAATATAGTGCCGTTCTTTACTCTTGTTTGAAGTCTTTGTTTTAAAGTCTTGTTTGTCCAATATAAGTATTGTTACTCCAGCTTTCTTTTGACAGCCATTTGCATGATAAATGTATCCCCATTCCCCTTACTTTCAATCTGCAGGTGTCTTTAGGTCTAAAATGAGTCTCTTGTAAGCAGCATATAGATGAGTCTTTTTTTTTTAAATCCATTCTGATATTCTATGTCTTTTGATTGGAGCATTTGACATCTATTTGTATGATAAATGTTTCTCCATCCCCCTCACTTTCAATCTGCAGGTGTCTTTAAGTCTAAAATGAGTCTCTTGTAGGCAGCATATAAATGGGTCTTGTTTTTTTTTTTTTTTCGTAATCCATTCTGACACCCTATGTCTTTTGATTGGAACATTTAGTCCATTTGCATTTAAAGTAATTTTTGATAGATATGTATTTATTGCCATTTTATTACTTGTTTTGTGGTTGATTCTGGAGATTTTCTCGGATCCTTTCTTGTCACTTTTGGTCTCTCCTTTGCATTCAAAGAGTCCTCTTTAATATCCCTTGCAGGGCTGGTTTAGTGGTCACAGACTCCTTTAGTTTTTTCTTTCTGGGACACTATCTCTCCTTTTTATTCTGAATGATAGCTTTGCTGGATAGAGTATTCTTGGCTGCAGTTTTTCCCATTCAGCACTTTGAGTATATCACGCCACTCCCTTCTGGCTTGCCAAGTTTCTGTTGAGAAATCTCCAGCTAGCCTTATGGGTCTTCTCTTGTAAATTAAAGACTCCTTCTGTCTTGTTGCTTTTAAGATTATTTCTTTATTGCTATATTTTGCAAATTTAATTATATGTCTTGGTGTTGGCCTGTTTTGTTTTTTGGGTTTTTTTTTTGTAAAAAGATTTTATTGGGGCGCCTGGGTGGCACAGCGGTTAAGCGTCTGCCTTCGGCTCGGGGCATGATCCCTGCGTTATAGGATCGAGCCCCACATCAGGCTCCTCTGCTATGAGCCTGCTTCTTCCTCTCCCACTCCCCCTGCTTGTGTTCCCTCTCTCGCTGGCTGTCTCTATCTCTATCAAATAAATAAAGAAATCTTTAAAAAAAAAAAGGATTTTATTTATTTGAGAGAGAGAGAGTGCATGCACGAGTGGGGGGAGGAGCAGACGGAGAGGGAAAAGCAGACTCATGGGATTTAATCCCAGGATCCTGAAATCATGACCTGAGGCAAAGGGAGATGCTTAATCGACTGAGCCACCCAGGTACCCCTCTTGTTGATTTTGATGGGAGTTCTCTGTCCCTGGGATCTCTTTGTCTGTTTCCTTCCCCAGATTAAGGAAGTTTTCAGCTATTAGTTCCTCCAATAATTTTTCTGCCCTCCTTTCTCACTTTTCTTCTTTTGCAACTCCTATAATATGAATGTTATTATGTTTGATGGAGTCACTGAGTTCCCTAAGTCTATTCTTGTGTTGCACAATTCTTCTTTTTCTCTTTTGTTTAGCTCCATTACTTTCCATTATTTTGTCTTCTAGGTCACTAATTCGTTCCTCTTCTTCCTCCAACCTGCTGTTCATTGCATCAAGCCTATTTCCAATCTTGTTTCTTGCATTCTTCATCTCGATTGTTTCTTTCTTAACTCTTTTATCTCTGTGGTAAGGGTCTCGCTGATGTCTTCTATTTTTTCTCAAGCCCAGTGAGTATACTCATGATTGTTGCTTTAAATTCTCCATCAGGCATCTTACTTATATCGGTTTCACTCAGTTCTCTGGCTGTGGCCTTATCTTGTTCTTTGATAAATTCCTTCATCTAGGCATTTTGTCTAAATCTCTGTCTTCCTCTGTGTGTTTTAAAAGCCAGTATGCTTACTGCTCCTGAAAGTAATGGCTATATGAAGAAGACATCATGTAGTGCCAGGGCCTGGTCCTTCAGGGAATGTCTCTGGTGTGTGCTGCGTGTGCTCTGTTGTTGTGTTTTGGCTGCTCTATTCTTCAGGTTAGCCATCTGCAGAGGCTCTCCTTGCCTGCTGTGGGCAGTGTTTTGTCCCTGGCCTGAATGTGGCAAATTTTAACTAGGTGTGCTCTGATCTGCTTGTGAAATGAGACCTGATATCACTTCCACAAGAACTGAGACCTTGAAGAACTCTCAGGTCAGGAGATGTGGTATGAGTAGGAGTTTGTGCTGGTCTTCCCAGTGAGGGGTTCACTGAGCTGGGACTGAGGCAAGCTTGACTAAGAAGGGCAGTCCAGCCAGAAAGCAGGTGTGTGGGGCTTGGTGTAAGCAAGTTGGCAGCTAGTGTGAGTGCTGCACTGCCTCCTGCTGGTGGCTCTGTGTCTATGCTGAGGGGCAGGGAAGGGAAATGGCACCTGCCAGCTCCTTTGTTCCTTGAGAGGAGTCTCCGTGAGCACTGCCTGTCAGGGACATGCTCTGAGAAAAGCAAGTAATCTCCCCACTGTGTGCTTTTCAGACTGCTGTTTCCATGCCATCTCCCCACCCCTCCCCCCACACATGTGGTTTGCCTGCCTTCTTTCCAGGAACAGGGCAGTGTGCTCCAGGTTCTATCTCATCCAAGCCTACTGACCTTTCAAACTCCAGGCTTTAAGACCTCCTGGTTGCAAGAACTCACAAAATTCAGCCCCTCTTGTTTTCCAAGCCCATGAAAATTCATGTATAGGTATTTTGATTTTTCTTGTGTAAATTCCTAGGAGTACAATTATTGGGTCATATACATAAGAGATGTAAATCTGTTTTCCAAAGTGGTTGCACTATTTTATGTTTCCACCAGCAGTGTATGAGGGCTATGGTTCATAGCAGCATTATTCATAACAGCAAAAATAGAAACAACCCAAATGTTTACTGTCAGAAGAATGAATAAATTGTGGTATACTCATTCAAAGAATACCACAGACAATTAAATTAACCATAGCTATATGCAGCAACATGACTAAAACATATTAAAAAAGGCTAATCATAGATGAATACATAAAGTATATTCCACATATATATACATGTCTAAAATATGCTAAATGCAACAACGTTATTTAGGAATATATACATTTTGGAAAGACTCTAAGATAAAGCAAAGGAGTGCTAAACACAAAATTCATGACAGTGGTTAACCTCTGGGAACGGGTTATGTAGGGATGGGAAGAGATAGGCTGTTTAGAGATATTGGTGATATTGGTAATACTGGTATTGGTAATATTGATATCCTTAATCAACACGATAGATACATGGTGTTTATCTTTATTATTCTTTAGCTGGCACCAACATTTTACATACGCTTATATATGATAAAGTTTTATAGCAGATGTTAAGAAAGAAAAGAAAGATAGTTGATGTTTCTTTAGCCTTACTCTCTGGTTTTCTTTTAAAAAAAAAAAAAAAGATTGACTTGAGCATTTGTCCTATACTGCAATATATTTTACTAATTCTATTTAGTATTCTATATACTTATGCTGAGAATTATTCTGCAATGCATTTCTATCTATGGGAGTAAGAATTTAGATGTCTGACTCCCAGCAATATTAATGGCAGTAATTAAATTCATATATCCTTGTTTATGGAAATGAGAACATAGCTCACCTGATAACAAAAATGATTGAATAGAATTCATTATTTCTTAAAATTATACTGGGGAAGGATATATCTTCTATTTATTTCCTTTCCAATCGAATTATTTAAAACTAAGGTTTAGGGGCACCTGGGTGGCTCAGTCGTTAAGCGTCTGCCTTCGGCCCAGGGCGTGATCCCAGGTTCCTGGGATCAAGCCCTGCATCGGGCTCCCTGCTCTGCTGGGAGCCTGCTTCTTCCTCTCCCACTTCCCCTGCTTGTGTTCCCTCTCTTGCTGGCTGTCTCTCTGTCAAATAAATAAATAAATAAATAAAATCTTTAAAAAAAATAAAAAATAAAACTAAGGTTTAAAAACCATCATAAAATGACCTCACAGTCAAATATCATTGATTCTAGAAAGCCTAGCTGGTCACTTATTGGGTAAGAAGACTGTAATAAAGACAATAAAATTTTCTCTCTATTTCCCTATCTTGGTTGTATCATAGGATTACAAGTTCAAGAAATGGAAAATTTTCTAAGATGAAAAATGCCAGTCAGTAAAATGGAAACATGGCATGAAATGTTTTTGTGTGTTTTGGTAGTATAAAAAAAACATAGGTTATAGAGTTCCATCAGATGTTACATTTCTATCTCCTTCCTGGGACATTATTACTGAAGATACTTTTAAAAATTAGTTACAATTTGATCACAACTTTGCTTATAAATATATTAAGACATAAAATTGTGGATTTGAGTAAAATACATCTTCTCCCCCCAAAAAACCTTTATAGCAACTCAAGTATGAAATGTGTTTATCTCTGGAAATCACATGTGAATTATTACAAAAACAACTTCAAATGTAAAAGGCTGGTAATAAGCCTCTAATTTTATTAAATAAAAATATAATCATCAACAATGAAACACTTATGGAATCATTATTAAAGTGCAAATTCCACAAATAAAAAATTCTTTAGTATCAGTCAATAGCCTGGTTTTCTCTTAAGATTGAACTAAGTTCTATGACTAGGAGTAATCATTTTAAGAACTGAAGAGATTCTTTCACTGTGCTCCACATTATTTAGAAAAATAAAAAATTTATTTTGCCCTATATGATTGCACAAGAAATTGTAAAGAAAGCCACATAAAGGTACAACTGAGCATGTGAATTGTTTTCTCATACTAGCAAATGACTGTCAGACTAGGGATACCTGAGAGAGAGATTACCTATTCCTTGATCATGACTGTTAAATAGGGATTCTTGATTTTTATAGAATGAGCTTTATTTTTTTTTTTTTTAAAGATTTTATTTATTTATTTGACAGAGATAGAGACAGCCAGCGAGAGAGAGGGAACACAAGCAGGGGGAGTGGGAGAGGAAGAAGCAGGCTCATAGCAGAAGAGCCTGATGTGGGGCTCGATCCCACAACGCTGGGATCACGCCCTGAGCCGAAGGCAGACGCTTAACCGCTGTGCCACCCAGGCGCCCCATAGAATGAGCTTTAATTACTTGTATGAATTGAATCACAGATACTCCTACCCTAAATGAAGCTTGAATTTTTAATTTTCACTTTGGAATGTAGGTTGAATTTTTGTAAAAAGGTTTATTTATTTATTTGAGAGAGAGCGTGTGCGTGAGCAGGGGGAGGGGCAGAAGGAGAGAATCTTCAAGCAGACTCTGCACTGAGTGTGGAGCCCAACACAGGGCTCGATCCCATGACCCATGAGATCATGACCTGAGCCGAAACCAAGGGTCAGTTGCTTAACTGACTGAGCCACCCAGGCATCCCTATGGGTTTGAATTTTAAATAATATACATTTGTACAAATGTCAGAAGTGTTTTCGTATGCACTATACCACTTAACGCTACTATAACTGTGCAAGGTTCGCAGGGTCTAGAGCTACTAGCTCTATTTTGCTGATAAGAAAATAAGATTACAGAGATTATGTTACTCGTCCAAGTGTCTTGCCTAATGACAGATATAGCACTAGAGTCCTTGTCTTTTATTTCAAATGCAGTATTCTTTCTTTTGTATCATCATTTCCATATCTGATGTTTGTCTTCAGGCAAAAATTAAAATTACGATGTCACCCTGTTAAATTTCGTCTTTGAAGGTTCAGGTAGGTTGAATGAGGGCTACCCAAAGATATCCTGTGCTAAAGCCTGGGACGTGTACATGTCCATACACGGAAAAAAAAGGTCTCTACAGATGGGATTAACTTTAGGATCTTGAGATGGGGAAATACTTCTGCATTACCCAGGTGGAACCTAAATCCAATTACAAATCTCCTTTTTTTTTTTTTTTGAAGATTTTATTTATTTATTTGACAGAAAGAGAGACAGCCAGTGAGAGAGGGAACACAGGCAGGGGGAGTGGAAGAGGAAGAAGCAGGGTCCCAGCAGAGGAGCCTGATGTGGGGCTCGATCCCAGGAACCTGGGATCACGCCCTGAGCCAAAGGCAGACACATAATGACTGAGCCACCCAGGTGCCCCCAATTACAAATCTGCTATATGAGATGCTTATAAGAGAGAGGCAGAGGGAGATGACACAGACTGAAGAGTAGAAGTCAGAGACATAGAGAAGGCAATGTAACCAGAAAGTCAGAGATTGGAGTGATGTGGCCACATGCCAAGGAATGCCAACAGCCAGCAAATGTTGGAAGAGGGACAAGGAACAGAGTCTTCCCTGGAGCCTTCAAAGGGATGGTGGTCATGCAAACATCTAGATTTCAGACTAATTAAATTGGTGTTAAACATCTGGCCTCTAGAGCTTTCCCAGGAGAGAATGGTTAAAATGTTAGGGCTTCCAAGAACATCTCTAGTTCTCTTCTCTGAAAATTAATAAGGAATGTTTACAAATCTTTAAAAGAAATATTTAAATGAAGTAGATTTTAATTCATATAAAAACAGTCTTGTCACTGACAAGCTGAAATATACTGTATCCACCTAAGAAAAACCGGAAGCTTATTGTGTGTTGATTCGAATGATAAAACCTCAGAATATCATAGTAAACAATTTTTTTTTCCTTTATAGGAAATATATTGGAGCTGTCATGTCTGGAAGTGTGTTTGCAACCTAATTTCAACTATTCACTCCACTCTTTAAATTTTTCTTTTGTGACTTTTCTGAAACCAGTAAGAGAAACTCAGACTATTATGGGCATCTTTCTAAATCACTCCAACTTTCAAAACTTCACCAGGATTTGCCAAGGCATCGCAAGTGAACCGAAAATGTGCTCCTCATGTTTGGCTTGTGAGTCCAAAAAAAGCACGAATTTTATTTCTCAGGAACAAACATCAAAAGGTAAATGTAAAGTGATAATAAAGTTTATCAAGAATAAATTACCTTAGTCTGTTAAAAAAAGTAATAATATATTCCAATTTAAAATCCAATAGTACAGAACATTCAGCAAGTGTGGCTTTTAATGAGTGACTTGTAGGGCTTTGGGGTATTACTTATTCTTGATTTACTTTATCAAAAACAAAATTTCTACTTTTCTGGGGATGTACTCTATGGGGACTAATATAACAAAATAAAATTTAAAAAATTTTTAAAATTTCTACTTTTAAAATACATCAAAATGCCACCATGATTTATGTACATTTGATGATTAAAAGAGTATTTAGCATGCTCTCTTCAAAGGTCTTGAATTTTTAAAAACTAAAAAAGTAAAATCAAACTTGGGTTTTCTAAGAAGTCATTGAATCCTCGACACATTTGTACCTTCTCCGGCCCAACATTTATCCACTGTGTATGAATTGTCTTTTTACTTGTCTAACTGTCCACTCAATGTTGGGCACTTTGTCTTTGTTCACTATATTTCAGATCTTGGCCTAATGTCTGACATTAGGCACTCAAATATTTTTAATGAATAATAAATGAAAGAATAACTACATATTATGTGTAATGTCTAACTGAATCTTGCATCTATTTTGAGATCAATATATATTACTTAAATCAACTTGCATTATTGAAAAATTAAGTAACTCATTTGTAGTCATAAAATATACTAGTGGCCTCAGGCCCAAGCATCAAATTTATTATTTACACCTATTCAGTGAGATTGCTTCCTGTATCACTCCATATTGGTATCTTTCCCCATTCTTTCAGAATGGGAATGAGATTTCCTGGCACTGACTTGGAATGAAGTCTAAAAGATCTTTTTCTGGGTTCTTACTCAAGTAGTGCTGTAACTGTTGCAGGATTCTGAGTCACCAGAAAGCAAGTTGGGGAAATACCTTTATGGTGACAGAGAACTAGGAAGTGTTTTAAGGCTTGGTAACTCCCAGATGCTCCTTCTCTGCCTCCTTGAAATGTAGGACGTGCATTGATATGCCCATTGCTATGCCTGTTAACATACTACCTCGAAACTCAGTGGCTTAAAACAATGGCAATCATTTTATTCTTTTTTCTTCCTTTCCTTGTGTTCTTTCTTTTCTTTCCCTTTCTTTCTTCCCACCCCTCCTTCTCCTCCTCCTCCTTCTCCTTCTCCTTCTTCTCTGGTTGGCCAGGGATTCAGAATGGGCATAATGGGGCATTTCTGGCGTGGAGCATTATAATCTGTCCCACAAGTCATCAAGGAAATGTCTGTATTTTCTTTGAGATGCTCCATTTCCATTTCAACCCTACTATCACCTGGTTTTCACAATCTTAAAAAAACATAAGCACTTTAATCATTATTTTTAGTGCAAGGAACTTATTTCTACCTTTTTTGTAGAGGAAGAATGGTATTTAGTGTTGAGTGGCGTGTGTTTTCTTACTACGTATTACTATTTTGCAAATAACATGTTCTTAATCTCTTTCTAGCTCTTATCATGAAAGGATCAACAGAAGTGAAGGCAAATGATTTTCGTTCACCTTGTCAACATTTCAACTTCACTGCAGCTCCTATAGTCGGTCCCTTGGAAGAATATAACATTACTTGTAATCTAAAAACCCACACGAGAAGGCCAGCAATCATGGAGGAAGATCCACCCATGGGAAAGTCTATGAACCACACTTGTAAGGTTATGGAATACCTGAAGAATTGTACACACATTTCTTTGCACCTTGAAATGGATATCAAAAGTAAGTGTTTAAGGAAGTTAGAGGAAAAAGAGAATTGGATACGAAGTTAAATAAAGGCTAACACATTAACGTCATTAAGAGTTAAATAGTTGAAGAATTTTGTTGATGCACTAATATGCCTGGAAGGAATGCTAGTCCTATTATCTATTTTTTCTTTCAAAATTTGCTTTTCCTGAGGTCTAGCTGTACTCAGAAGCAGAGAAGGCATCTGTGGGTTGTGATTTGAGGGGCACTAGGAAGACCTCAGAGTAACTTTGGACATGCCTATTAGCTGTGCTTGAAGTAAACCTACCACACCTGGGTATTAAAGGGTAAAATTTATTTTTAAATGCAAATATCCATGTACATTGTGATGGGCTATTAAAATCTTATTTCGAGTTGACTTATGTCTTCTCCTAGAGTCAAGAACCAGGACTGAATGAAAGAGGATTTCTGATATAAAGCCATGGAGATAGGCAGGGTGCAGATGAGGCCCTTTGGGTCACCGGATAGCTCTGAGGAAAAGGTAGGAGTCCAAAAGATCAAAATCACACCTATCTTACTTCTAAAGCTTATTAGCTTCCTCGGCACCCTCTCCGAATTACCACAATTGATCCTTTCTACTAAGCAGTGTGCCCCACTTTACCTATCAAATCTATTTTGGAAGAGTATTTTATGATATAAGCACTTAATACGTGCCTACTGTATGCCAAGCAATGCGCTAGCATTAGGGCCACAAAAACAGATGAATGTAAAACAATTGGGCAAGTGCATCCGGGGTAACAGGTGCGACGGTAGAGCCAGTTCCTGGGCTTTGTGAGCTTCCAGACATAATGGAAGCCTTTCCGGTCGCCTTAGAATGCTTTTTAAAAACCTTTAATTTTTTAGAGGTAATTATTTTTAAAATATTATATTTTTAAGCAAATACAACTACATAATATGTATGCATTTTTACAGTAAAAGAGAAGGCTTCAAAGGAATTTCTCTTGTGAGTCAGTCTTCAGGGCGCTATGGCCTCTGCAATTAGGGGTTATTTCAAGGTGTGTGTATGTGTGTCAGCTATGGGAGAAGATCTGAGAAGATCTGAACAGAGAGGGCAATTCCCTTGGGGTTAGGAGTGAGGTTGGAAGGTAAGCTTTGGAGAGATGGGGGGGCATAGAGAAGGTGACAGTGATGAAGTTTGAAAGATAAAGTGGTCTGGATTATAAATATTAAAATCATACTTATTTCCACACATCCATCTAATTGCTTTTTATGTTTTCTAAAACATAAAGGAAAAAGAGGCATTTCCATAACAATGATTTGCAGAGAATTTTTCGTGTTCATGAAAAAAATCCATACATGCTAGTCAAAGTGAAATAGTAGTTACCAACTTTCTTGGGTCCATAATTCAGAAAGATAACAGTGGTACACAAATACGTAGTCTTGTATTCTAGAAAAAGTATATCCATTTGCCACGTGTAGAAGGTTTAAAATTTATTTATATTTTACTCTGCTGTGCAGAGACGAACTTGATCTCCCTTAAAAGTCCTATCCACCAGGGGGTGAAAGTAAATTTAGCCCAATCTGGTAAATTTACTCTGAAACAATAATTTAAATTGTCTTTTCAGATTTTTTTTTTCAGATTCCCATCTGTTCTCCCTTGCTCCTCTCCAAGATGACTGCCGGGATGGGGGGTAGGTGGGCAGCATGGGGTGTGGGGAGACATACTCTTCTGTATTTGCACTGATGCTTTGATGGCTGTTCGGGCTGGCCTGACCCCAGTTGTGCACATTCCACTATTGCTATATAAAGTCTGTAAATGCATGGTTCTCTTTTCATAGCTTGATCATCAGTGCCCAATGACACCTTCATCATCGGGCCTACTGTGGCTCTTGCTGGCACTCCAAGTCTTCTATTCCAGTTAACTAACTGCATACTTTTAATTCGCTGAGCAGGGAATGCAAGTTTGCAGCTGAATAGCATGGGATGATTTGGGGAAGGCTGAGTGCTACCATCCCAGTCAACTTTTACCTTTTGTACATTCTGCCTCTTTTCTAATAAATGTTGGATGGCTATATAATGTACATCGGTCCATAGGGGTAGGTCCTGTGAAAGGGATACCCGGATCATGAACCTCACAAGGGCAATTATCCAAGGGTATAAACGAGTTATATATCCTGCTAATTGAGAGAGTGCTGTGTTTTGTGTGCAAGGAAGAGGTACAGAGGGTGGCTTGGGAAGACAGTAGACAGTTATGCCTTGGAAGTGATGAGATCACCTTCCGTTATGTCACTGATTCCTAGGTCTGCTGGCCGCTGTATCTTCATGGGACCAAAGGAGATGGTGCTAAACTATTGCTGGATGGGGACTATCTTTCCCATGTGCCTCACTGTCATTTGTACGGACAAGGTTTTACCTAGGGTAACCGTAGGTTTAATTAATGTGTGCACCTGATCTGAACCTTGCAGCGAGAATCCGTGCAGAAAGGGGGTTCTGATTATTCACCTGCTTTGGCCTTTTATATGCCTCAGCCCTCTGTCTTTTTCTTGCCTCTCCATCTTCCTCACACTATCTCTTTGTCAATTTAAGGGCATAATTTTTGACTGTGTGGCCCAGGGCCACAGTTGTTAATTACAAATGGCCCTGACTGGGGTACTCATCTTGTTGTAGACTTAGCTAATGATAGCTACCAAAGGAAACTAACACCAACATGACCTGTAAGTAAAATTAATCCTAGAATCTTGGAATCAAAGGGATCCCTGGAAGCTCCCCGGTCAAATTTCTTCATTAACATATCAGGGAAGAAATCAGGAGGGCAAACGACCCTATAACAGGGATGGTTATATATTCAGCTTTTCAGTTAAGGCTAGAATGTGTACTGGAGCACAACCACATCACCATGTGGCCTCTCTCTGTTGCGTCATTTTATTGTATCCTTATAGTATTCTTTTCTTTGCAGATTTCACTTGTTCCATGAAGATCACCTGGTATGTTTTAGTTCTAGTCGTTTTTATATTTTTTCTCATCCTCACTCCTCCACAAAATACTTGAAAGCCACAGAAGAATGTGGAAATGGCAGAGTAAGTATTTAGGAATAAATCCATTGTTTAGGACAATCCTGTTAGGGTCTTCTCTATAGATGTATGTTCTTTTTAATTTATCATTTATTGAGCACCTGCTGTGTCTAAGTGGCAGTTCTAGGTAACCCAAGGAATATAAACATAAGTAAGACATTGTGTTAGCATTTGAAGAGTTTCATGCGTCTTTGTCTACTTAGACAAGCGAATAGGAGGGGAGGCTGGGCAGGAGCTGAAGGAGGCTGGAGGTTGACCAGAGGCTTAGTGGAAGTGAAGGAAAAAGACAGGCAGAAGAATAGGCTGGCGATCAAGAATTTCAGAGCTGGAGATCTTGAGAAGAGCGGCTCTAAGTGATAAGTAGGAATGGGAGTCAATTTTTAATAGGTGTAAGGGTGTCAGTAGATTTTTGGCAGGGCAGAGCTATAATGTGTAATTAGAAATCTGGCATTGGGGGTGATATTAAAAATATTTAACTAGTATGACCTAGGCATCCACCTATCAGGATGGACATTGACTTATGGCCCTAGTGGTGTGTACCCACGCATATACCAACACTTCTGGCGTGTAACCCATGCATATACTGGCTGAATATCAGGCCTGAGGGATAGGGGGGAGGAGTAGAGGGAGAGAAGGAATCTTACGCAGCCACCACGCTCAACACAGAGCCCCATGTGGCATTCCAACCCATGACTCTGAGATCATGACCTGAGCCAAAATCAAGAATCGGGACACTTAATCGACTGAGCCACCAAATGTGCCTGTTGCAGGTATTTCTGGAAAGCAGTTTCATATCAAGTCTTGCCATTGATACCTTAGTATATAAAGCTAACATATAATAACATCATCGATATTGTATATTTGTAGAATAACGCTTTCAGAAGTTTTTTTTTAAAACTAGATTTTCCAAGTACTTAAACAGGGTGTGTACGACTATTTTCACTTATAGATGAAAAAACCACCTGAGCCTTAGAAAGATGAAGTGGTTTTTCCAAAGTTATACAGCTAACAAAAGGTCAGAATTAAGACCTACGGTCTTTCTAGTTTTAAAAATAACATTATTTTAAATAAACATATGTTATTTGCAAATAGTGCAAATAGTTTTAAGTTTCTTGATCTATTTTTCCATATAATTGCCTATTAGGAAAGACAGAAGCCAGATAAAGAAAACGTCTAGAAAGCAACAATAGCGGAGAGTGAACATTTTATGAACATCCACCCAAATGACAGGCTTGGTGGTTTTTGAAGGCTTGCCTTACAAATCCAAGCATATAAAGTGATGAAACATGTCACACCATTTAGGGCATTAAATATTATTAAATATTAAATATGCATTAAATATTCTGTACATATCTATGTATATTAATGTGAGCAATATAATATTCTATACAAAAGAGCTGGTGCTTTTCATTAGAGGAGATGGCATGATGGCATTTATGCTCGTGGAGAAACCACTTGTTTTAGAAAGATCCTCTGTTTGCTCATGGAAAATAACTTAACGAGGAAAGCCCTTAATGTCTTGTTACTCCTGGCCCTGTTGTGAATGGCCCACTTTCCTTGGTAATACTTTGAATCAACACGGGGAATATATATTAAGAATGTGCTTGTTTATCATTTAAATATTTAATTTCTTTTCTTGGAATAGGTCATAAATACAAAACCACTTCTGCTCTCTTAAGAGGACAGGATTCCGAGAAACTGCGAACACTGAATGTGCGGGTTATTTCAGGTGAGTTTTGTGACGTACCGACAAAGCCCGGCTTTGAGAACCCCAGCCCTTCACCATTTCACTATAGACCCAAGATCGAATGATCTGAGCTCATTTAAATTAGCCTTGTATCTGGAAGAAAGGAGCTGCGGGCGAATGAAATCTAGTTCAATATGTCTTATTATCAGGGGACAGTTATGATCAAAACTAGCTCCTTAAATAATGGAAAGCGTGCCTAATTGGCAAGAAGAAATTCATGTGAGTAGGCAGAGGAGAGAAAGCAATAAGGAAGAAGCCTCAGATTTATTTTTAAATGAGACAAGTTACCATTATTCCTCAGAATTGCAAGAAGTAATTGCAGAGTGGGCATGGCTTCTGCTGGAGCTTTTACTTAGCAAAGGGTGTCACTGTGTAAAGAGAACTTCTAATAGCCCCAATTAAAAAGTCCCCTGTCCTCTCCCAAGAAACAGAAATGGAATCAGGGAACCCTAATTAGAGCAGCTCAAGGAGCTGTTAGCACAGACGCTGTGGTTCGATCTCCTAATTGCGAAGCCTCTTTCTGAATTCAATCTGTCAAATCTTATTAGAAAGGAAGAGAGGGAGAATGGGACACGGGCAAAGTGCTCTTCTTCCGTGGAACGATCTCCTCGACTCTTTGCAAACCGAGGCATGATGAGTGATATTTCTACGGCTCCTTGTGTCCAGCCGGTGAACAGGCTCCTTCAGACTTTGTGAAACGTCAGATAAGGGGGCTTCAGGTCTGGTGTTCAACGGTTTTCAAAAATGCAGGGACAGTGAGCCAAGCCCGAGGCGCCCACCTCAGCTGCCTCATAACCAAGGGCAGATTCTCACCCCATTTCACCGGGAACTCTGCTCCCGAGGCTTTTCTTATCTATGCAGATTAGCAGAGACTCAGACCACTAGCTTGAGGAAAAACTGGATTGAGTGCATCGAAAGAACTCAGTTTTTAAAAAAAATTCATACTTTCTATTCTCTGCATTAGCAGTATTCACCTATGGCTAATTCTAAGCAGTAGCTAAGTGATCATTTGATACCAGCTAAATGTGTGGAACGTCGATGGAAGTTTTGTGGTCCGTGACAGTCTTGATTAATGACATTAAAATCAGAAGTTGGTTTCCAATGCCAAAATTCATCTTTATGGGGAGAAAATGGCATTTCCCTTGTTCTCTCCTCTTAGGCGGGACCCAGGCCTGACATTCATACAGCAGGAATGTTTTAACCTAGCTCTGCTGAGCTTTTTCAGTGGCCTCAGGAATCCTGGTCCTTGCTCTTTTCAAGTCATAATTTTGAGCACTGCAGCTTTATCTGAGAAAAAGTCAATAGCCCCCCTGTCAACTCATATAATCAGGGGAATCACAAATTTAAAGTACTAGCTAACCACAAGCCTAACCTCACAAGATGTATTTATGAGCCTTTGATTTTCATTCACCAGAGGAAACTGTCTCGGCCATCCGCTCCCTTTAATAGCTCTCACTAAAAACCCTAGCTTTATTACCAGGTATATAATATTAATGTTTAGAGCTAGCCAAGGGGTGCTGGCCCTTTTTTAAAATCAAGAGTCCTTTTGAGGCTTAGCATCTTAAGGGGGGTGGGAAGAAGCAGATTCTTTCTTATTATTTATAATCCTTTAACCTAAATGGAATTTCCCCCCTCCGAGTATAAGTTGCTCTTTCTGAGAGAGAAATGGGAAGGAAATAATGTCTCCCTCGAGTGCCGTTTTTAAGGCCTTTCTTTGTCATGATGGATTACAGGCAGCGGTGAGAATATAAGGCAAAAACGTGCCGGCATGGTTCTCTGGCGGAGCAGTAACACGAGTACAAAAAATGGTTCAAAGGGAGCAGTGACTACAGTCACACTCGACAGAGCAGCCTGCTGTCGTCTCAAGCTGTATGTTCCAGAACGTCTCTCCGGTTGCTCATGTATTACAAAGGAAGTGTTACACACGTACACACGGAGCTAGATAGGCTCACACCCTCAAAAGGAAGAGAGAAATAAAGCGAGTTTACCAAGAACCTGGCCCCATGTCCTGGAGCACAGTGAACACGGGCAGAGGAAGGCCTCTCCTGGCCGCAGAGAGCCGTGTCTCAAAGCATCACATCCCAAGCTTTAATAGGTCTCTAATATTTTCTTCCTTGCTTTGAGAAGCGTGATGGCTTCTGTGGCCTGTCTTGGCATGAATCCTCTTTACATTTTATTCAGTCGACTGTTATCTTCACACAGGTGATGACTCTCTTCTTCAGCTTTAGATCCTTGGCCCCGGCATAATATCTGGCACGTAGTTTGTGCACAGTAAAAGCTTATTAAATCACACAATGCCTAAGGGGAAATGAGGAGAGTGTCATAGAGGGGATGGAGAGGATAGAGCAGACGAGCAAGAAATTCATCTTGGGGTTTGGGAAAGATGAAAACAAAGAGCCAGAGAGTGATCAGAGGGAACACAATTCGACTTCATTAAAGGATATATAACTCTACAGAATTGCCAAGGATGTCAAAGAATCATGGAACACATTGACTATTTCGAAGAACAGATTTGGAGAACTATGCAGAAGTCAATTTGAAATGTATCCCTGGAAACAGTATTTAAAGGGCTGGTCACGTTGGGAGACCAAAGTCAGGGGCAGGAGCAGGGACAAGGACCCCAATCAGGGTTCCAAACAATAGCAATCAACTTGGCTGGCTTGACCAAAAGGAAACCTATTGGAAAACCAGTAGGTAACTCATAGAAACACCAGGAATGTTAAGCATTCAGTGGTTGGAAAAGGAACAGGAGTTAAGGGAGGCCAGGCAGCCAAGAGTATAGCCAAAGTCACCATGGGAATGATCTGGTGAGACTACTTCTGCTGCTGTCACCACCATTGAACACTCCTCTGAGCTTCCAGACCCTTTGACCGTTCTGCTCTGCATCACTGTCCAGGATGGCGAGCCCCAAGGAGGGCTATCTGACTGCCCAAGGGCAGGCCATGGATTGGTACTCTGGGTGCCAGGAAGCGGGAGAGGGGATATCTGCCCCTCTGGCTTCCTGGATTTTTGAGAGCACCCCAGAGATGTCCACGTGTTGGAGAGCCAATAACTAAATATCTCTAACACCAGGTTCCTAGGATGAGAGCGTCCACTGACTCCTGCTTAATAGGTCAATGAAGGGGCTCCTTTCATCCCACCCCCCCGGTCCATCAAACATGGTGAAATCGTTAAAACTTGACATTCTTCACCTTCAACTATTCAACCAAAATCTGTTGAACCCCGACTCAGGGCCAGGCATTATGCTAAGCATTGATGAGACAGTGGCCCAGACTAGCATGGTCTCTGCTTTCACAGAGCTGATGTCCCAGGGAGATTCTAACCATCCCCCCTTGCCTTAGGAGAAGGGAAGCCTAATTAAACTACACACATTCATTAAGCAACTTTCACAGATAACATTTTATTTTACAAGAATCTCGCTTTTTTCCTGATGAGAAAAACTGGAACTAAGAGAGTTTAAGTAACTGACCCTCAGCCAGTTCCTGACAGAGTCGGGGTTCAAACTCAGTTTTGGCCAGCGGGCTTTCTGGCACACCGCTTACGGGCCGTGGTGAACTAGGGAGTTTACTCATGCTGGTTCAAGCCGCAGATCAAAACTCACCTTGTTCTTTTACAGTTAACACTAGAAACCGAGATGAAACATTTTCTCTACACTGGAGAAGGTTGTAGGAGCTTGTGTGGTGACAGTGTGAGTCACCCTCAGAGTACATGTAGCAAAAGTGAAATGTTTTTTGTAGTTGATGTGGGTGGGTTCTTAGGGACCATGAAGCAAAGAAAATGGATTTTTATTGTGAAAGAGAATTACTAAATGCCAAAAGGAAGCGGATGACCCAGTAATTTGTATGACCCCAAAATATAACTAATGACAATGTAAAATTATAATTTGCAACATGGTTACGGCCAGCATAATAAAGACTAAGCTGGTTTCGATTTCCAGCAGGAGAGAAGATAAATTACTCGTGCCAGATGTCCAACAACCAAACAAAATAACATGGAAATTTAATTTTTACTTGCTTAACTATAATATTTATGACCCTTAGAGTATGGATTTGGGTTCATAAAACCGTAAAGGTTGGAGCCATCTGCTTGATTACAGAACAGAGCAGAATGCAGAGGGTGACTCTCGATGCAGGAAGAATTTCTTAAGTGTGAAGAATCTATGGGCAGAATAGGATGATTTACTCTAACTTGTCCATTGAATGTCTTTACGTGATAGCCTTCTCTGCCAGGTCTGGAAGACCTGATGATAAAACATATACAGATCAACATCTTCTCCCCACCTGGACCATCCTACCTCCCTTACCCCTCCCTGCAGACCTCCCTTCCTCCTACCCTGACTTTGTCTAGTTTACTCCAAGCTTTTGCTTCTAACCTTAGCTTGACTGACCCTTCCTCAGGGAAGTCGTATTGGACCTCCTGGACTAGGTCAATTCCCCTTCTCACACATCCTTATAACACCACACATCTCTCTCTGTGCCAATTATCATTACTGTTATTTTACATGTGTTTATTTGATTGACGTGGCTCCCATGAGCCACTTAGCTCCTTGTGATCGGGGCTTCACCTGATTATACTCATCACTGCTTCCCCAGCTCATAGCACAGTGCATATGAGGGCATAGATAGGTACCCAATAAATATAGAGAAGTAAATATAATTCTACATTGACTATGCGGACAGAATGGCGGCTGCTGTCTTACAAAGACCCTTCAAAACATCTTCCCCCCCTAAATTTTTAAATACTTCATCAGCTTTATTCCTTGGAATGCTAAGGATATCCACAGTGTGGATGCACTGGGAGCTGAGACAATGGCTCAGAATATTGGCAGCTGTCTGTTCTCGTTAGTTGTTAATTCTAGGTAATTTTGTAGTCATGTACTTTCCCATCCTCATTTGATTTTCACACTGCAGATTTGGAACAGCTGAGTGGTTTTAGGATCACTGTTAACAATAACAGATGGAGCTTTGAACGTAGTAGAAAGTTGGCTCCTCGAATAATGGAAGTCTATTTTAAGCTGCCATAATTGGTTCTATTAGCCCTAAAAAGCAACTAGCTATCTTGGGCTTGCACAAAAGGGCCCAGGTTTTTATGTGACGAAAAGGTCAGAATGATGCCTAGCAACGTCGAAGTTCTGCATTCCGAGGGCAATAAGGAGAAATAAGACTGGNATTCTACATTGACTATGCGGACAGAATGGCGGCTGCTGTCTTACAAAGACCCTTCAAAACATCTTCCCCCCCCTAAATTTTTAAATACTTCATCAGTTTTATTCCTTGGAGTGCTAAGGATATCCACAGTGTGGATGCACTGGGAGCTGAGACAATGGCTCAGAATATTGGCAGCTGTCTGTTCTCGTTAGTTGTTAATTCTAGGTAATTTTGTAGTCATGTACTTTCCCATCCTCATTTGATTTTCACACTGGCCAGATTTGGAACAGCTGAGTGGTTTTAGGATCACTGTTAACAATAACAGATGGAGCTTTGAACGTAGTAGAAAGTTGGCTCCTCGAATAATGGAAGTCTATTTTAAGCTGCCATAATTGGTTCTATTAGCCCTAAAAAGCAACTAGCTATCTTGGGCTTGCACAAAAGGGCCCAGGTTTTTATGTGACGAAGAGGTCAGAATGATGCCTAGCAACGTCGAAGTTCTGCATTCTGAGGGCAATAAGGAGAAATAAGACTGTAAGGTTTTTTGGAGCCAGATTAGAGAACTGAATAAGAATCATCAAACCATCTGAAAACGTCCTCGTCCATCTTGACTGCGGTAATCTGTGGTGATTAACGTGAATTCCTTCATTTCTGGAGAAGTTCTTATAAGGAAAGCAAGTACCTTGTGGGCAACAGAGTGGACATTATGGCCATTGTCACCACGGAGTCATGGCTGAATCACCCAAAGTACAGGGAGAGGAAGGAAGTGCTGACGGTCCCATTTTCGAGGCCAGCCATCCCCAGCCCACCCCTGCTGAGCTCATATTTGGGTCCTACCCAATTTCAAGCGGACCCCTCAAGTCAGCTTACAAAGGCGCTTGGAAAAGCACTCTGTTTTGCACTTGGTAGTGCTCTCTGTTTTTCAAAGTCCGTCAAAATACACCTTAATTACCTCATTTACCCTTACCTTTAGCTGCTTCCTTGTAGCTTCAAGGCAGCCACACGGGCTTCGTGGAAGTCACGAGGAAGTTCCGGTGTCAGCCCAGAGGCTGAGCCTTTAAAGAGAACGTGTGGGGCGGGGCCAGGGCCCTGCCAGCAGCGGCTGCCCGGTTGCTCCACCCACAAGGCAACGCAGGTGCGACCCATCGGTGAATAGACCTGGTCCTCGACCTTCCTTTAGGCCTGCGGGCTCAGCCTCCTGCAACAGTGGCCCACCAAAAAAGAGCCATTGTCTGATTCAGCTCACGAAACAGGTTTATAAGAGCAGAAAGCCAAAGTATTAATTCACAGCGAGCAATGTAATTGAGAGAAAATGTGGGCCAAACACTTCTGACAGCTAACACGTGTGCCCTCTCTCCGTAGAACCGTGTGCGAAGTCAAATCACCACCAAGGCCTGTTTGGGAGCTCTTAAAGGAAGAGTCCTTTGCTAACATAGCTTGAAAGGCCTTCTTCCCCATTTTAGGGGTATCCTGATTGGCTCATTTAACACAGCACTTTTCACACTTTGAGACTTTGGCCTGGGAGTGATTTCTGAAGACCACTTTGCACGTTTCTGTTGTGATTATGAGTTGGTTTCATAGACCAAGTCTCAGAGGGCAATCTTATTTTTCTCATNTTTTTTTTTTTTAAGATTTTATTTATTAATTTGACAGAGAGAGACAGCCAGCGAGAGAGGGAACACAAGCAGGGGGAGTGGGAGAGGAAGAAGCAGGCTCATAGCAGAGAAGCCTGATGTGGAGCTCGATCCCAGAACGCCGGGATCACGCCCTGAGCCGAAGGCAGACGCTTAACGACTGTGCCACCCAGGCGCCCCGGAGTTTTATTTTTAATCAAAGTTTCTACTGCTCGAAATTCATTTTTTTCACTAGATTCAGCCAGGTCAAAACTCATCCTGAGGTTCTTTTTAATTTTTTAGGCTCTTCTGAGGTTCCTGAAAAAAAAAATCAAAGCAATGTTTGGTTCAGACTTTTGACAAATTCATGAATAAACTTCTGTGAAGTTTTAAAATATTCCTGACTGCTTCTGCTGCCTTAACTAGTGTTGGTGAATTAATAATATTTGAAAGAAATTCTATTTCCCAGTGTAGAACTGGAGGAACGTCCCACCCATCTGAGCTGTTCTGAAGAAGGCATTAAAATGACATATATCCTACCTTTTTGCCTTTTTCTCAATTTTTCAGAAGTTTTCCTATTAGCATATAAGTTACATGTCCTTGGATGCTAGGAGAAACAGAATACAATGCACCACTAGAGAGTTATGTTGGACTAGCCATCATTTTGACAGATAATAGCTTTCTGTAGTAAATTATGGTTATATCATATTATACAACGTCAGCAAACCAAATGAATAAACAAATGATGAGCAACTTAGCTTTCCAACCAAAAGAGCTCTGTTAATTTTCTTTGGTAATTATTTAATTTCATGAATAGATTCTCTTGATATTTTAACTTGAAGAAGAACTGTCTCCAAATCTCAAATTCTGGACATGATACGATACTTTGTCAAAAACTGTCTAAGTGGCTATCTGCATGGTAAGTTCATTCTGAAGGCTTCATGTGCTTCAGAATCAACTTGGATATCTGTAAAATTTCAGGCTCCCGAACCAATTTTGAAGGGAGATTATAATTCAGTAGATTTGGGACAGCGTTCTAGAACCGGCATTTTATTTTATTTATTTATTTTTTAAAATATTTTATTTATTTATTTGACAGAGATAGAGACAGCCAGCGAGAGAGGGAACACAAGCAGGGGGAGTGGGAGAGGAAGAAGCAGGCTCATAGCGGAGGAGCCTGATGTGGGGCTTGATCCCATAACGCCGGGATCATGCCCTGAGCTGAAGGCAGACGCTTAACCGCTGTGCCACCCAGGCGCCCCTAGAACCGGCATTTTAAATTCACTTTCTTGTGGTTTGCAGGCCAAGGGTCCGTTGATCACTTTATTTGTTTTCTATTGTTGTGTGACAAATACCACACATTTCGTGGCTTAAAACAACACACCTTTGTTATTTCAGTTTCTGTAGGTCAGAAGTCTGGACATAGCTTTGCTGGATCTCGGGGTCTCACAAGGCTAAAATCAAGATGTGAGCTGGCCTGTGTTATTATCTGGAGGCTCTACTCCTAAGCCCTTCTAGGTTGCTGGCAGAATCCATTTCTTTGAGGTTGTAGACTGAGGGCTCTGGCTTCTTACCAGCTGTCTGCCAAAAGCTGCCTCAGGACCCAGAGGCCACCAGCAGACTCCCGCTACCTGGCCTTTCCAGAGACAGTTCACAGCTTGGCAGTTTGCTTCTTGAAACCCCACAAGAGATCCTCTCTAACTTCCCGGAGGGCTCAGTCTTTTTTGTAAAGGCTTTTACTTCCCTAGGTCAGGCACACCCAGCACGGTCTTCCTTTGGAATAACTCAACATGCACTGATTTGGAGTGTTAAAGACACCTGCAAAAATCTCCTCTTTGCCCTACAATGTAACCTAATCACAGGAGGGAAATCCCGTTCATGGTCCCGCCCACGCTCAAGGGATGGGGATTACAAGGGGCATTCCACCAGAGGGTGGGAAGCTCGGGGGCTGTCTTCAGAGTTCTGCCTACCACACCCACTCTCTGAGAAGCACAGGCTGAGAAAGACAAAAATCACGGGTTCCTAGGATCTTTCAGCGTGAGACAAGCAGGGATGATAGGACTAGCCCTGTAGATGTGGTTTGTATTTATTGACAATAAGGTAAAAATAAAGGATGCTGAGGGGATCCAGTGCAATGGATCTATGAGGGGGAAAGCAGGGAGATGAGAGCTTTTGTCCAGGTAAAGACTGGTCTCATTTTCTTACCTTTGTCCTAACCAGTCAGGCAAGCTTTGTCACTTACCCTTTAGAAGGCTAAATACTCTGTAAGAAGAAATTCTAGCTTTGGTGGTTATTTTAGCGTTTCCATAGGAATGAAGGGCTCCTCAATGTGGAAATGGTCCCCAAAAGCATCTATTCCTGCCCCTTAAAGAGTAGTTGCTACTTTTTAACATCTCTAATTAAGAGTGATAATTTTCTGGAAAAATTTACAAAACCTGATACCAGAAGAAATAGAAAATCTAAACAAAACAATTATCATAGAAGAAATAGAAAATTTGTCAGTTACCCCTCAAAAAGCAACAGAAAGAGCAGTTCATGGGGGAATTTTTACCAATCTCGAAAACGTTGATATTTCCAGTGGTATTTAAACTATTATTGACCATAGAAAAGAAGGAAAGATGGATGTTTCCTAATTCTATTGTGAAATAAACAATAACATTTAAAACTTAGAAAGATTGTGTCTAAAATGAAATCATTGAGAGATCTTACTTATGTGTATCTATGCAAAAATTCTGAACAAATATTAGCAAAAGAATCCAGTAGTAGCACAGTTTAAAAAATACATGTAGGGAATGGGATCGACCGGTGATGGGTAGTAAGGAGGGCACGTATTGCATGGTGCACTGGGTGTTATACGCAACTGATGAAGCATCGAACTTTACATCGCAATCTGGGGATGTACTGTATGGTGATTAACATAATATAATAAAAAAAATCATTAAAAAAATAAAATAAAATAAAATAAAAACAAAATAAATAAAATAAAAAAAATAAAAAATACATGTATATATACATACATACACACTCTTACTATGATCAAGAGGAGCTTATTCCAAGAATACAGGAACTGTTCACCATTAGGAGATATCTATTAGGGGCGCCTGGGTGGCTCACTTGTTAAGTGTCTGCCTTCGGCTTAGGTCATGATCCTGGGATCGAGCCCCACGTTGGGCTCTCTTCTCAATGGAAAGCCTGCTTTTCTTTCTCCCACTCCGAGCCCTGCTTGTGTTTCCTCTCTTGCTCTCTATCTGTCAAATAAATAAATAAAAGTTTTTGTTTTTTTTAAAGGAGGTATCTATTAATGTCACTCATATTAATAGATCTAAGGGAAAATTTGTTTGGTTATCTCTATACATCCTAAAAATGCATTTGATAAACTATAATGCCCATCCTTCTTAAAAATCCTAATAAAAATCAGATAAATAGGGGCGCCTGGGTGGCACAACGGTTAAGTGTCTGCCTTCGGCTCAGGGCGGGATCCCGGCGTTATGGGATCGAGCCCCACATCAGGCTCCTCCGCTATGAGCCTGCTTCTTCCTCTCCCACTCTCCCTGCTTGTGTTCCCTCTCTTGCTGGCTGTCTCTATCTCTGTCGAATAAATAAATAAAATCTTTTTTAAAAAATCAGATAAATAGGTATTTCCTTAACATGATAAAACATATCTGTCTTAGACAAAAACCCAGAATCATACTTACTAGGGAAACACTGAAAGCATGTCTATAAAGCCAGGAATTTTTCAAGGATGTCCGCTGTTACCACTTTACCTACCATCATCCTGCAAGTACTGGTCAACACAATTAGGTAAGAGACAGAGATATGTGGTTAACAAATTGTAAAGGTAAAATGATCACTTTGTGTACCTGGAAAATTTAAGAGAATTCTCTAAAAAAGTCCTTTAAAAATAAAAGTCAGTAAGGACAAGGTATGAAATTAATATAAAAAAATCAAGAGCCTTCATATATTTGAACAACAACCAGTTAGAAGATATGCTGCATTTAAAACAACCATAAAAAGATAAAATAACTAGGAATAAAATTAATACAAAGAATTGTACAAGACCTTTCTGAAGAAAACTTCCGAAAAATGCTCCTGAGAGACATAAAAATGACTTGAATAAAAATAAATTGGTATATCATGTTCTGGAATAGAAAGATGAATATATAAAGTTACCAGTTCTTCCTAAATCATAAACAAGGTCATTTTAATATCCTGACGAAAAATAAGCTATCAGTAATAGCCAGGAAAAAATTGACACAGAAGAATAAAGAGGAGAAGTATCTGTTCCACTTCTGTACTGGTACTTAGTAGATAAAAATATCTCATGAGGAGTGCCTGGGTAGTGCAGTCAGTTAAGTGTCCAACTCTTGACTTTGGCTCAGATGGTGATCTCAAGGTCAGATGGTGAGCTCAAGGTTGTGGGACCAAGCCCTGCTCCAGCTCCCCTGCTCAGCATGGAGTCTGCTTAAGAGTCTCTCTCCCTCTGCCCCTTCTGCTTGTGCTCTCTCTCTCTCTCTCTCTCTCAAATACATAAATAAATCTTAAAAAAGAGATATCTAATGAAAAATTAGAAAGTTTAGGACTGGAATAAATGATGAGAATGGCATATCTAATCAGTAGGAAAGAGAAGGATTACTGAATGAATGGTATTGGGACAACTGAATAACCATCTAGGAAAGATGTCCTTAATCCAGAGTTCACACTAATACTAGGGTAAATTTCAAATGGAGCAATAATTTTAATGTAAACATGAAACCATAAAATTAATAGAAGAAACAATGATAGAATTAATTTATGAACGCGAAGTAGGGCTTTCTATCCATGACACAAAATTCAGTTAAAAGCTGATAAATTTGACGATGTAAAAAAGAACGTACACAGTAAAAACCATTAGGGAAAAGTTGTTTGCAATTCATCACATATGATAAGCAACCTCTCCTAGTAAATAAGGAAGTTCTGATAATCGATGGAGAGAAGACCATAACCCAGTAGACAAATGGTTATAGGATATAAATGGACTGTTTATGGAAATGGAAATACAAACTGGTCTTAAGCATATAAAAGCTTGTTCAGTCTCATTCACAATAAATTTTCTCAAAAGAAATTTTTCTTTTGATGTCTACTGTGTGCCAATAATATTGGCCTTTTGGGTATAGGAGACACAGCAATGAGCCGAACAGAGTTCTCTGTTCTCACTGAGCTCACATTCAGGTGCAAATGCAAATTAAAGCTACACTGAAATGCCATTTTCATCTATCAAACTAGTAAAAATCCAGAAGTTTGACATCACACTCTGTAGCAAGGGGCGACAGGCACTCTGCACTCTCATACTTCGCTAAGGGAAACCGAGAGGCTGAAGTGGTACAACTTAAAAAAAAAAAAAAGTGGGACAACTTCTGTGATATGTAATTCAGCAATAACTATCAAAGTTACACATGCATAAGCCCTTTGAACCAGCAGTTCTATTTCTAGGAATTTCTCCTATGGAATTACTTGCATAGGAGAGAAATGACATACGTGCAATGTTTATTGCTAGTGTGTTTGCAATAGATTAGACACAATCTAATAAAAGGGTGTTTGAAGACAGGATGATATATCCATACTATGGAATACCAGGAAATTATAAAAAAAGAATGAGGAAACATTTACGAGGAAAGATCTCTTAGCTAGATCATTAAATATACATATATATGTATAGTATTGTCTTGTGTAAAGAGAAACAAAAATAACATATATGCACATATAAGTGTATAAATCTATCTATCATCTATATATCTATCTACAAAAATCTAAAAACCTTGGTTTTTAGGAGAAAGGAGGGAAGGGAAAGAATTATGTGATGTGGTAGAAAGAAATTGTCTGCAGGAAATGGGAAAAGAGGGAGACATTTTGCTGAATATGCCTTCATAGTTTATAAAATTTTATCATGTGAATGTATCCCTTATTCAGAAAATTAAGTCCAAAAAATAAGTCTTTCTTATTAAATTTTTTTCTAATTAAAAGAACATAACTCCGAGAGATGGTTTGAATGTATTTCTATTTTGGTAATCTATACCAGTGTTTAATCATCTTCATGAATAAGAAGCATGATATTCTTTTTTTTATGCATGTGAGAAATTTAAAAAAATTTTTTGATAAGCATCATATTCTTGATTACACTTAAATCTTCCTTTTTGATTTGCCTTCTTAAGAAGCAACCACTCAAACTTCTCTTTAAGTTATAGGTCACCTCATTTCCATTCATGTCCAGGTCTTTGTATAAAAAGTAGAGACATCTGTGAAGCAAAAACCACATGTATTATGTAAAACTCAAGTTTCAACATAAAAACTAGAAAAGCAAGGCCCCAGATCCCAGTGGAATGAAAGAGATACCATATGCCATGGGCCTGAAATTTCATCTACCTTGAAGTCAGCTGCAGATAATATTAGAAGGATTTGATGTCACATAGTCCCAGAAAAGGAGGACAGACTGGAATTCATCTGATTTGGAACTTGGCTTCTTGGTAAAATTGTCCCTGAAATAAAAGATGGTATTAATGAAAATTCTTAGGGACCTATTTTAACAAAGTGCAAAGAAGGAAATGTTTGCAGTCAGTTTCCATACTGAAGTTCTTTTCTGTTTACTTGGCATCATATGTAAAAAATGTTTTTCTCTACTTTGTTCCTCTAACTATGCATCAGGTCTGGGGCTCAGAAAGTGGGGGGAGAGGAGAAACGAAAGAAACAGAATTAAGAGAAATGGGTTAATGGTGTCACATGTTGTAGGCAGGAAATTTAGTGAGTGATGGAAACTGCCAATATCCTTGATGGATGGAGGGCATGGTTCTCTTAGTACGTTGGAAAATGTTGTATCTGTTTTTGCATTGCTATTGACTAAACACAGACTAGAACAGCTCTCCTTCTTAAAAAATAGAGACCAAGCAGAGGCTGCCATTGACTCAGGTCAAGAAAGTGCTTCCGCCAATACCTGAACTAGAAGTCACTTCCACGGTGCATTTGCAAGATCCGTATACACGGTGAGTGATGATTCCGCTTTACTGATGATTTGCCTTGGTTCATTATAAACGTGACAGATCCAGGGAGGTACAATTTACCCCAACTTTCATTTCTATCCGGTGTAGGAGACAAAAAGTGATGAACTTGAAAAAGCATTTCATATGAATTATTTTAGATGACATGAAATAAAATCACTATTTCTTCCAAGGTCTAGGAAGGACCAATAAACTAATCTCTTAGTCTGTTAAACAGCATGTGCCCCTGAGATGTCAGCTCATCCTTCGGCTGCTTCCTGGGGTTGGGTCATACATAATTCCAGCAGGTCCATCGTTGCTTCAGTCGGGACGTGAGAAAAGAGAGAATGTGAATTTATAAGCAGAACAACCACTGACCCTCAATTACTGAAATTAAAAAGTTCCCTCAATGTAACATGTGATGATCTAATTAATGTGCATGGGTTTTCATGTACTTAAATCCCAAACTGTGGTCAGAAGTGTCTTAGAAATATTTTTGATTCATTCAACACATATTTACTAAGGAGCTATTGTGCTAAGGCACTATAGAAAGCTACTGTAGGGGGTATAACAGTTCCAACAGGGAAGAGGGGAGACACTGGCATTTAGCAGTATCCTTTTATTGTTTCGTGGTGATAGGCTAGATCATTTACTCGTCTTTGCGTTTTTCAGTTGCAGGTGTAGAATTTAGTGATTCAGAACTTACGTGCACTACCTGGTGCTCATCCACAAGCGTGCTCCTGAATCCCCATCACCGATTTCCCCCTCCCCCACCCGCCTCCCCTCTGGTAACCATGTTTGTTTGTTTGTTTGTTTTTTTAAAGATTTTTTTTTTTAATTTATTCGACAGAGATAGAGACAGCCAGCGAGAGAGGGAACACAAGCAGGGGGAGTGAGAGAGGAAGAAGCAGGCTCATAGCAGAGGAGCCTGATGTGGGGCTCGATCCCATAACGCTGGGATCACGCCCTGAGCCGAAGGCAGACGCTTAACCGCTGTGCCACCCAGGCGCCCCACCATGTTTGTTCTCTAGAGTTAAGAGTCCCTTTCTTGGTTTTCCTCTCTTTTCTTCCCCCCATATTTGTTTGTTCTGTTTCTTAAATTCCACATATGAGTGAAATTATATGGTATTTATTTGTCTTTCCCTAAAAGACAAAATAAGACTTTGACTTTTTTCGCTTAACATAATACTCTCTAACTCCATCCACTGTGTTGCAAATGGCAAAATTTAATTCTTTTTTATGGCTGAGTAATATTCCAGTGTGTGTGTGTGTGTGTGTGTGTGTGTGTGTGTACACACACACCACTATTTACTCTTCATGATACCTGGGTAGTTATCAGTCAAGATTCTAGCAGGAAACTAATAGTATACTCAAATGGAATAATTTGAGGCGAGTTTAATAAAGGGGTTATTTTTTTTTAAAGATTTTATTTATTTATTTATTTATTTGAAAGAGAGAGAGACAACCAGCGAGAGAGGGAACACAAGCAGGGG